>NC_046327.1:37919861-38235245 GCF_009819535.1 Lacerta agilis | reverse complement strand
GTGCTACACTCAATATGCCAACAAGTTTGGAAAACTCAGCAGTGGCCAGAGGATTGGAGAAGATCAGTTTACATCCCAATCCCAAAGAAGGGCAGTGCCAAAGAATGCTCTAACTACCGCACAATTGCACTCATTTCACACGCTAGCAAGGTTATGCTTAAAATTCTACAAGGCAGGCTTAAGCAGTACGTGGACCGAGAACTCCCAGAAGTGCAAGCTGGATTTCGAAGGGGCAGAGGAACCAGAGACCAAATTGCAAACATGCGCTGGATTATGGAGAAAGCTAGAGAGTTCCAGAAAAACATCTACTTCTGCTTCATTGACTACGCAAAAGCATTCGACTGTGTCGACCACAGCAAACTATGGAAAGTTCTTAAAGAAATGGGAGTGCCGGATCACCTCATCTGTCTCCTGAGAAATCTCTATTTGGGACAAGAAGCTACAGTTAGAACTGGATATGGAATAACTGATTGGTTCAAAATTGGGAAAGGAGTACGACAAGGCTGTATATTGTCTCCCTGCTTATTTAACTTATATGCAGAATTCATCATGCGAAAGGCTGGGCTGGATGAATCCCAAACCGGAATTAAGATTGCCGGAAAAAATATCAACAACCTCAGATATGCTGATGATACAACCTTGATGGCAGAAAGTGAGGAGGAATTGAAGAACCTTTTAATGAGGGTGAAAGAGGAAAGCGCAAAATATGGTCTGAAGCTCAACATCAAAAAAACTAAGATCATGGCCACTGGTCCCATCACCTCCTGGCAAATAGAAGGGGAAGAAATGGAGGCAGTGAGAGATTTCACTTTCTTGGGTTCCATGATCACTGCAGATGGTGACAGCAGTCACGAAATTAGAAGACGCCTGCCTCTTGGGAGAAAAGCAATGACAAACCTAGACAGCATCTTAAAAAGCAAAGACATCACCTTGCCAACAAAGGTCCGTATAGTTAAAGCTATGGTTTTCCCAGTAGTAATGTACGGAAGTGAGAGCTGGACCATCAAGAAGGCTGATCGCCGAAGAATTGATGCTTTTGAATTATGGTGCTGGAGGAGACTCTTGAGAGTCCCATGGACTGCAAGAAGATCAAACCTATCCATTCTCAAGGAAATCGGCCCTGAGTGCTCACTAGAAGGACAGATCCTGAAGTTGAGGCTCCAGTACTTTGGCCACCTCATGAGAAGAGAAGACTCCCTGGAAAAGACCCTGATGTTGGGAAAGATGGAGGGCACAAGGAGAAGGGGACGACAAAGGATGAGATGGTTGGACAGTATTCTCGAAGCTACTAACATGAGTTTGGCCAAACTGCGGGAGGCAGTGAATGATAGGCGTGCCTGGCGTGCTCTGGTCCATGGGGTCACGAAGAGTCGGACACGACTGAACGACTGAACAACAACAACAACAAAGACAAGTTGTGGGCCTCCAGATGTTGCTGAACTAGAACTCCAATGATCCCCAGCCAGCATGGGCCAGGGATGGTTTCCCACACCTGGAGCCAGCCACTCAAGTGAAGGACTGTTCGGAGGTATAGAGTGAGACAAGTCCAGGTACATACCACCCTGAGCACTTTGAGTGATAGTACAAGTGTTATTAAACAATATTTGCCACACAAAAAAGAAAAGTGGAGGAGAATGTGGGGAAGGCAAGAGCAGAAATCCTAGGAGACTGAGAAGTCATTGGCCCTACCAACTGGACTATTCCAGAAAAAGTGTGGGACAGGCTGGGTTTCCCATTCCAAGCAGGAAGAGTGTTGCCTTGCAGAGCAGATTTGTGATTTGCTGCAGTTAAGTCCCTCGCTTCCCCTAGTCCATTGTGTTTGATTTACCAAATCACTATTTCTAAAATTTAGGAAGAATATTATTTTTCTTGTTGAGGAATTTTGGTTCTAAAATTGTCAGAAAAAGTTCTAAAGAGTGAGGTATAAATTGTTTGAATGAATGAATTGTACATGGTGGTATGTTAAAAACCATAGTACTTTAATACTAAATATGACATTTAAGTTTTTCTCCTTTTATGAGTATCTCCAAATGCAGAATTTATTGAATTCTCAAAAAAGAAGAAACAACATTTATAGAAACTTCATTCCTTGAAAAAAAATTCAAGGCTGAGGCAAAAATGTGTTTAAAAATCATCCTGCATGGCACTGAGAGGGTGATGGGAGAAATAGTTCATGTATAGAAATGAGCAACACATATGCAATTTAAAATTGAAAGAGGAAGTTTGGAAATTTTTTATTAATACAGGGATCCCAATTGGTGGATGGTTTGAATTAAGAGAGTGCTACAAAAATGGATATTCAGAGCTATTTAACATACTGGACAGTTTTAAATCTCTGTAAAGCAGGTGTAAGAAAATCTTCTGGTTGCTACAAGAACAAGAATTTTGGAAATGCATAAATAAAATTTTGAAAAAGAGAGAAAATGGCTATGAAATTTATGACAGTGGCTTGTTTCAACAAATCATAGGTATTGTCAACCACAGTTTAGTGTTTGGATGTACTGTAATGCTAAACTGTATTGGAAGCAAAAGCTTCCAAACACCCCCTTGTGGCTGCAATGATGGAAGAGAGGGAGGCATGTGGGAGAACAAGGTGCACCAAGGTTTATTCCCAGAATGTTCAACAACGGCTTAGCATAAACAAAATAAAAAATAAAAAAATTCCTTCCAGTAGCACCTTGGAGACCAACGAAGTTTGTTCTTGGTATGAGCTTTCGTGTATCTGAAGAAGTGTGCATGCACATGAAAGCTCATACCTAGAACAAACTTAGTTGGTCTCACATCAGGCCCCCATACTTGGGTTATCCACCCCTGCTGTAAATTATTGTTTTGAGTATCCCTGTGATCTTTTTCATTTATGTTTCAGGTGTGTGTGTGTTCATACAGGTATGTGCCTTCTGTATTTGATAAAAATGATTACACCTATTAAAAATAGTGATCTCGATAATGAGAACCCTTTCTCTTTAAAAAGAACAATTCTATTATATAAAGGGGAACACAGAAGTCACATTAAAGTAAGATTGCCACCCGTCCCTTATAATTACAGGAGTCCCATTTTAGGGGCACAGAGTCCCCTGTCCTCTTTGGCCCCCAATTTGTCCCGTTTTTGAAGTGATAAATATAAAAATTGGGATTTTGGCGCTCACCCAAACCTGCTTGTCTTGCGTTCAACCTAACTTGCTTGCCGCTTAGGAAGTAGAGCCCACTCTCCCCTCCCAAGCTGGTTGACTGACGCTCCAGGCTAGCCAATAGTGGAGCAGCAGCCGTGAGAAAGAGCTTGTTCGTTGCAGGGCAGGCAGGGAGGCAGCGCAGCGCGTTGGTGAAGTTCAGTACTGCAGGGCGTCTGTTTGGCTTAGTTTTGTTTTGCATGCAAGATGAAGCACGTGGCCAAGCATTTGGGGAAGGGGGCTTTCTTTGTTTTGATCCGCTACCTTTTTATTATTAGCGTTTTGTACCAGAAGCAGCAGCTCTGGTTCATGTGAATATGAGTGATCACTTATCAGGTGTCCTCTATTAATCCTGCCAATTAATTGATTTTGGAAGATGCCCCCCCTCACTAAATGCATATTTTATTATGACAACGTCACCTACAATTGTTAGAATTGACTGGGGTTTAAAAAAGAAAACCAGCATTTTTTCCAGCACTTCTTATACCGTGTATTGCAGACCAACCTTGTTACCCCTTATATTACAAATACAGAGGGAGGAAGCAGAAATTGGCACAATCGCTAAAACTTAGTAACTTTCCTCTCTAGGCAAATGCTAAAACTCCAAATGGTGACCTGCTCAGGGAAGCCATTCCTGCCTGTTTAAATAGGCAGCAGGAATGGTTGGCCCAAGACATTTTGCTACCTGAAAAAGAACAGTGGTAGGATTATATCTCTGGGAGAGGAGTAGGGGGTCTCCAGACAAACTAGGATTATTTGGGGGACTCCATGACTGTTAAAGTGGTACTATATAAGAGTGCTTTAAATGATGCTTTAGTTAAAATTCCTGCACTGCAGAGGGTGGACTAAATGACCCTCAGGGTCCCTTCTAACTCTACAATCTATGAATGCCTATAGATAACAGATGAATTCTTTTTAAAATGCCTCAAATATGTGACAAGAAAGGATGTAACTAGTTGTTGGATGAACTTATCTGACTAAGATGCATATGTGTGTGTGTGAATGAATTGGCATTAGCAGCTATATGGAAAGGGATGCTGGAGGCAAAGCTGTTTTAGGAAGAGAAACAGAATTTGTTGCTATCCCACCTCTTCTTTCTTTGGCAGGGTGTATACATTTACCATTCTTTTGACAGGCAGAAATTCATCAGGTAGGGAGGATGTGAGTCATTGATATTAATGTGCATTGCTAATTTAGATCCATAAATTTCATTGGGTCTACTCTGTGAGTATGACCAGCACTGGAAACAACCCATTGTAACGGATGGCTTTGAAGTCATTTCATTCTGCACCAGGTAAAGTAATTTTTAGTCCCTCAATTCCCCCCTCCCATATATTTTGCCCAACCTGTCCCTTATTTTGCCTGACCAAAGGTAGTAACCCTACATTAAAGTGTAGTTCATAGATTTAAAAAAAAAAAAAAAAAAATATTGGATTCACTACCAGAAGCCTATGATGTCAATATCATGCCTTTGTTACAATCCTTGGAGCAATTCTACAATTTTTTAAAGAATAGCCACAATTTTTATGTGCAAGACTAAGGGTGACTATAAATCAATATACAGTGGTACCTCTGGTTGCGGACAGGATCCATTCTGGAGGTCCGGTCAGATCCCAAGGTTTCTGCAACCTGAGGACCACTTCTGCACATGTGCGCGGGGCGAAACCCGGTAAAATACTTCTGGGTTTGCTGCGCATGCATCCCAAAATTTACGTAAAGAGAGGTTCGACTGTATGCTGTTCAGACAAAGGCTTACCCATTGTAAGGGTACTGTTGCTGGAAATTGGTATACTCACCCTAAATAAATTAATTATCTATCTATCTATCTATTTTAGAAGACATCTGAAGGCAGCCCTGTTTAGGGAAGCTTTTAATGTTTAATAGACTATTGCATTTTAATATTTTGTTGGAAGCCACCCAGAGTGGCTGGGGAAACGCAGCCAGATGGGCGGGGTATAAATAAATTATTATTATTATTATTATTATTATTATTATTATTATTATTATTATTATCCATCCATACCCCACCCATCTGGCTGGGTTTCCCCAGCCACTCTGGCCGGCTTCCAACAAAATATTAAAAATACATTAAAACATCAGTCATAAAAAACTTCCCTAAAGAGGGCTGCTTTCAGATGTCTTCTAAAAGTCAGGTAGTTGTTTATTTCCTTGACATCTGATGGAAGGGCATGTAAAAACTACCTAGCCCTCCCTAATTCCTCCACTCCATATAATTGTTCTACAGTACTACCCTTATCTGTTTTCCTGCTCCTGCACTGCTGCTTAATTCCAAATTGTTCAATAATGTTTTGTTTTAAAACAAAATATGAAAGCTGAGCATATATATGCAATATATAAAGATACTATTGATTTGGACAAGTCAGATCAGAATCGGCTGACAGAATTTGGACTTATTTTGCATAGAACAAATTGGTATATGCAGAAGTCATAGGGAACCACAGTGCAACCTTGTTTCCTCTCAGTGAGGAAAGTTCAACATCAGGTTTTCATGGAATTGGATCTTTAATGCAAATGAGGTTGTTGGTAAAAACAATCAAGAGTCTTGTGACATCTTAAAAACAGTGAAATGATTATGTCATACACATTTTCATAGACTAGAGTCTTCATCAGTATAATCCTAAAGCAGCAAACACTTGGTTGGCCGGGGGTGGGGGAGTGGGCAGTATGGCAGGAAGAGAGGGAAGAAAAAACAGAGTGGTCAGAAGGAACAAAATGCATAAAGAATAAATGATAATTGCGTAACAGCAAGGTAGTTCCAGCCACAGATGAAAAGGTAGTGGCAGTGATAATATAATTCTGGCATTCCAGAGCTTGTTTCGTCTGTGGGTGTGTGTATTGTGCAAGAGTTCATTCAAGGATGCTCCTGACTCTAATTTGAGCAGGGATAAGCAGCTGGAAGCCTAGGGGTTCCATCCAGCCCTCACACACTCTCCATGAGGACTATCCTGCCACCCCCACCCCATTTCCATTATTCACTTCAGTTGCTTTTATTTATTTACATTTATTTAAGACATAGGTTTTCAACCTTTTTGAGTCCACGGCTCCCTTGACCAACCACATTCTTTCTGCGGCTCCCCTGTGGAAGCCACTAACACCAAGGTTCGGTTACAGGATACAAGAAAGTGATTTCCCCGTTCCACCCAGCCCCTTTGCGGCACCATTTTTGGTGCGCATGTAAGTGGGAGCATATGTGTTTGCGGGAACCCCAGAAACGCCACGGCTCTGCAAGGCCGAGTTGATGCACTGCACATGGCAGCCCCAGCCTGCCTGCTCTTAAATTAGTGTGCACAAAGGGTGGAGAGGGCAAAACAAGATTAAGATCAGAAGCAGAAATGTTTTGTTATTGCAGGAAAGGAAAGCGAGAAACACACAGTACAGGGCACATATACAGACATGGTCCCTGTCCCCAAAAGCTGGGTGACTGTTAAGGCAGAGGGGGGTTGCCTGAAGGGAGAAGTAGAGAAGAAGGGGGGGAGGGATGTTGGGGGTAGAAGGAGAGAGAAACACAGAAAACACTCCGCACTTTCAGGGTTATTTTTAAATCCCTCCTTATAGAGCACACACACCATCAAGCTACTTTGCTATTTTCTTGCATTTCTCAAGCCTTCCGTGTAAAACTAAGGAACTGTTAGTTACTGAAGCTGGAAGGACTTTTGGTTTTGGATGGGGGAAGACATTTTAAGAAGATAAAAAATCTGTATGTTTTATTTTATGCTGGTTTGTGACCAAAATAAAGTTTGATACTTTGATACTAAGAAGATAGACAGTCATGCAAAAGTGTTTCCCCACTTTTTTGCTACTGTTTTATTTTGGGAAGATAATGGGCTGGAAGTTAAAGCTGCCAGCTCCCCTGAATGTTCCTCAGAAAGAAAGAGAGGAAGACAATGGAGGAAGATATGGGCTGCAAGTTAATGAAAGGATGGCCCCCTGGAGATCCCCTGAATGTTCCTCAAGTCACCCCAGGGTGCCATGGCTCACTGCTTGAAAACCAATAATTTAAAAGCATTTTTTCTCTCACCTTTCTCTGCAAAATACCAAGGCACCTACGGTTCTCTATAATACTAAAACACAAGAGAGCAGTGTAACCACCTAAAACAGAAGCAGCAAGCACATAACAAATACCAGTGGCAACAGACACCAGGCAGTTTAACCTGCCATATTATTAAAGGGCTTCTGAAATACAGGGATCCTTACCAAATGCAAGGTCAAGAGGGAGGAATGCAGGTGGATCTCTCAGGCAAGAGAATCCAAGCCTGTTGGCAGCCACTGAAAAGGTCCTCTCCCCTCAGAGGCCCTGACGACAACCTGACAGGTCATGAGGCAGTCCTTCAAGCACACACTACCAATTTTTTAAAAATAAAACTTACAATGCAGTCTTACACATGTTTACTCAGACATAAGTCCTGATGAATTAAGTGGTATTTATTCTTAGGTAAGTGTGTGCAGAATTGTAACCTTAGACTTGTTTTATTGAACAGAATAGAGCTAAACCTGAAGAAACTGTCCAGCAACAAGTTTAATATTTCAAATACTAAATATATTTTATATATGGCAAAATACTGAAAAATTGATTATTCTAGATATATGTATTTATGTAATTAATACAAATGTAATTTTAAAGAAATCCTAAGTGCCCACACCCCATTTCTTGTAGCATAGAAATATGCCAATTTGCAGGAAATGTTGGCCTGGAACTCCAGAAACAAGGCTAAGGCCACTATGGGCTCCATCAGCAGCCACAGATAAAAAAGGCTGCTAGGTAATTTTTGTATAATTTTAATGTGTTATAAGCTGTTTTGTAGGTCATTTGATTGAAAGGTAGGATATGAAACTTTCAAACAAATAAAATATAAGATAAGATAAAATGTGAGGTAAAAATAGGTATATAAATAAAATATTACATTATGCAAAAGGAAGGTGTGGATTTCAATGAGGACATCAAAAATTCTTAACTGGAGATGTTAGCACTGTCAAAATACAAAGATAACATCAACATGGCATGAGTGGAACAGTAACGGTTACAAGGCAGGGGATAGTGCTCTTTAAGAACTAAGCACCGTACAGTGGACGCTCGGGTCGCGAATGTGATCCGTGCAGGAAGCGCGTAGCTACGCAACCCACAGCGGCCACAACCTGCAGTGCTGTGTCTGCACATGCACGGGTTGCGATTCGGCGCTTCTGTGCATGCGCAAAGCACAATTTAGCGTTTCTGTGCGTGTGCGAGCGCCAAAACCCTAAGGTAACCCGTTCCGGTACTTCTGGATTCAGCTCGGTGTGCAACCCGAAAACGCACAACCTGAATTGTCTGTTACCCGAGGTATGACTATCTGAAGAAGCAGGTTCTTAGGAACATTATAAGAGCTAGCCAAACTGCTCTTCTGCTACAAACCTGCATTTTGTGTTTTTTTTAGGAAGAATTCAACATGTAATTTTTTAACATTGCTATTCTTTGGTTATTGTTTTATTTTATTCAATGTTCTTTTTTTCTTTTGTATTGATGTAATAAAGTAAATAAAAAAATAAAATAAAATAAGGGGGGGGAACCTGCTACAAACTAGCCCATTTCCACCAGGACAGGACCACACTGAGGACTCTTCCAAATTGGACTTCCATCTGCCTTCAGCCTCAACTGCAGATCTCCACATTGGTTATAAAAAAGCATATATTGAATTTAGCATTTACCTCAGTTTTCGAATGTCTCCATTGACAAACATTTCGGAACTCGAATGCCATAGACCTGGAAGTAAATGCTTCGGTTTTCGAACGCACCTCAGAAGTTGAACCAGAAATGTGGCTTTCTTACTGAGTTTTCCGTAATGAGATTTCAATTTTGAGGCTTCTGTTTTGAGTTTTTGGTTTTCGAGCATTTCAGAACTCGAACAGTCTTCTGGAACGGATTACATTCGAAAACCAAGGTACCACTGTATTACTGTGTTTACTGGTTTCAACTCACAACACTGTTGCAGTTATGAATAAGTCATGGAGCTTGTTTCTTACGTTGGCAGATAAGTTTGGACAGAGCAAACTGTAAATGAATCTGAATAACTGGACACAATCTTTAATCAAGAGGAGCGAGTGAAATGGGGCACTCTTCCCCAGGAAGCTCCTCAAAGGCTCAGCACAATGCTAGAACAGGGAGGGGGAACCTGCAACCATCAACATGTAGCCTGACCACAAATTCCACAATCTCTGTCCTTTAGCCATGCTGGCTGAGACTAATGGGAACTGAAGTCCAGCAACAACATCTGGAGGGCCACAGGTTCCACACCCCTGCACTTGAGCAAAGTGATTTGTGACTCCTTACCTGTGTCATTGAGAGTGGGGGCTGCAGAACAGGAAGGTTTAGGGATTCACTGGCCAAGCCTCTATCAGTTTTCTTTTCTGCAGAAAGGAAAGGAAAGGAAAGGGGAGAGGAGAGGAGAGGAAAGGAAAGGGGAGAGGAGAGGAGAGGCAACATTTTTCAGTAATGTGTGCAACTCACAGCCTCAGAACTGCTGGGCACAATCTGGGTATTTCTACACTTCTGGGAGCATAGATTTTGCTCCTGGGCACAGAGTTCAGTTTCTTGACAATCTCATCTTTTATATTTATATATTTTAAAACCCACAAGTTTAAGTATGCAAAGACATACTTAAAAGTATAACAATTTACAGAGGGGTAGCTATGTTAGGGCTCATCCACACAGGAGTTTAATATGGATTTGAAGCTACCTGTGTGTGTGTGTCATCCACGTGATATCTTCCTCATCCAACTGACACCCCCCACTTTTTCCTCATTAAATTTAGATTTTTCCCAATATCGGGCTAATCAGATAAGGGAAGTAAATCCGAAATAAAACTGCATGTTACCCAGCTAAAGCGCACTGTGCAACCAGGTGGTGGCTTTCTGTGTGTATGTAGTGATGTTTCGCAGGGTGCCATATACTGCCACACCTCTTACTCTGATTTTGTTTCCATCAGCCAAAATGAAAAAGGAAGGGTGGGTTTTTAACTGCTCTTTTTCTTAGAACTGCTCTAGGGCAGAACAGCTCCGTTAAAATGAAACTGAAAACAAGCAAGAGCAGCAGCAGCTTGGAGGGCAGGGGATGAGCCACCCCCCTGGCAATGATTATACAGCTTACAATGTTATGACCTATTTTCAATTATTCTGTCTACAAGCTCCTGAGAGAGTGCAGCGCGAGCTGCCCAGCAGCGCCGCGCCGTCCAGCTGCGCGCGGAGCGCGAGCCGGCCGCCCTCGCCTCCCATCCCGGAAGCGCTGGAAGGGCGCACAGAGCCCCGCGCCGCTCCAGCGCCACGCCCCTCACCCCCCGCTCGCCCACCCCCCTCCCAAGGGGCGGCAAGCGCGGGAGGGAGGCGGCGGAGAGGCGGCATGGCGGGTGCGCCGGAGGGATAGCCGCGCCAGGGCGGCAGATCCCCTTAAGACGGCTCTGCTGCATAGGTCATCAAGTGAGGCCCTCTTGTGGGTGCAACACAACCCAAAATTTGTTTAACAAGTACCTGAGGCAGATCTTTTGCTGTGGTAGCCACCAAACTTTGGACTAAGCTCCCCCTGGAAACGAGGGCAGTGCCAGCCACTTGTTCTTTTAAGTACCTCCTTAAGTCATTTTTATTCAACCTGGCTTTTTTAGGGCAGCATTGTTAGAAATTACTCGTGCTGGTTTGAATGTATCCTTATTGTCTGAACTTTGTATTTAATGATTTATTGTACACTGCCATGATATTTTAAAATAGTGAGCAGTTTATAAATTCTTCAAAGATAAATTGGTTCAATGGGCCTTGCACACATGCAATTAATGGGCTAGGCAATAATCTGATTAACATACTGCACTAGAATCTCATTTCTATTTATTTCATGGTGTAGATTTTGGAAATCTGTACCATACCAGAAGGTCTTTGAACACAAATGCAGATAAAAAATGAAATAAAACATTTAAGTAAAACATTTAAATCGGGGACTGCTGTCCTTTTTGGACCAATGGGCACATTCTGAATGTTGAGAAAATGCAATGGGCACTGCTCACAAAATGGCTGCCACAGGGGTCTGGCATAACACAACATGGCTGCCATGAAGAGCATGGCATAACGCAAAATCAGAGGAAGTAGAGTCATTGCTTCTCTCCACATGCGAGCCTAGAAATAGGAAACCTGACATGTTTCCCAGGGGTTCTTCACTCAGATACTATATCATAGCTACTAGCCTCCAGACACTCACTTTGGAGTAGTCCCATCCATGTCCACAGGGCTAGTCTAGTAATAAGATGTTTGAGGGCCACAGCCAACAGTGAATGAAGGATTAAAAATTGCTCTTTAATGAGACAGAATACACAAACCAGAAATTTAAAGGATCGCATGGAGTTCAGAGAAAAAGCTGCTAATGTCATATATTGGATATACAATAAATATCTCTTGTGTATATTAAGCATTTGATTCCTTGGGAATTAGCATAGAGTAGTGGCTACCACAAAGATCCCAAATTCAGCTCTGAGCTTTTTAAGTAGGCTCAAACTGCTATCTTAGTCTGAGCACAGGAGACTCTAGACATCTCCAGCAGTACCTCTGCATGAATTTCCCTACATGAAGTAAGAGTTGTTTAGCAGTGGAACAGACTCCCTCAGGAGGTTGTGGACTCTCCTTCCTTGGAGGTTTTAAAGCAGAGATTGGATGGCCATCTGTTATAGATGTTTTAGTTGAGATTCCTGCATCACAGAGGGTTGGATGTGATGACCCTCAGGGTCCCTTCAAACTCCACAATTCTACGATATTATGAATTCTTGTGATAACATCATGTGTTTTCCCACCTCTACTAGGGCAGCCAATGAATTGAAATGATGATGTCAAGACACTACACAATGATCCTATGCTTCATGGAGACCATTGACACAGGGTTGCCAATTTTGGCAGCAGCCCCATGTCAAGTATAAAATACAGTTCAGCTCTATGGAACCATAATACTGGCACACCTTGTGGGATTTTTGCTCCAAGACAGCATATGTGAAGTGTTCTATTTTATTTTAATTTATTTATATATCCAATATCAGCAACTCTGACAATGCAAAATGCTTTAAATATCCAGAAAGTGGATTGATAAATGCATAACCCCCAGAGAAGTCAGGTTGGAGTGAGTAAAGGAGGGTGGGGAACCACATGTTAATATTAAAGTAACTGAGGAAAACTGAAAGTGTTTGCAAGTGTTTGACAGGTAATTAAGTAATTAACTTGCAGGACTGACCACTTCAGAATATTTATACGATCTGAAGAGTAACCAGAGTAATATTGGGTGGTATTAAACTCAGAGTAGAACCACTGAAATTAATGAGCATGAGTAAGTTAGATCCATTAATTTCTATCAGTCTACTCAGAGTCAAACTTCGTTGAATTATACTGATTATCCACAGCATTTAAAATAATTACAAGCAGGACAGGCTCACTGTTGGCTACAAGTAATGATAGCCAAAAGAGTAACCTCCATCAAGCCCTGCTTGGGAATGCCCCTGTGGTATCTGGACGGCCAGTGTCTAAAAACAATGAATAGATAATGAATGAGAGGGATACCTGGGTCTGACCTAGGCTTCTTCTGTTCATGGCCTGCGTACCACCTGTGGCTTCAAGAGATGAGGATACAATATGAACTGGAGAAGCAACAAGATAACGGTGCTTCGCCTGATCACATCCATCTCCTCCTCTTATGGGCAGGGGCCTTAGCTCAGAGTAAGAACACATGCCATCACTGCAGAAGATCCCAGGTCTGGCATCTCCAGTTAAAAATATATTAGATAGAAGAAAGGGAAAGGACCTGTTTCCAATCAGAGTAGACAGCACTGGGTTAGATGAACCAATAGTGTGACTCAGTACAAGGCAATTTTATATATCCTGTGGTCTAAACCACTGAGCCTCTTGGGCTTGCTGATCAGCAGTTTGAATCCACATGACGGGGTGCGCTCCTGTTGCTCTGTCCCAGCTCCTGCCAACCTAGCAGTTCGAAAGCACACCAGTGGAAGTAGATAAATAGGTACAGCTGTGGTGGGAAGATAAATGGGGTTTCTGTGCGCTCTGGTTTCTGTCACAGTGTCCTGTTGCACCAGAAGCGGTTTAGTCATGCTGGCCACATGACCTGGGAAGTTGTCTGTGGACAAACGCCAGCTCCCTTGGCCTTAAGCGAGATGAGCGCTGCACCCCATAGTCACCTTTGATTGGAATTAACCATCCAGAGATCCTTTACTTTTTACCTTTACCTTTTATCCTATGGAGTTGCACACCCCATTCTCAGCACCATTTTCTGACCAGCTTTAGATTGCCAGACCAGAAACACCCAGGGAAGACCTACCTTCAGTGCAGACTGTCTGAGCTATGTCCTCTATTCGCAGCTCGTTTTCACTTGACCTGTAACAGAGAAAGAAGACAGACAAGTGAGTGCAGTTCTAAGTTACATCCATTGCTAAGTTAGCCCCAAGAACCAGTGGGAACCAACATGATACAAATAATTGCTTTTACTAGAGCAACATTGGTGCTGCAACCTGAGTTCAGTGTAGCTTTAAAAGTTTTCTTGTGAACATAATTTATTGTGAACATACTGGTGGGTAACTTCTGGAACTACCTGTTCAGTAGGGCCAGTTCTGGGGTGAATTCTGTTTAGTTATTTTGCATATCTCTTGTAGGACTGATGCCTAGAAGGGTTGGATTTGGGGGCATTCCCACAACATGTGGAGATAAGTGCCTGTGGAGGTGCAGCTTCTTCAACATTTTGGTGAAGTTCCTGGGCACATTAGTGCCAGTTTCTGCGGTGTTAGGTACCATCTGTAGGTAAGTTTCAGAGTTCTCTTCTTTGGGCTGAGATGAATTTAAAGGGAGGCTTAGACCACATTTCAGTCCATTGAGTGGGGTTAATTTCATAGCCTATGTCATGCTCCCATTGTTCTTTGATTGTGTCAAGGAGGTTTGTGGGGTTTTGGAGCAGTATTTTGTATATTGTGAATACCATTCCTTTGCCGTGTCCTTCTGCTGTCAGGAGGTTTTTGAAGATAGCCAAGGGCCTTGTTGTTGTTCAGTCGTTCAGTCGTGTCTGACTCTTCGTGACCCCATGGACCAGAGCACGCCAGGCACGCCTGTCCTTCACTGCCTCTCGCAGTTTGGCCAAACTCATGTTAGTAGCTTCGAGAACACTGTCCAACCATCTCATCCTCTGTCGTCCCCTTCTCCTTGTGCCCTCCATCTTTCCCAACATCAGGGTCTTTTCTAGGGAGTCTTCTCTTCTCATGAGGTGGCCAAAGTACTGGAGCCTCAACTTCAGGATCTGTCCTTCTAGTGAGCACTCAGGGCTGATTTCTTTGAGAATGGATAGGTTTGATCTTCTTGCTGTCCATGGGACTCTCAAGAGTCTCCTCCAGCACCATAATTCAAAAGCATCAATTCTTCGGCGATCAGCCTTCTTTATGGTCCAGCTCTCACTTCCGTACATTACTACTGGGAAAACCATAGCTTTAACTATACGGACCTTTGTCGGCAAGGTGATGTCTTTGCTTTTTAAGATGCTGTCTAGGTTTGTCATTGCTTTTCTCCCAAGAAGCAGGCGTCTTCTAATTTCGTGACTGCTGTCACCATCTGCAGTGATCATGGAACCCAAGAAAGTGAAATCTCTCACTGCCTCCATTTCTTCCCCTTCTATTTGCCAGGAGGTGATGGGACCAGTGGCCATGATCTTAGTTTTTTTGATGTTGAGCTTCAGACCATATTTTGCGCTCTCCACTTTCACCCTCATTAAAAGGTTCTTTAATTCCTCCTCACTTTCTGCCATCAAGGTAGTATCATCAGCATATGTGAGGTTGTTGATATTTTTTCCGACAATCTTAATTCCGGTTTGGGATTCATCCAGTCCAGCCTTTCGCATGATGAATTCTGCATATAAGTTAAATAAGCAGGGAGACAATATACAGCCTTGTCGTACTCCTTTCCCAATTATGAACCAATCAGTTGTTCCATATCCAGTTCTAACTGTAGCTTCTTGTCCCACATAGAGATTTCTCAGGAGACAAATGAGGTGATCCGGCACTCCCATATCTTTAAGAACTTGCCATAGTTTGCTGTGGTCGACACAGTCAAATGCTTTTGCGTAGTGAATGAAGCAGAAGTAGATGTTTTTCTGGAACTCTCTAGCTTTCTCCATAATCCAGCGCATGTTTGCAATTTGGTCTCTGGTTCCTCTGCCCCTTCGAAATCCAGCTTGCATTTCTGGGAGTTCTCGGTCCACATACTGCTTAAGCCTGCCTTGTAGAATTTTAAGCATAACCTTGCTAGCGTGTGAAATGAGTGCAATTGTGCGGTAGTTGGAGCATTCTTTGGCACTGCCCTTCTTTGGGATTGGGATGTAGACTGATCTTCTCCAATCCTCTGGCCACTGCTGAGTTTTCCAAACTTGCTGGCATATTGAGTGTAGCACCTTAACAGCATCATCTTTTAAAATTTTAAATAGTTCAGCTGGAATATCATAGCCTGTTGTCTTTGTCCATGGAGTTTTCTTGGCAGGGATATTGGAGTGGCTTGCCAGTTCCTCCTCCAGGTGGATCACGTTTGGTCCAAACTCTCCACTATGACCTGTCCATCTTGACCTGTCCATAGCTTCCCTGAGTAATTCAAGCCCCTTCGCCACAACAAGGCAGTGATCCATGAAGGGGAGCCAAGGGCCTAGTGGCTGCTGATTTCACTGCTGGATTGTTTAAGAAGGCGTGTAGTTGGTGGTGTGTTAGCCAGGGTATTTGGGTGTCCCCTAGTTTATCTTGCTTTTCTTGGGTTGGTATGGGTTTGTTGTTTTTGTAGAAGTCTTTTCGACAGTGTAGGCCTTTGGTTTGCCAGGTTTTTATCTGGAGGTTTTGTGCTGTGTGTTGGAATAATGGGTGATGAGCCAGGGGGGTTAGTGGGGCTGGGGAGAGTTTGCTGTGTGAACCTGTTTAATGTTTTTGGGATTTTATTTAGTTAGTTTTGGAGAAATGGGTATGCTGTTGTGGGGGTGTTTTTGACGGTGTCTCTCTCCAAGTAGATCCATTGTTTAGTCTCATCTTCTAGAATATATTGGATTATGTGGCATACTTGGTTGACAATGTATTGTAATATACTGGGGATTCCCCATCCTCCTTCTGAGGAGGGAAGGCGCAGGTATTTGGGGTTTATTCTTGGCTTTTTGTTTGAGAAAATAAACTAGTGTAGTTTCTTCTGCACTTCCAGAGTTGGCTTGGGGGAATCCAGATTGGGATGGTTTGGATTAAGTAGGTTAATTTTGGGAGGGTGATCATTTTGATCATGGCTATTTTTTTCTGAGAGGGTGAAGTTGATGTTGTTCCATTTCCTCAAGTTTTTGTTGATTTGTCACCACAGGATCTTGTAATTGTGGAGATTTAGTTTGTTGAGGTTTCTGGTTATTTGTTCCCCAGGTACCTGAATTTGGTGTGGCAGTTTTATCTTTGTGATGTTAGTGAATTTCTTTTGGATGTGTGGAGGGAGGAGGTGTTGAGGTATTCCCAATTTCCATTTTCTACCTCATATTCCTCTGGCTCACTTTCTTCATCATCCTCTGGTTCATTTTCTTCACCTTGATCAAACATTGATCTGATCATTTTTAACTGTTCAGCCATCAACTGTTTAACAATACCAACAGTCACTGGTTGATCCAAAAGTACCTTTGTCATACAGGATGCTTTTAATGTTCTATTAGCCACTCAATCCACTTTAATGTTTCCCCCTTAAAATCACAGCTGCAGATGCATTATCTCAAAACAGATTCCTTTTTCACGGCTAATGATGGCTGCCTAACTTTCAGTTTCACCAATTGGTGGTAGAGAAGAGTAAATAATTCCTATTGTCCCTTTAAATCTTCCTTATCCACTATAAATCAAGCCTTCCACTTTGCTTTAGTCACATTAACAATTTGATTCCTTTCTATTTTCTCAACAACAGAATAGTACTCACAGATTTTCAAATTGTAGATTTTCCTCAGTAGATTGGGTGTGGGTGGGTGTCTCTCATTACAGTTTCTTTGTCCCAAAGATGTTTTAAAGAGAGAGCCTATGATTCTTTTACCTTACATATAAGGGGATTATGTGACATTTGGGCATGATGGTATTACTCCATCAGGAAGTTTTCAATGTTTGATAGTTTTATTACGTTTTTATGTGTTAGAAGCCACCCAGAGTGGCCAGGGCAATCCAGCCAGATGTGCGTGGTATTAACTACTCCTACTCCTACTACCACTACTACTACTACTCAGCTTGCCATTTTGTTCTAACTCTTGCCCAAGACCCCTTATCTCCAGAGTGGTTTAATAGCCAGACTATGTGTCTGACTATTATCAATCACCATGTAATTATCTTCTGTCTACTGCAGCTAACAGAGAGACAATTGAATCACCATTTTTCTCTCCCAAAAGTCCCATGGGTAAACCATTTCCTACAATATGTAGATTTCCATAAGGCAGCATCATCTGAACCATGTTGAATTGTAATTGCCAATCCCAATTCTGAGCAAAGAGGACACTAGGAACACATGATGACCTAATTAATCATGCAGCAGCTCTAAATGTAAAACCAGTACATGGAGACACATACACACTCATAATCTACATCGAACTGGGCCCTTCCTTTCAGATAGGCCCTTCCTCTCTATCCTTGGGACCAAACTCTAGAAAAACATAATAGCATCAGAACAAAAGCATGCAAATCAACTGTCTGGATGAGGCCTTGTTCAAAGGCCAATAGAAAAGGGAACCTGTCCTCAGCCCTGTGGATATGACCTACATGCAGCACTTAGAACAGCATGGCATAAAATGTCCACATTGGCAATATATTTACCGGTAAAGTGGGTAGACAAGTTCTTCTCTCACTCCCTGCTCTTTCTTTCACTACATTTTTATAAACTGTTTTAACTGTCATTATCAACTGCAAATGAAACTGAAAACCCAGCTGCAGGAACCAAACGAAGTTCTTAGAAAAGTGAAAGCAGAGCCTTAATTCCAACTGGCAGATTTTAATGTCTTCTCCCATATGGTACTCTCTAGTTTCATGCAGGGGCTTGTGGTACAACATGGGGGGAGTGATATGAGCAAACAATCGGATGAAAAGTTGTGTCTTTAGAAGCCAGTTAAGACCTTCAGTGTTTGTCTACCTGCAAGGTGTGGGAGGGGAAGGATTTAAGGGCTCAATTAAACAGCTGTGGCAGTTTCTGCTCATTAAGATCATAAGAGTGGAAATGTGTAAGCAGTCTATGGTTTCATCTGTCTGGGGAAGCAGCAGAACAGGGCCCCAGTTCCTAGAATGTCTCCATAGACAAAGGCAGAAAATTGGAGCATCTCAGGGAACAACTGCAGGTGGAACATCCTTTCCTAGGGGCACACAGGTATAAGACCCAATTCAGTACAGCAGCAGCCTTAGGCGAAGGAGGAGGGGGGGAAATATGATTTATAACCCACCTATCCCCCAAGGAGCTCAAGGTGGCAGTACATAGTTCTCCTCTTCCCCATTTTATCCTTTCAACAACCATGTGAGGTAAGCCAGGTTGAGAGGCAGTGACTGGCCGAAGGTAATTTAGTGAACTTCATGGCAAAGTGGGGATTTGAACCGTGGACTTCCAAAACTTAGTCCAGCACTCTAATGGCTACACCACACTGACTTTCTGTCACCAAATCCCTAGAATATTTAATATCCCTGTAAAGTTTTCCAAACCCATTTTTGTAAAAACTGTTCTTCACCCTCACCTTGCGCGAGCACCAAAACCCGGAAGTAACCTGTTCTGTTACTTCTGGGTTCGGCAGGGTGCGCAACCCGAAATTGCGCAGCTGACGTGTGCTGGCAGCTTCAACGAACCACAGGTGAGTGCAGGGTGAGGACAAAAGTGGACAAACTTCCCCAGGAGCACCACATGTCCCCCACCAGAAGTACTACCCCTTCCCTAACACCCCATACACAGTAAATCCATGGAAATCCTACTTCATTCGGGGTGGGGTGGGGTGGGGAGTGGAATTGAATTCATACTCGCTGGACTGGCTGGCCTGCTTTCAGAAAAATAGGTCTGGTTGAGTTTTGGTGTGCCAGAACCAGTAGATACCTATAATACCTGCTGCACCCGCAAATTCTTACAAAACACTGATTTTCTGGGGTTTGCTAGGGGGTTTTTGCATCATAGGATTCCGTGCACATTCCAATATGCCTTCCTTTGAGATCCTTCAGAGGAACAACAGTCTCTCTCTCTCTCCTGTGCTTATTTTACAGCTGTACCTTGGTTTTCAAACAGCTTAGTTCTCGAACGTTTTGGCTCCCAAACACTGCAAACCCAGAAGTGACTGTTCTGGTTTGTGAACTATTTTGGAAACCAAACGTCTGATGGGGCTTCCACATCTTCCAATTGGCTGCAGGAGTTTCCTGCAGCCAATCAGAAGCCGCGCTTTGGTTTCTGAACGTTTTGGAAGTCAAATGAAGTCAAATGGACTTCTGGAATGGATTCCATTCAACTTTCAAGGTACGACTGTATTTACTTGCCCTGTTTTTATACAGCTTTCGCTGCAAGTTCAAAGTGGTATAAAAATGCTTTGTTTTCATAGAATCATAGAATTGGAAGTTGGAAGAGACCACAAGGGCCATCCAGTCCAACCCCCTGCCAAGCAGGAAACACCATGAAAGCATTCCTGACAGATGGCTGTCAAGCCTCCGCTTAAAGACCTCCAAAGAAGGAGACTCCACCACACTCCTTGGTAGCAAATTCCACTGTCGAACAGCTCTTACTGTCAGGAAGTTCTTCCTAATGTTTAGGTGGAATCTTCTTTCTTGTAGTTTGAATCCATTGCTCCGTGTCCGCTTCTCTGGAGCAGCAGAAAACAACCTTTCTCCCTCCTCTATATGACATCCTTTTATATATTTGAACATGGCTATCATATCACCCCTTAACCTTCTCTTCTCCAGGCTAAACATACCCAGCTCCCTAAGCCGTTCCTCATAAGGCAATGTTTCCAGGCCTTTGACCATTTTCCTGCAGTAAGGTCAGGAGCTGCCTACCAGTCCAGTTTCAGAAGGGATCCAAATAGAACAGCTTGAGAAAAAGAAAAGAAACATGCCATAGTTTGAAGGCAATTATGTGGTACAAGCTCTTCCCACTTGCCAGTTCATTTTTATTTGTTAATAACAGAGCTTGATAAATGCCTTAAGAACTCATGGACTTTGGCTATTGCAGAAAAAAATCACACATAAACTGAATGTTTCCAGGGAGATGGAGGACCCATAATGCTTTTATGTCATCTGGTGGGATTTTATTTTATGTTTCAGACTTAGATGCTGAGCATTCACCATCCACAGCAGCTTGGGAAATATGGATGCCTTGTTTGGACTGGGTTGTCACCATTTCTTTCTCTTATTATTTATTGTTGGTTTGCTTTGTATATAGTATGATGTAATACCCTGCTACTGCACTTTTGAGTTGTTAGTAATGTTAATAAATGTACACAAGCACAAATGCATTGGGAGTCAGAATCATCACATGGTGAGGTGGGTGGGAGAGTACTGTGAAATGAGATAAGCTGGGGCACATTTTGTTTGTTTGTTTACCGTTGAGCTAGGCCTAGTCTAGGGAAGCCCTGCCCTTGTGAGATGTCACCAGGACAAGAAACAACAATTCATCTTGTGAGTTTTAATCAATGAAATCTGCACATAGACAAAACAGTTCTGATAAAATGGGGAAACGTGCACGTATCATAGCAAGCACCATCCCATGTGTGAGAGAGAAGTGATGCTGCAGGTGTCTCTTCTCAGATGGTTTCTGCCACGCGAGGTTTTTTAAATTATTTGCATTAAAAACAATTAACATTATTCCAGAAGTCAGATGCAGTTAATCAGGGGCATGTTGTAATGCAGGGGCATGTAGGGCGGTTGAATTACCTAGGGAGGCACTAAGAGGCAAGGGGTCAGCAAGGGGGGTGACAGAGGTGTAAATGACTATCAGACTTTGAAAAGTTGGTATCAATGGAGTTCATTAAGTTCATCAATTTTGTTGAATTAAGGTAAGATTAATATATAAGATATAACATTTCTTTATTGTCTTGTACAAATACAATGAAATTGGATGCTTTCCCATAAAAAAACACAAAAACAGTACTTGTGCAGCAATTGATAAAGCATAGATGTTGAAAATATCTCTTGAAACAGTCCTTCAGCTGGTGAGTAGCACATTCATGCCAGATTTTAACAGTCCTTGTTATAGCGAGAGCCCGTTTAACTGGATTTTGAATAAGTGTGCAATTAATTGTCATTATCTTTCTATTCTGAATAATGTTTTTATAGGGTAGGGATCACTGGGGATGAGTTTATGGAACCAAAGGAGCAGCGGCCTGAAAACGTTTTAACCGATGGAAAAGTCTTTGGTCAATTAATCGCATCAGCTGATTAAAACAGTTGAAGTTCTTGTTATTATTTTATAATTTACTACATTTATACCTCATTCTTCAACCCTTCAATGCCTTTAGGGCAGCTCAAAAATAATCTAAAACAAAAAAAAACAAAAATAGTAATTGCGACGGACAGCAGAGCCAGGCCAGAGTCTGGTGATGCAGTCCCCTTGAAATTCCACCAGAGGGCTGGAGCCTCTCTCTGATTGGCTACAAAGTCAGCTCGCCACGGGGGGGGGGGAAGCACTTTGGGAGGGAAATAAAAGGGGCAGTTAGATAGGGCTGCATTTGAGATGAGAGTTAGGCAGTGAGATAGGGAGTAGGATAGGTTTTGACTGAGGGAGAACTGGCTCAGATTTGGGCTAACATTCACACTGAGGACAGAGCCTCAGAGCTGAGATAGGGAGACCATGCTGAGGGTCTAGGAAAGGTCCTGGGAGGGCTGAGTCTGAGCCGGGAGAGGTAGAACCTGTGCGAATTCAGGCTCCCTGGGTCTCAGTCTAGCCAGGAGGGGAGAGTTCTCCTCCTAGGTACAGGAGACTCCAAGCCAGTAACAAGGGGGGAGGTAACCCCCTGGGTCTGTTATACCATTTTGGAATACCTCAGGAGTGGGACTGTTAAGTGAGTGGGTACCTGAGGAAAAGTGCCTCTTGCTCATGAAGCAGGGTGTTAATCTGTGAAGGAAGCTGTGTTGTAATAAAAATATTTCATGAAGCCACCCATCATAGCTAAGTAACAGAAAATGATATAAGCATCTTACCACATATTTTAGAAACCTGAACATCTACCTGATTTTTAGCAACTGAAGTTTCAGAAGAGCTGTGCCTATAGTATTGACATCTTTTTACCTCATTTTAGTAATAAGTTAACTTCTACTTGAAGGAATGCATTTCCTGACCCATTTTGTTTCACAAACTTCTCTTTGTTTAATAAAACTTTTCCTGTTTGTTTGATCAACTCCTGCCTGAGACTCTAAATCATTAAGTTTCCCCTCACACAAGTCCCTCATATGATAGCCTGTGGCAAATTGAAAAACTTCGTGTAATTGGCGTACAGTGAGGTGGGTGCACTCTCTTTAAATTGGGGGCAGTAAGCAGGATCTGCTACAATAATAATTAAAACGATTGATAGAAAAAAATTGAAACTCAGAAATATAAGATCGCTTTAGCAACAGGCATAAAGCAGTATTACCTGGCAGCCCAAATTTCTTCTGAAGAGGAATGTCTTTACTATCCCCCTAAGTGCAGAAAACACTGAGTCAAGCAACCCTCTCTAGGAAGTGAAGACTATGTAATGGGCAGCTAAGGCTCTTCTTCTTGCAGATAACAGTCCAACCTTGGATAGAGAAAAGACTTTGTACAGGGTCTTAGGGTAGGAGGAGTTTCATACGAACAAACAAAAAGCCTCACTCACACCAGTGTAGACAAATAACTGTGGCAAATCACTACTTGGGGAATCAAAACCTTTCTGGAGATGACAGAGGAGAAAGGTTGAGGTCAGGAACACAGACAAGGTAAAGAACAAATGTGTCACCTGCCTGTCTGCGAGGATTTCTAGACAGTGAGAGCAGACATGTGTGAGTGGCAGTGATAGGTTAGTAACTTGCGTCTTATCACCCAATGGAAAAAAATAAGTTTGACACAGATTAAATGTTTACATCCCCTTCTCTTCTCAGTCTTCCTCAAATTGGGGGACAAGATTCACAGATTTTGCAAAATACTTACATTTCAACAAACAGATCAAGCACAATCCACCAACCAAGTATGGCAGATTTCCAGGGGTTCATTAGAATTCCTGGTTTTGCAGATCACTTCGAACAGCTTGGGGGGGGGGGGGCAGACCCAGCATCAGGCAAGTTACCACCAATGGCTGATAAACTTGGTAGGTCACAACTTGTGTAGAACTCTCCAGCTGTATCACAGCTCTCGTGTTTTGGAACAGAACTCAGGAATTTAGATGCCCAAACAGTGCTTGCTTTAAGTTACAGGTAGGTAGCCATGTTGGTCTGCCATAGTCAAAACAAAATATAAAATCAAAAAATCCTTCCAGTAGCACCTTAGAGACCAACTAAGTTTGTTCTTGGTATGAGCTTTCGTGTGCATGCACACTTCTGAAGTGTGCATGCACACAAAAGCTCATACCAAGAACAAACTTAGTTGGTCTCTAAGGTGCTAATGGAAGGATTTTTTGATTTTATATTTTGCTTGCTTTAACTTAAAGACCATACTTTCCTCTAGGGGCTGTTATAAAGCCTGAGATAATTCTGTGTGTTGGCCTGTACAGATATTATTTCAGGATGCTTTTTTCCATTCAAGAAAGAAGTATCTTCAACATAAACAATGTAATATGTATATCTGCAACTTTTAGATATTTGCTGCAGCAATTTAGGCCATCTTGAAGGTACATCAGATTTGGAGTTCATGGAAATTGTCAAAGCAGATCCATGGATTTATGACTTGCACATTACCTTTGTTGTAAGAATTTTAAGGTATTTTATTTATATATAATAATTGTTATTAACGTACCAAAACAAATAAGGCCACATGTCTGAAAAATAGCACAGGAAGACAGGCCTCACTCCATTCTGACTCCCAACTGACCAAGTATTTCTTTGTCTCAGGAACAAAAGGGGGGGGGTTGCCCCTCCAGCTACTCAGCAGCCCTCTGCCTGAGTGATAATCTCTGGCATCCTGATACCTGAGTGCCAGCCAAGAGGGTGTGATTAACTTGGCTGGGAAATAGGGAAATGTAAATATCTTTTGTTTCACTTGATGGGTTTTTGGTGGAGGGCAAGAGGAGACATGGGGCAGGGTCCAAGATGCTCAGATCACTGCTACCAGACCCTCCCAATTTGTGATGTAATTCTGATGTATGGAGGGGTGGTCTTGAGCTGGAGGGGGGGCAATTTCAAAAGTCTATATAGGAGCTTGCGCGCCTTTGTTCGAGGTCTTTTGCTTGCAAAACACCCTGCTGCAGCAGTTTCTAATAAAGGGCTATCGCCTTGCTTTGGGAGATTCTGTATCGTCTCTATTTATTCATAAGTGCTCCTGAGAGGAGGGGAGCTCTACTAAGGCTCTCCCCCGGGTTCGTGGACTCCCTTCTGGGGTTGAACCTAATTTTTATAACACATGCCTTCCTATCTTGGACAGCCTCTGCAATCCATGAACTCTCCTACCGGTCAAATGCCAATTTCATTAGCTCTTCTGAGGAAAAGGGGGGGGATGATGATTATTCTTTCTGTTTTCACCATTAACATTTAATTGAGGGGTTCATCATAGGGTGGTGAGGTTGCACCCCATGATGAGAATGACTAAAATGATTTAATTTTTTTAGGGGTACTCATGGAAACACCTTGCATTCAACTGAATCACAGACAGATAACGTCATTGTGAATATATTTTGAAATGGTATTTAAAGAAGATTTTGTCAATTTCCCTTATCCACTCCAGACACAGTCTTCTGAGTCAAGGCTCCTTTGCCATCCAGACACCCTGCAATAAAACTAGAGGACCCTAATCCATGCCCAGAAAACATTTAGGAGGGTTCTTAATTTGAGCTAGATCCCACTACAGTTCTATCCCAGAATGTGCTTTCAACACCAGAACTCAGGTTCAGAGCAGGTAAAGAAAGAATAAAAGTAGCTGGAGTGCATCTGAACATGTGCACAGTGTTTGAAATTCCCCAGGCACCAGGCACGTGTCGCTACTGGCACTGGTCAAATTGCGACCATGTAGAGATCTCTGAATGAAAGGTTGGTGACTAACATCTGACTGGCCTCTCCAGCATTCTTAAGCAGGTAAGTAGAAGAACTTAGTTATTCCATTTATATACCACCTTTTTTCTCCAAGGAGTACATGGTTCACCCAACTCTTAAATTAACCCCTATGACGACCTTGTGAGGTAAGTTAAGAGGCTGTGACTGGCCCAAGGTCACCCAGTGAGCTTCATGACTGAGTAGGGATTTGAACCCTGATCTCCCAAGTCCTAGTCTGTCACTCTAACCACAACACACACTGGCTTCCTAGAGTACTTCTGCTATGGGGCAGTTATATAAATTAAGTAGGTAAATATATATATATATAAGGAAAGCAAAAGGTCACTTAGAGAAGGATCTGAAAAATTTCCTTGAAGCTTGAATTTGTTTTACTCTGCATTGTTTTATTCAGTATTTTAATGTGTTGTAAAAGGCATTGAGAGTTTTTCTTTAAATTATAAAGTGGTACAGAAATGAAAGATAATAACAACAACAGCAGCAGCAACAACAACAACAACAAACAGCATTACAAAAAAAAATGGCACCTAGACATTCCATTGTGGCAACTGTAACCTAGGTTTAAGGCAGAGATTTTCAACCTTTTTGAGTCTATGGCTCCCTTAAGCAACTACATTCTTCCTGCGACAACGCTGAGGGGCTCAGGAGCCCAGTTATGTCACCCATTGCCTGTAGAGCTAGCAGGCTCTCACCCTTTTGGAGTGTTCCCTCAGCCTCCTCTCCTTGAGAGTCCTCTGGGCAGCTACTGCTGCCATCCCTGGTCTCTGAGCTAACCTTCCCCACACCCCAAACAGAGGTGCCGTCTAGAGGCAACAAAGCCAGGGCTGCTGCAATAAACAGCTGTGCAAGTCTTTGGGAGGCAGAGACGCGAGAGGGCATCAGAGGAGGGAGGGGAAGAGGGACAGAGGTCAATGTTGCCTGCAGCACCCTGACCAGTAAGGCACCCCAGGGTGCCATGGCACACTGGTTGAAAACCACTGGTTTAAGGTGTCATTTGGTGATTAGATATCTGACTTTCTAACACTGCATGTGTAGCATATATTTCAGTCACAACTCTAAATGTCTAGGAAGGGGATGGGTAGATGAGGGTGAGTAGGGTTTACTGATCAGTAAAACAGTGTTTTTCAACCACTGTTCCGTGGCACACTAGTGTGCCGCGAGATGTTGCCTGGTGTGCCGTGGGAAAAATTGAAAAATTCAAGAGAATTACTTTATATATAGTCAATATAGGCACAGAGTTAAATTTTTTAACATTTTCTAATGGTGGTGTGCCTCGTGATTTTTTTCATGAAACAAGTGTGCCTTTGCCCAAAAAAGGTTGAAAAACACTGCAGTAAAATATGGCTTCCAGGCATGCTTGAGCCTCAGTAACAATCTCTTAGAAACTAACTGCCACACTCAGGTTAATGTGGGTCTTTGAAACCCTGAATGCTTTACTGGAGAAACCACCACATGTCTCTTGTCATTTAAAGTCTTTACCTTTCTGAAGCATTAAGACCAATTTAGTTAGTAGTTTCACGCATCCCCAAGGGAAAGCAATATTTAAGGGGTTACTGAACTACTTCTGCCTTCCTCAACAGGTGCAGCTGTCTAGAGTGCATCATCAAACACAACTTCCATATGCCCTATAGCCATGTCTGAACTATGTATATAGCACAGAAAGGCAGGAAAAGCTCAGAATTCAGCATCTTCCAAACCTCTGCTTTATTTTTTTAAATCAAGTTTCTAACCCTTACAGCTGCAAATAGAAACCTGAAGCTGTGCTGCCAATGTCTGATGAAGGCTCAAAAGGCATAGGGAGAAATAATATTTACTTGTCAGGGGAAATGACAGTATCCTGCCAAATTATTTTTCTTTCCATGTAGCAGAAGCAGAATAATTTTTGCCAAATAAGCAAATATATGGGAATTCTGTAGAATTTATATGTGTTTCGGAATTCAACTTTGTTTGCTATAGAACGGGGGGTTACCCTGCTGCAGAGTTTTGCTCTTTACATTTTAGTGCAAAGCCCATACAATCATAATGATAAATTCCCAAGCTCTGGGTTTGGGTGCTATGTAACTCAATTGAACATACAGTAATTCCAAGAAAAGGCCCAGAACACCCAACAAAGCAAGTGGGGACTGATAAACTGATCCTTATCTCATCAACAAAATGGGAGGATGTTGAAGAGATTCAGATGCTTACAGAGTTTGGCAGAATTCATGGATGTGTGTGCATTTCTCTCTCTGCCTGCCTTTCTGCACTGCTGTTGTTTGGTCCCTGCCCTTTGCTTGCAATTTTAAGGCATAATCCAACAGAAGCTTTTTCTATCAAAGCCCCACTGAAATGAATGGGAGCTGATCAAAAGCAGTCCCTGCTCATTTCAATGAGGCATGCAAAGGAGCATTTATCATTGGTTTGTCCCCTTCAAAGATAACTGGTACAGTAGTACCTCGTTTCTCGAACATAATCTGTTCTGGAAGACCATTTGAGTCCAAAATGTTTGAAAACCAATGCGCAAAAGGATGCCTGCAAATTCAACTGAGAAAATTGAAAAATACACAGCAGAAGCCGTTCGACTTCTGAGGCGCATTCAAAAACAGAAGCCTCAAAACACACGTATATTTTTCTGTCCTGAGACAAACTCTTAAAAATGAACAAACTTAGTTGGTCTCTGTCAGGAAACCCCCCTCCCCGCTGCTGGAGGGGTCGAGGGAGCGTCTGAGATACAGAGAACCCCCCAAGTTGTTGTCCAGCTCCGAGAGCACGGGAAGCGAGCATTCCGAGCATTCCTCTAGTGGGGAGGGGGGAGCAGAAACAGGAAGGCGGTGTAGAGGCACGGAGAAGATGACACAGCCTCAACACCATGGGAAGAGCTGGGAGCAAGGTCAGGTTCCCACGCTCAGAGGTAGGAGGGAGGAAGGTTGCAGAGGGGGGAGGCAAGGGCTTCGGATTCCGCGCCTCTTTTGCTGGGCGAAAAGCAGGAAGTCGTCATTCCAGGGATCTGCAGAGGACTGAGATGGACGTTTGTTTTTTTCAGTTTCCACTGTACATAGCTGAGCACAATACAGAACTTAGTTTAGAAGTTCTGCGTTTTGGCTTTACTCATGAGCAGCCACTGAACGTCCTAACAGTCTCTAAGGTGCTACTGGAAGGAATTCTTTATTTTGTTTTGTTTTGACTATGGCAGACCAACACGGCTACCTACCTGTGTCTTAAAAATGGTTCTGCTGGTTTTCATTATGCTTTAGTTTTCAACAGGGGGGAAATTATTAGCAAGTGTCCATGACCTCACCAATAAAAGTCTTCTCCATCTACAGAGCAAATCTGAAACGTTGTTACGATTATTTGGGAAACAGGGAGAGGAATAGAATCACAGAATTTTAGAGTTGGAAAGGACCCCAAAGGTCATCTAATCCAATCCCCTGCAATGCAGGAATCTCAGCTAAAGCATCCATGGCAGATGCCCCCCCCCCAACTACTGCTTAAAAACCTCCAAGAAAGGAGAGTCCATGTGAAAGACGAACATAAAAACATGAAAAGTAGATAGCTGTTTGAAGCATGAGGGGAAGGGAAAAGAATCCAGCATTCAACTTAATGGTATATGTGCACTTAAGGTAAGTTACACCCCACTAGCGAAGAGGTTGCTGTGATCATTGTTAAAATGTTATCTGTCTTCACCAAGATTCAGTCTACAATATGAGACACAGAACAGAGCATGGTTCTGTGATCCTTTCCACCCTAGTTGTGAAATATCACCTGAGAAAGCAAGTTACAAATATAATATAACCCTGCAGGTGAAGGGTGGGTGGGGATTTCCGCTGATACCATCTGCTCACTTTATATACTATCACCAGTAGAATCAAGAGACCACAAAGAATACATGCTTCCATCTGAGGCTGCAAATAAAACAAGTTTCCAGCCTTTTGTCTTTACTTCCTCTGCACATGCATCTTTTAATATTCAATTTATATATTTTGATTTTAAAAATTTAGAATTTTGTTTTTTACTTTATTAGAAGAAAAATACTTTTGTAATAATAAAAAGAAAACATCATGAACCCATGCCCTTCATCCATCCGTTGTTGTTTAGTCGTTTAGTCGTGTCCGACTCTTCGTGACCCCATGGACCTGAGCAAGCCAGGCACTCCTGTCTTCCACTGCCTCCCACAGTTTGGTCAGACTCATGTTGGTAGCTTTGAGAACACTGTCCAACCATCTCGTCCTCTGTCATCCCCTTCTCCTTGTGCCCTCCATCTTTCCCAACATCAGGGTCTTTTCCAAGGAGTCTTCTCTTCTCATGAGGTGGCCAAAGTATTGGAGCCTCAGCTTCAGGATCTGTCCTTCCAGTGAGCATTCGGGGCTGATTTCCTTCAGAATGGATAGGTTTGATCTCCTCCAGCACCATCCCACTCCATCCTACTCCTAATAATCTCAACACTCTTTCCCTCCAAGCCAACTACATAAATACCAATGGGATATGCAAAACATCAATCAAGTTGCCAAAGCTTTAAAACGCTTAATAATAGAAGTTAGTCTTTCACTTGGTGCTTTTAAAGTAGTCAAAGTGCTTTGCTACAAATTCTTGCAACAACAAAACTCTCCCTTCCTGTCCTATATGCTTGGACCTGCATCCCAGAACACCTGTATGATGCCTTTTATGTCTCCTACATTCATTCTCAAAATCTATCCTTTCCATGAAGCATTTGGCACAACTCCTTAGTTCGCATGCCCTCTTTAACTCAGTCTGTAACTAAGTCAAAGCATCAATGCTTCCACTTCCCTCCCCTTGTTGTTTCCCCTATGCTGAATTTTAGGTTGAAAACTCCTCAGTGCAGGGGCCCTTATGCTTTGTGAAGTGTCACATAGAATGATAGCACTGAATAAAATGCAGAAATCAATCATTTTCTTCTTCTTCTTAAGCTCCCATGCTTTATGTGGTAACCAAGATCCTGTATTTCTAAATACCACTGTCCTTGGACAAATAATCACTTTTTCTATCCTAAGGCTCAAGATGGATACCACATGTTCATCCTTCTCCATATTTTTAGAAGTAAGTATTATTTAATTATTACCATCACTTTTTAGAAGACATAGCTCAAGGGAACACAAACATTGTGAACCTATTCCCAGGCAAGAAAAAGAATTGCTTGTGCTTTCCCAGGGAACATACAACATATCAAAATGGTTAGACCTCACACATCACAATAACCCTGAACATTTCTGTACTGTTCCCAACGTGCTAATAGGACAATGCGAGGGAGCAAGGAGATGGTTGAAGCCTCTTTGGCCTGAGCCAGCAGCAAAGGGTTTCCACCTCTCTCTAGTTGCAGAATTTCTTCCTCGGTCTCCCCTTCTTCACCATGGGCGTAGCCAGGGGGGAAGCTGCCTCCCCAAATCAATAAAAATAAACAAAAATACTTAACTGAGGTTCTGCCCCCCTAACAAAAGCCTGCCCTGCAACAAAAAATCTGGCTACTCCCATGTGCTTCTCCCCAGCCAGTCACACCCAGTCCCTGCTACCTTGACTTGCTTGTGAGCAGACCTTTAGTCATGAGCAGATAAGTTACTCACAAGGGAATTGTTTTTGGCCCCTGTAGTGGGAGCGTTTTGCTCCCTCTCTTGGCCCACAACTGAGGGAACTGGCTGTCACTTCAATTCTAGAGTTGTTGCTTCCCCAACCCCTTGTGGTTTCCCTATCTGTTTAACCAGCCATCTTCCTCCTCCTCCTGTTATAGCAGGGCCAAATGAAAAAAAATAGGATAGGACTTCTACACTTTCACACTCCTGTGATTTCAGCGGGTATAGCTTGTCATTCAAGGAACATCTGTTGAAATCTCCTCTTCTGTACTACTATTAAAGGTACAAGAGCACTATCTTCTTTCAGCTTGCTACTCTATCCTGCGTCTGAAGGCTTTGGCAAAGTGGAAGTGCCTTCTGAAACACCACAGACCAAATCAATGTTACATAGTAGTAGGAAGTTGTTGTTGTTGTTTTCTTTTGGAGAAACAGAGTGGGTGAGGGGTTGCTTCCAGATTGGAGCCCTTTGGTCCAATTAAATTTTTGATTATTAGCTTAAAAAAGGAATTATGACAAAGGCTACACATCACATTTAATGCAGTGTTATAATATCCTGAAATGGCATTTCCCATGGACAATATTCTTGCACCACATTTGCTCACAAATCTGTTCCAGTCAGCAAAGGTTCTGTCTAACATTAATAAAGTGTCCCATTTGCAAGTCCTGCTTTATTGCTTTCTGTTGATCAACAGGAAGTAATAAAATACAGGAAATGTGTAATTAAATGGACAGTAGTCCTGAAATGCCTCAGTGGTTTTTGCCTGTCTACCACAAACAAAAACCTGAAGTTTTCTGGGTTCTTCATGAAAACTAAGTCAACAAAGGATGGAAATGGAGGGGGAACACAGAACTGTTTATCATTCTGTTTATATACTCAGCAGTGGTGGTGATCACAATGTCTGTCACAGTCTACTTTGTTACAGTACTTAACAAAGTGGGGTAGTGCTGCCTCTGGGTTCTTCTTCAGGTAAGCTGGTTTTCACACAAGCCACTAAAGGCTAAACTTGAAGTTACAGGCATCTCCCCACTTACGCACATTCTACTCATGTGCAACTGTGTATACACATGGTGCCAGGAAATATAAAATAAAATAAATAAATAAAATAAAATAAAAAGAATCACACTAGGAAATGGTAGGAGAGAGCTGGAAAGTCCTTGTGGCTTGCAAGGAGACTCTCCTCGGAGCCCAAAGAGGATGTCAGGGAGGGCGGAGGAAGCCCCAAAGAGACTGGAGCAGCAGCAGGGCTTTGTTTACGCTGCCCAGCCTCCTCACCTAACAGCTGATGTGAGGGGTAGCGCAACAGCAACAGCCACTTTCTTACACATCCTCCAGCCCCTAAATATTTTGGTCTGGATGGGAGAGAGAGCTGGAGAGGAGGAAATCGGCATTTAGAAGCTGCTTCCCACTTTACATGATTTTACTTATGTGTGGGGGGACCTGGAATGTAACCCCCACGTAAGTGGGGTGACACCTGTGCATACACACACCATCATTTCCTACAGTAAAATCCAAGCAATGCCCTCCTGGTATAGTGGTAAAAATATAACTGAAAAGTCACTATCCCTTAATGATACCACATAATCTGTTATGTGAAGCAATTGGCTTCAGCATACCAAATGGCTGATCACCTTAGGTAGCAGATTTTGGGTTATCAGCAAACAATGACATGTGTACAGGGAAGAACAGCTGGGTGGTGATGGTTCATATGAGCCTCCATCTTCAGTCTGAAGTGGTATAACTCAAACATCTAAGCTAGAACAAGGCCTAAAAAACATGGACCAACCAAGATTAATGTGTACAGATTAAGCATCTGTACAGATGACTTTAAACATCTGTATGTTATCTACAAGTGACAAACACCAGTGTGTGCAGCAATCATGCCTGCCACATCTAAGTGCTGAACCGTCTTGAAAAGACTTCGCTTTTCTGTAATCAGTATGCAAAACCAACAGTAACTAGAATACATGTTTGCCTTAAAATAGTTCTCTTCCACATTCTACACATTAACATTAAAATATGAACTCAATTGTGTTTTTAGGGCCATGTGTGAAAATACCCTAAGGCATTATCTGGGAGGGGACAAAACCAAGCTCACACCTTCTCTGACAACTATTTGCACCTCCCCTAGGGATGCCCATATTACACTATAAGAATCATTGATACAAGTGAGAGACACAGAGGAAAAAAGGACCCATTAAAAGCAGTTCAGAGATAGGAGAGCATTTGAGACAAGCCTTAGTGCTTAAACTAATACACCATATGTTTTATGTTTCCTTTTAGCAAAAAAAAACAAACAAAAAAAAAACAACTATAGCTAGTCCCTCTCTTCAATAGGAAATTTGTGACCTAAAAAAGCATCTCCAATTCGCAAATGCTAGAGGTTACTGCACATAGGGTCCAAGCAAACTGGGAAACAATACTGCTGGGCAAGATGTTCTATCCTGAAAGGGGCTGAGCGATTTCTCACAGGGCTAAGGAAGCGAGGAACTTTGGTTCCAACCCCCTCTTTTGAGCAGAGTAGAATCTAGTGGATTCATTAGGGATGTGAGAGCAGAAACCCCCAGGCCATGGATTGGGCACAGGTGTCAACAGCTTTTGGAAATGTGTCATGAAAAGGAAGGGCCACACAAAACACTGAGGGGCATTACCTGATTTTGATTGGCCTCATACAGCTCTTGAGTCTTCGTGATTCGCCCTCTTTGCCAGACCTCTTTGGCACACCCTGGGAAGGTGCAGCCCCCTTCAGTACCACACTGTAGTTCCTGCCGTCATTGTTGGCCCAGTAGACGCCCTCCTCGGTCTGGTACCGCACCACAAAGTCAAGCCGGGCCCCTCCTTCCTCTTCCTCTTCGTCATCCTCATCACCAAATTCCAGGCGGAAAGCAAAGCGGTCAGTCAGGCCCCCATCTGGTGAACCCCCTGGAATATAGAGGGCAGGGTAGTCCCAGTGACTCTGCCACCGGTCTCGGCTGGCCCGCACATGCACAGCCTTGTGATAAGAAACGTTGAGCACACGCACGGTGCCACGCAACACCCGAGGCTCCCCTGGCTCTGGGGGCAGCAACTCCTCCAGCTCCACCTTGGCCTGGCGCAGACGCCCAAGTTTCTCCTCCTCACCTTGCCCCGCCGGTTGCAACACAAAAGATGGCAGAAAGTAGGGGGTAGGAGAGGAGGGTGGCTGAGAAGAGGCCAAGGGTGGCACCACCTCAGGGGGAGATTCAGGTGATGGTGGTGGCCAAGGCTGATAGCGCCGCCAGCGTGCCAGGGGCAGGCCCAGGGCATCAGCGAACAGCACATGTCGGCCTGCAGCATTCTGGGAGGGCTCCTCCATGGTAGCGGTGGTGGTGGCATGCTGTGGGGGCAGCTGCCCTTGGGCATTCTGGGAGAGTGGACCAGCAAGGCCCGGAGGCTTTGGGCAGAGAGGGCCTGGCAAGCAAGGGGGCTGGCGGTGCTCTTGCTGCTGCTGCTGCTGCTCCTCGTCCTCGTCGCCTGAGGAGGAGCTGCTCCCCCCGCCGGCGGTGGGGTGCTGGGGCCTGGGCACCGGGGAGGAGCGGGGCACCAGGGTCCGGGATGGGGGGTCTTCCTCCTCGTCCTCCTCCTCCTCCGCCTCCGCCTCTGCCGCCGCCGCCTCCCGAGCTAGGGGCAAGGCGGGCAGCGGGGGCGGCGGCGCGGGGGAGGAGGCGGCCCCCGCGCGGGCCATGGCGAGCGGCTGAGGGAGGCCGGCGGCGCAGACAGAAGCGGCTGCTATTGCCGAGGCGGCGGCGGCGGCGGCGGCACAGAGGCGGGGGCGGGGCGGCCAGGCGGGCTGCTGTCAGGCGGGCAGAGCGGCGCCGGCGCCAATGGAACGGCGAGGAAGGCCTTGCTCTCCTTCCCTCCCTCAGAAGCTAAGAAGCCGGGGCGCCGGGCGGGCGCAGCAACGAGGCGGAGGTTCCTCTCGCCGAGCGATAACGACAACAACAATAAGCAAGCAAATCAGTAGGAGCGAGGATATCGGGGCGCTGCTGAGGGGGCGCCTGAAGAGAGGAAGCAGGCGGCGCGCCTCTCCTTCGTGCCGCGGCTCCACTCCAGAGCGCGCTAAAGCGGGGAGAAAGGGCGCCTTCTTCCTCCGGCGGACGCTGCTCAGCCTCGCGCCCGCCGGCCCAGAGGAAGGGAAGCCCGAGTGCGCGCGGCGCGGCGGCAGGTGCGCGGAGTCCGCCCGCAGGTCACCCTTGCTGCCCGCCGGCCGAGCTGCCGGTCCCCGCCGCCGGCCGGCCGGCCGGCCGCGAGCTCCTGGGCGCCGCTTTCCCTTCGCTCCGCCACTTTCGCCTTGACGCTGCTAGCGAGCAAATGGCCGCGAAAAGAAGCGACGACCCCCAGTAAACGGGGATGGAGAGCAAGGGGCCGGCAGGGCAGGGCGCGGGTTTCCCGGGCCTCCTTCAGCCCCGGCTCGTAGCGATTTAGAAAGTAAGCAATGGAGATGGTGCCTGGACCGACCCGAAAATGTCCTCAAACATTAAGCTCCGAAACATAGGTTCAGCTGCATCCAGTGTGGCACCTGGCAAGCAGTTTCGTCAGCGCAAGAACTTATCCCCCATAACCGAACGTAGAATCCTAGAGTTGGAAGAGACCACAAGGGCCATCCAGTCCAACCCCCTGCCAAGCAGGAAACACCATCAAAGCATTCCTGACAGGTGGCTGTCAAGCCTCCGCTTAAAGACCTCCAAAGAAGGAGACTCCACCACACTCCTTGGCAGCAAATTCCACTGTCGAACAGCTCTTACTGTCAGGAAGTTCTTCCTAATGTTTAGGTGGAATCTTCTTTCTTGTAGTTTGAATCCATTGCCCCGTGTCCGCTTCTCTGGAGCAGCAGAAAACAACCTTTCTCCCTCCTCCATATGACATCCTTTTATATATTTGAACATGGCTATCATATCACCCCCTAACCTTCGCTTCTCCAAGCTAAACATACCCAGCTCCCTAAGCCGTTCCTCATGGGTTCGGTCAGTCAGTCAGTTACAAATCCACTGAATGGTAGCATTGTCTAGCCCACATTTTACCAGCTTCTTTACAAGAATATCATGGGGCACCTTGTCAAAGGCCTTGCTGAAATCAAGATAGGCTACATCCACAGCGTTCCCTTCGTCTACCAGGCTTGTAATTCTGTAAAAAAATGAGATCAGATTAGTCTGACATGACTTATTTTTCAGAAACCCATGCTGACTTTTAGTGATCACAGCATTCCTTTCTAGGTGCTCACAAACAGTTTGCTTAATGATCTGCTCTAGAATCTTTCCTGGTATTGATGTCAGGCTGACAGGGCGGTAATTGTTTGGGTCCTCTCTTTCCCCCTTTTTGAAAATAGGGACATTTGCCCTCCTCCAGTCTGCTGGGACTTCACCTGAATTCTCAAAGATTACTGCCAGTGGTTCTGAAATCACCTCTGCCAGTTCTTTTAATACTCTTGGATGTAGTTTATCCTGCCCTGGAGACTTGAATACATCTAAACTAGCCTAGAATTCTTGTACTACCTCCTTACTTATTCTGGGCTGTGTTTCACCTGCTGAATCATCTGCTCCATATTCTTCAGGTCGGGCATTGTTTTCTTTTTTGGAGAAGACTGAGGCATAGAAGGCATTGAGGAGTTCTGCCCTTTCTCTGTCCCCTGTTCGCATTTCACCATCTTCTCCTCTAAGTGACCCCACTGTTTCCTTGTTCTTCCTTTTGCTACGGACATACCCATAAAAGCCCCTTTTATTGCTTTTAACCTCTCTAGCAAGCCTGAGTTCATTCTGTGCTTTAGCTTTTCTGACTTTGTCTCTACACATGCTGGCTATTTGTTTGAATTCCTCTCTGGTGGTTTCCCCCTTTTTCCATTTTTTTGTACATATCCCTTTTAAATCTTAACTCAGTTAAAAGTTCTTTAGATAGCAACCCTGGCTTCCTTAGGCACCTTCCATGTTTCTGTCTCATTGGTATTGCCTGAAGTTGTGCTTTTAATATCTCCCTTTTAACAAACTCCCAAACATCATGAGCTCCCTTCCCTTTTAGTATTACTGTCCATGGGATCTCACCCAGCGTTTCCCTAAGTTTTCTGAAGTCGGCTTTCTTAAAGTCTAGAATTTGATTCTTAGTATGCTTGGTTGCTCCTTCCCACTGTATAACAAACTCCAGAAGAGCATGGTCACTCCCACCTAATGATCCTGCCACTTCTACCCCACTAACCAGGTCATCACTATTGGTTAGGACCAGATCTAAAATGGCTGATCCTCTTGTTGCTTCTCCCACTTTCTGGACAATGAAATTGTCTGCAAGACCTGTGAGGAATCTGTTTGACCTTATGCTCTTGGCTGAGTTTGACATCCAACAAATATCAGGATAGTTGAAATCCCCCATTACTATTATCTCACTTCCTTTGAATGCTTGGTCATCTGTTCCAGGAAGGCATCATCTGTGTCCTCAGTTTGGCTTGGGGATCTATAGTAAACTCCCACAATGAGATCACTGTTATTTTTCTCTCCCTTAATTTTGACCCAGATACTCCCAGTTTGGCTTTGAAGTTTTAAATCCTGGATCTCTTCACAGGTATACACATCCCTGACATATAACACCACTCCTCCTCCTTTCCTGTTTGGTCTATTTCTCTGAAATAGATTGTATCCCTCTATTACTACATTCCAATCATGAGACTCATCCCACCAGGTTTCAGTGATGCCTATTATGTCGTATTTACCGGTAGTTTGCTGTGCCAAAAGCTCAAGTTCATCTTGTTTATTTCCCATGCTCTGTGCATTAGTATACAGACATTGAAGACCATTGATCGTTCCCCCTAGTCTCTTATTTAAGGATTTTTTCCTCCCGCCACTAGGTCTGCGTGCTGTTTGCTCCATTTGGTCCTTGACATTTGGATGATCATCTTCAGCACTTGATAGACTCTTACCTTCAGGACCACTGTCTCCCTCCCCCACATAAGTCAGTTTAAAGCCCTCCTGATGAGGTTTTTGAGATTGTTGGCAAAAACATTCCTCCCAACCCTTGTGAGGTGCAGCCCATCACTTGCCAGAAGTCCATCTTCAAGAAACTGCAGACCATGATCTAAAAATCCAAACCGTTGCTGCTTGCACCATTTGCAAAGCCAGTTGTTTACTTCCCCTATTTTTCCCTCTCTCCCTGGGCCACGTCGTTCAACTAGGTCTAGGAGGACAGATGAGATGACAATTTGTGCATTTAATTGCTTCAACTTCCTGCCCAGAGCCTCATAATCACTTTTGATCTTCTGGAGGCTATGGCTTGCAGTGTCTCTTCTCCCCCTGCTCCCCGCAAATCGGTTCCAGGTGTGCCCCAACCCTCTGAAGCAGAATTGGAGGGGCGTGCATGGAGGGGGAGGAAAGGGGGTTAGTTGAATACAACCCATTGTCCACGAATTATCACATTTTTAAACTCAATATGCCCTCCATACATGCATATATTTCTATTGTCGCACAATAGAACAGCCAAAATACTGAATTTTCAGAATTTTGAAAATCTGTACATGGTAGCTAAGGTGTCAGATCCAGTTCCATCCCAACTGTTCATGTGGCAGGTACATTCTAGGATTAGGCACACATTTCTAAAATGACAGCAACCTTGCTTATAGGAATTAAGTAGAATCATAGAATCATAGAGTTGGAAGAGACCACAAGGGCCATCCCGTCCAACCCCCTGCCAAGCAGGAAACAGTACTATGCAATAAATAGGTACTGCTCCGGTGGGAAGGTAAACAGCGTTTCCGTGCACTGCTCTGGTTTCGCCAGAAAGGGCTTAGTGATGCTGGCCACATGACCCAGAAAAACTCTGCAGACAAACATCGGCTCCCTCGGCCAGTAAAGTGAGATGAGCGCCGCAACCCCAGAATCGTTCGCGACTGGACTTAACTGTCAGGGGTCCCTTTACCTTTACTATGCAACAAAAGTATTTTCAAGATGAACAATTAAAAATACATTTGCAGTTATTTACAACAAAAACAACAACTTATTTATACACCTCCCATCTGGCTGGGTTTCCACAGCCACTCTGGGCAGCTCCCAACAGAATATTAAAAACATGATAAAACACCAAACATTAAAAACTTCCCTAAACAGGGCTACCTTCAGATGTCTTCTAAAAGTCAGATAGTTGTTTATTTCCTTGACATCTGATGGGTGGGCATTCCAAGGACGGGAGCCACTACCAAGAAGGCCCTCTGCCTGGTTCCCTGTAAGCTCACTTCTTGCAGGGAGGGAACTGCCAGAAGGCCCTCAGAGCAGGACCTCAGTGTCTGGGCTGAATAATGGGGGTAGAGACGCTCCTTCAGGTATACTGGGCCGAGGCCATTTACGGCCGTTTATTTGGATTCAGAAGGAGAAAAGTAACTCAATTTCAATTCAGCTTTATAATCTTTGTTACTGAAGAGGAAGTAAAAACCCAATAGCCAAAATATTTCATTTATAGGGATTAGCATATTAAATCTTTGGAAATCTTTCTCCTAGCAATAACTAATTCGAGACCAATTCAAAAGTTTGTTTGTTGAAGTATCTTGCAGCCCATATTTTCAACATTATTCTGGGATGGATCTATCTTCTGGGACTAGTACGTCCTCAAAGTATGTAATACTTACAAAAATAACTGTGGGTGGGGAGAGCAAAATCCTTGGAACAACAGAGGTGGAACATTTTAGGGATGTGGCTTCCAGCGCTGGGGCAAGATTCAATGGTGAAGAAAGACCCCAAAATACCAGGACATACACATACCTAGAGATATTTGGGAGCCACTGAATGTTGATAGCTTGATTTCAGAGAGTATTTAAAATAGTTACAAGCACAGACAGAAAATAAATTAAAGCATTGAGGAAGTAGAGGGCATGGAAAGAGGACTAGTAACAATTGATCCAACCACCCAAATCACCAAAACAAAAACCTGTGATCCTTAATGGAGCAGTTTTATTTGCAGGGAGATTAGACAAAATTGATTATTCAAAGAGCATTCATGCATTCTATAAATAATTACAAAGGGCATATGAAACTCCCACCTGGAAACCTATGTCCCCACTGTGGAAGGATGTGTGGATCCAGAATTGGCCTCCACACAGTTACTTACGGACTAACTATTAAAACCGTGTTTATGGAAGACAATCTTACTTGGCTACGAGGGATTGTCAAAGAAGAAGAAGGGAAGATAAAACCAAACAGAACATTTTTGGCAATACCTAGGCACTCTCTTCTTTCTGAGATACAGCCATGTTCTTGTGTGTTCTCCCTCCACCCTTCAAACACCAGACCATGCTAGTGTGTTATTACAGTGGAAAACAGTTTAAAATAACAAGGCCAGAATAGCCAAGCAGAATTGTTTTATCAGAATATATTTAACAGAAAGCAGGTTGCTGCAGACATCTAGTATGTTTAGTGATCATAAGCAAAAAATACACGAGCGAGCTAGCTGTTGGTTGCTATACCCAGCACAGGAAGCTTGTTTAGGTGTGTTATAAACAGCAGCATATATACAAAATCAGAAAGTGAAGTTTATTAATCAAAAACCCAAGATGAGAACATTCCCTAAACACTGTACAGTGGAACCTTGGTTTTCGAATGTCTCGGCTGCCGAACGTTTCGGAAGCCGAACACCGAAAACCCAAAAGTGAATGCTTCCGTTTTCAAACATACTTCAGAAGTTGAACAGCTTCTGCAGCACATTTTTCCATTCTCACCATTCACTTTGCTGACAACACTTTGATTTTCATTTTTCTTACGTTTTGGAAGTCAAATGGACTTCCAGATAAGATCACGTTCGAAAACCAAGGTTCCACTGTATTTTTACAACAACATGTAGAATTTAGGGGCAACTATCAACCTTACAGTCCATACAGCTCCCTTCGCCCATCACAGCAATGGTTTTCAGCGTCAGGGATATTTGAATACTAACTACATTGAAAGCTAATAATTAGATTTCAGATAAGCACCTTTTTCTAACTTAATTTTCTTGATTGAAATGCATATCAAAAGGGAGTGAGCAAGACTTGAAAGGCAATAAAAATAAAAGTGGGGTAACTTCCTCATAAATTATCCAACCTAACATAGACTTTTGACAGTCTGGGTGCTTCATAAGGTTTGCAATCCAATACATCCTTCCTCCCAGATTGATGGAGCCAGTACTCACCATGAAGTTGTTACAGTAAGTGCCACACTTTTAACATTGAGGGGGAAGGAAAGGTGGCGGTACTACACTCCCTTGAGTACCACCAGAAAAAAGCCCTGGATGGAACACATTCAAAAGCACTCTGTGTGGGTCACACCCTGATGCAATGTGTGTTGACTTGGGAATAGGTCCCACTGACTTCAGTGGAATTTGCTCCCAGAAAACTGCATAGGATTGCTGCTGGGGTTGCCAAAGTCCTAACACCTTTTAGATATTCTGTTGTACTCACAATCAGAGTGATTATAGAGTCCTTAAATTCTTCCCCATCACTACCCTTTCAATGCATGCTTATGGATGAAGAGGTGATTCTGTTCTATGTTAATTATGTGGAATCCATGGGTAATAGATAACACAGTTTACAGTTAATAGTTATGTAATCATAGAATCATGGTAGGGACCTCAAGGATCATCTAGTCCAACCCCCTGCAATGCAGGAATCTCAACTAAAGTATCCATGACAGGTGACCATCCACCAGCTCTTGTAGAAGTCTCTTCCAATGTCAAACAGCTCTTACTGTCATAAAGCTTTTCCTGATGTTTAGTCGGAATCTCCTTTCTTGTAACTTGAATCCATTAGTTCAAATCCTACCCTTCAGAGCAGGAGAAAACAAGCTTGCTCCATCCTCCATGTGACAGCCCTGTAAGTAATGAAAGATGCCATTTGTATCTCCTCTCCTCTTTTCCAGGCGAAACATACCCAGCTCCCTCAATCTCAAGCCAGATGTTCCCCCATCTTACATTTGTGCAGTTGGTTCTTCTTGTCTAAGTGCAGAACCTTAAATTTGTCCTTATTTGAATTCATTTTGTTAGTTTTGGCCTAGTTCTCCAATCTGTTAAGATCATCTTGAATCCCAAGTCTTCAGTGGCATTAGCTACCCCTCTGTCAGGAGCTGAAGTTAGGGGCAGCAATAAAACACCTGGTGTCAGTGAAGTTAAAACACTTTATTAAAAGAAACCAAAACAGTGCAGGCCTAGTAATCACAGGAACTCTTCCCAGTAGGTCTAGCCCCAAAGAGGCAGTTGTGAGGACTGAAGGTCCCCGCCTCCCCACCACTCTCTAAGGCTCCTGTCCCAGTTCCTTCCCCAGCAGCCTAAGGCTCTGATGTCTTGTCTCTATTTGCTCCACCCCCTTCATGCCGCTATGGGTTCTGGGAGACCGGGGGGAGGGGAGCTGGTTGCAGCAGTAGGGGGAGACCCCATGGCTTCTTCAGCAGCCTGCCTCATCTCTGTCTCCTGGTCCCACTCCTCTCCTGCCTCTGATTCTGGACTGCTCTCTGCCATAGCCTCTTCCTGCTTATTAAGTGCTCTTCAGCTTCCGAACCTCCTCCCAGTCTGCTCCCTCTTCTCTCTCTGACCACTCATTGTCGTCCCACCACTAATCCCGCAGCTCTGGGCCTTCTTCCCTTGGGGATTCCTCTACTGGCGCCTCCCACCATTCCTCTGGATCCAGCCACTCAGTTTGGTGTAACCTGCAAATTTGATGTGCATCCTCTCAATTCTTTAATCAAAGTAATTTATAAAATGTTGGACAGCAATGGGCCCAGGGTAGAACCCACTTGTTACTTTTTACCAGGACAACAAGGAACCATTAGTTAGCACTCTTTGAGTTTGGTCAACCAGTTACAAATCCACCTAGCAGTTACTTTGTCCAGTCTACATGTTACCAGCTTCTCCACAAGAATATTATGGGGGACTTTGTCAAAAGCCTTACTGAAATCAAGATACACCACCATTCCCCTGTTCCATCAAGCTGATAACTATAAAAAAAGAGAGAGAGAGAGATTTGTCTGGCCTTGCATGACTTGTTTTTGAGAAACCCATGCTGGCTCTTAGTAATCACAGCATCCTTTTCTAAATGCTCATAGACCAACCATTTAATGATCTGTTCTAGGACCTTGGTTGGTATCTATGTCAAGCTGTTGTGTACATTGCCTTGGATGTTGTAAAAATTATGAGAGCTCTGCCTCAAGGGAAGTTTTATTCTCCAATGCTTAATTATGTTTACTGTTTATTGGGATCTGAGTATTGGTACATCTTTATGGTTTATTGTGTGTCTGTGCACCACCTCTTAGTGAACACAGTGGTTAGTAGAGGTTAGAATATTATTTTAGGCAGGGCATTTTTTTCAGCTGGAACTCAGTTTTAGCACCTCAGATGGGCGCCATTGCCATTCTAAGAGAACAAGGTTTTTTGTTTAAAAAGTGGAGAGGTCCCAGTTTCTTGATGTAATGGTAAATTCCAGAGGCTATGCTCACTGGGACAATATGGTTTGAGAATATTACACCAATCCTGGACTGACTACACTGGCTGCCAATTAGCTTCCAGGCCCAATTCAAAGTGCTGGTTTTGACTTATAAAGACTTTCCTTACTAGTTTCCTTACTAAAATGCTGAAAAGATTAGTTTCCTTACTAAAATGCTGAAAAGATTAGTTTCCTTACTAAAATGCTGAAAAGATTAGTTTCCTTACTAAAATGCTGAAAAGATTAACAGGGCCTGCCAACCCAGCTGCCACACCAGTTTCTCATATACTCTCTTGCAGTGCAAGTAGCAGGACGATGTCACTTTCTCAGGCGGGACTGTTAGCAGGAGAGAAAAAAAGAAAACAAGCCCTGGTGAAAGTATGTCAGAGCAAGGGCTGCTTACCTCAGGTGTTTATATTTGTGTGTCTTCAGTGTCAAGAGAGTATATGAGAAATTGACCCATAAAGAAAGAAAAGCTGAAGAATCAAAGCTTTTCCCTCCCCCCACAAAAAAGGATCCCCACCTTTTTCTTAGAGGGGCTGCACCATACAGCTAGGGAGGGACTTGAAGAATGACGTAAGAGGCCACACCAATAAAACGAGGTGGGCTCAGGTGTGGTAGCTCAGAATGCTTCTTCTGTCTGCAAATACCTCCCAAGTAAGCACACTACCTTCAGGACGTGTCAAGAGGATGAGACCACCAAAGTACCCTAAGGTGAGGCGTTGAAAAGTCTGGAGTGTCTCACACTCAACCATTAATTTGGTGTTGAGGAATGGTGGCAGAGGGGAAGCTATTATTTGCTTATTTCTTGGCTGTCCCAGGTGTGATTATGTTGCAAAGGTTGCTCATCCTAGGACTGGACCTAAAAAGCAACACACACACACATTTTGTTGAGACATGATCGTATACGCTTGTGAATAGCTAAGTTTTTTTTTTTAATTTACATTTATTAGTTGCCTAATAATCCAGTCATCTAGGCAACAATCAGCGCTCTTGAGCATGTTCTCTGTATTTACATAATGGACCTGTAGCTATGTAGAATAAGTCTGTAGCCCCTGGGTGTTTCAGATCAGAGGTTGATGGTGTTATCTCTCACATCCGCACACATAGTTTGTTAATGCATTGCACACATCCAGATGTGCATTGTTGTGTAAATTTAATAACTCCTGGAGAAAGCCACATAGGTAATTGCAGGCAGTGCCACAATAAATTTGTATGACTTATATACCAGGCACATACTTAATCCTAGTAGACAAATATCTGCATTTATAATTTGTTCCTGTTTTCACTGTCCTCACACAGACCTAGATCAGTTAAAAAAAAGTTAATTGCAAAAAGAAAAAGGGGAGAAGTAGTGAATACTGTATTTTTAAAATTGTCTCCCCTGTACTTTACCACATAACTTCAGTCACAGATTATTAAAAAAAATATTGCCCTGTACAGTATTTCAAATGTAGGTCAGGGAGTCAAGGGTGGTGCCATAGATGTAGAATCGTTAGCAGTGTTGTCTGTGTGAAAACAACACAAAGATTTGTGGTACCTTAAATACTAGGTTGTTGGCTCCAGATGGGTGTTTACTGTGGGATTGAGGCTCCTCATGCATGCAACTTTTTTGGAATGTCCATAAGACATTATCAAAATGCCAGCCTGTATTTCTTCACATTTTAATCTAGATTTACGCTTTCTGAGGGAAATTTGATAAGTTCCTTTTAAATAAAACCTGCTGCCAATAACTATTTTGCAATATCTCAGTAACCACTTTACAGTATTAAACCCCTGAGTGGAAACACCCTTACAAAATATTACCGGTCATTGTGGTATAACCTCTAGCGGACCAGTCTATTACATCAGATGCATGAAGGACAATCCAGAACTGACAAGCAAATATCCATGGGGTGGGGGTGGCAGGACTCAGGAGGAATCTAGTTTCCAGTGCCGTCAAGACAACAGCTCGCTCACAAACGTTAGTGGAAAGAAAACTTATGAACTGAGTAACCACTTTAGAAAATGGATAATTGAGTCCCTAGTTAAGGCAGAAGTGAAATGGGTTATTAAACTGGCACCCATTCAAACTAGTACTGTATGGGATTCCATGTCTTCCAGAATCTGCAATAGATACGGGGCAACTTTTACTCCAACAGTTACCTAGTTTGTTTGTTTTAATGAAAATCAACATTAGGAAGCTTCTGTTTTGAGCAGAGGAATACAATAAATGGAGAGGGTAATTAACCATGTCCTACTGTGGATTTTAATGCTTAAAGCATTTACATCCCCTCTGCTTCCCTTGCTGCAGCGCTCCAGATGTATAACTACTCTTTTACAAACTCATTTGGAACTCCATTGTGAGGGGGAGGACAGCTGTGTTGATCAGGGAAAAAACAGCCAGACAAGAAAGAGTTAGGCACGGTTCTCTGTCTGCTACTATTACTTTGTTGAAAAATGCAGCCTTCCAGGGCTGATTTTCTTTTTTTTTTTAATTGGTTGGGGTTGCTTGTAATGCAAAGCTTTCAAAGAGTGAACTGGAATTGTAATGACTCCAGAAAATGGTCTGGTTCTCAATGTGTGAATGTGGTTCGTGATGAGGAGGGATAGGGAACTATTGCAAAAATGTATAGTCAAAACGCATGTAAAACTGTGTTTATTAGGAGAAATCCACACTAAAATGCTAATGAATTTTAATGAGGATCTTAAAAAAAAGTAAATTGAGAAGTGAATTTAACATGGGGGGGGATATAAATGGTGGGAACCAAAGCTGTCAGATTATTTCATTTGATCCCTAATGTAAAAGTTAAAACACAAGTCCCAGTTCAGGCAACACACCAAGCCAAATCTTGGCTTAATTTAGTGCAACACTGTTGTGCAAAAAGGACCAGGGAGGTGCAAAGTGGCAGTGAGCTCCTGTCCAGGTGCCTGCATTATCACTTTGGCTTAGCAAAATGTGCCACTTTGGTGTTTAAATGCAAGCTTGCATATGGATGCTAGATTCCTGTGTTTACATGGAGTAAAAACACACAAACTTTTATGGTTATATAGATTTATGCAGTGCTTTTTTTCTTAAAAAATGTTTAGGGGTACTCTCATTTTCCTACTCATGTTGAAATACTGCCCCTCAATGAGGCTAAACATAGATTCACAAAATGATTAGGGGTATGCGTACCCCTGCATGTACCCCCCCCCTGAAAAAAGCACTGGATTTATATATATGATGGTATGGAACTGAACAGTTCTGCTAGTGCAAGGAGTTTCAGTCGCACCGTGGAAATCCCCCTCCCTCTACTTGCTTTGCACACCCCATGCAGGGGGAAGAAGGTGGGGAAGTTCCATTGCGCAGCTAAAACTCCTTTCGCTAGCAGAACTGTTTAGTTGGATAATGCCCAGTATGTTTTTCTATCTGCAATACAGTTTTTGTAATACAGTTATTATATGGCTTTGTTTCATTTCTGCTGTCATAGGACTGTAGTCTGCACTGAGTTCAGCTTTCTCCCTTCTAGTTATATATTTTGTGTGGTCAACATCAGACCCTCCAGGTGTCCCAATTTTCCAGGGACATTCCTGGAATTACAGGAACCGTCCCAGTTTCTGATTTGATCCTGGAATGTCCTGGTTTCCCTTCACTGGAGAAATATTGGAGGGGATTGAATAGGACATCCCTATTTTCATTAGATAAATATTGGAGGGGATGGAATAGGGTGTCCCTATAAAACTAAGATCATGGCCACTGGTCCCATCACCTCCTGGCAAATAGAAGGGGAAGAAATGGAGGCAGTGAGAGATTTTACTTTCTTGGGTTCCATGATCAATGCAGATGGTGACAGCAGTCACGAAATTAAAAGACGCCTGCTTCTTGGGAGAAAAGCAATGACAAACCTAGACAGCATCTTAAAAAGCAGAGACATCACCTTGCCGCCAAAGGTCCGTATAGTTAAAACTATGGTTTTCCCAGTAGTGATGTATGGAAGTGAGAGCTGGACCATAAAGAAGACTGATTGCCGAAGAATTTATGCTTTTGAATTATGGAGACTCTTGAGAGTCCCATGGACTGCAAGAAGATCAAACCTATCCATTCTGAAGGAAATCAGCCCTGAGTGCTCACTGGAAGGACAGATCCTGAAGCTGAGGCTCCAATACTTTGGCCACCTCATGAGAAGAGAAGACTCCCTGGAAAAGACCCTGATGTTGGGAAAGATGGAGGGCACAAGGAGAAGGGGACGACAGAGGATGAGATGGTTGGACAGTGTTCTCAAAGCTACCAACATGAGTCTGACCAAACTGCGGGAGGCAGTGGAAGACAGGAGTGCCTGGTGTGCTCTGGTCCATGGGATCACGAAGAGTCGGACACGACTAAATGACTAAACAACAACGAACAATTTTCATCGGAGTAATGTTGGAGGGGATGGAATAGTGCATGTGACTGTACACTAATAATGTTTTGAAAAGGCATTCCCAACATCTGCCTAAAAAGCAGCCAGAGGAAGCTACTAGGGAACAGGGGTCATTCCAAAGAAACAAGGATAAATAGAACATATGCACTAATGCCAAAGCATGGCCATTTCACATTACATGTACTAGTGGATCTAGTTTCTGCACCATATAAACTATCTGTCCAGATAGAAAAAGAAAGGGCTGTTCACGTTGGAATAATGACGCAAAATATTGGGTAGCAGCTGCATCATACATTTATAGCACGCTCAGTGGTGTAGCATCAGTTGCCAGTGCCCAGGGCAAGGTGCAAAAGGGGTGGGGTGCTGCAGCTCACCTGTAGCACGTCCCCAGGAAGCTCCGCTGGTCAGGCCCAGTAGCTGGCATGCCGCTCACCAAGGCTCACACAGTTGCCTCTGCATCTGTGCCAGGTGCTCCAGTGGCACCCCATGGTGTCTGCAGCTCCCTGCTCCCATACGTGGGCCTTGGCTGATGGCTCTGCAGTAGCCCTGGGGAAGGAGGGGGCCGAGGGGGCTGCTCGGTGCAGCAGTAACCCAGTGTGCATGGTGGCGGCAGCCATGGTGTGAGAAGCGTGTGGCACACCATCCCGAGGCACCGAAGGGGGTGGCCAATAGGGGGTCCTGACTGGCTGCCCACTCTCCACTCACAGCCCATCTGGCCACCCAGGAGAAGTGTGCACTGGACACACCCTGCATTACCAGGCCAGAAAAAGGGAGCCACCTCCCTCCTAGTCTCGTAGCACCTTTGGACCCACTGTGGCCCAGTTGCACCCTTCTGAATGTGTGCTCAGGGGCAGGGCGATGTCTGCTGCTCCCCCCCCCCCGCCCGTAAATGACTTCCCGCAAAGAACATTGAAAGGTGTAGTTTGTTAAGTGTCTCCTAACAACTCTTAGTTCCCCTATACTACATTTCCTGGGATTATTTGAGGGAAGTTGTGACTGTTAAAATGGTATAAGAGTGCTTTAGATATACAGTACGGTGTGAATGTGGCCTCACCCACATGAAAGCAGCACATCTAAACTTAGTGCACAAACCCCACATCCTTTCTGAAAGCTATTCCGTAACACAGATCATCCTCTACAGTAAGAACTAAGAGATGGCAGACAAATACAGTACACATTGCTTCTGTTGAGTTACCCCATGGCCTACTTTATGTATAGGGTTGTCACCTGAGGGGAGGGGGCAGGAAAGAACAGTGTGGCCTGTTCTTGGGGTGCTAACAGCAGCACCTTAAATATAGGTGAACTGCTTCATAGACGTTCTGCTAAAATCTGAATACCAAACTGGTTTTAAAAGCCTAAAATCAGAGGCCACTTCAAAATCTGGCAATTCTGTTAGTGCACTTTAGCTAGCAACTACTAATTAGGGGAGGTTATAGCTCTTTCTTCTTTAAAATGAAGGGTCAAACTGCATGCGGCACTAAATGTATACAGTACTTACAAACCACATATGTTTTTGTTTTGAATAACAGGCATGGGACCCAGATTTTCATTAGGAGCTCAGTGCACCCTTTCCTCTCCTGTTATGGTCTCCAGAATAACCCCCCATGGCTATTAACTTGGGGGGACGACCCCAACTGTAAATGTTGTTCCCTAGTAGGGCACTTGGGGTGGATTTTCATTAGGAACACTGAGGGGAGGAAAAACCTAATCTCCTTATATACCCTCCCTGTGTGTGTGTGCGATCTATCTATATGTAAAATCCTTCAAGCTGCATGTTTGTTTGTTTTTGCCTTTCTCCGTAACCGCTTGACCGATTGGCTTCAAATTTGGACACAACATTCCTTGGACATATGGGAAGGATCTTAGGTACCTAGATTGTAAAAATATAACACCTTTCCCAGGTAAATGTGTGAATTTGTGCAAAAAAGCACCCTCCAGTGGACGTTAAATAGCACAGCACATAACACCCGTTGCCGATCCCTCCTCCCCCCCCCCCACATCACTGCCACCATCCAATCCACAGGCACGCCGCCCGCAAAAGGCAGCCCGCATGCAAAGACGGAGTTTGGCCTTCGTGGCTTTTAGATGCCAGCTGTAGCAGCTATAGAGAGAAGCCGCGCCATAGCCACGCCACCCGGAAACGTCCCGTCCGCCTTTTGGGAGGGCGGACGGATTGGTAGGAAAGCTAAGCCGCCCGCTAACACCGAGATAGCCTGCTGATAGAAGTGGCAGGTACACAGCGAAGCAACGGCACAGTCAGGCCGTCCACCATTTGTGGGTTCGGGCGGCCTAACCTGATACTGTACAAACAAATATACTGCCCTCCAATACACATCAACAACATCAAACCATTACGTACAAACAATTCAAAAAAAGGAATCAGAAAATACAACAATACTGAGTTATATACACAAAAACAATAACGAGCAAGAAAAGAAAACCAAAACAACCTCAACTTCAACGCAAAGACCTTTCTCTTTTATACTGCATCTTCCTTTCCCATTACACTAAATCAGCCACAGCAACGTGTGGCCGGGTCAGCTAGTGCATTTTAAAAACACACACATTCAGACATAGACTGCACACACACTATACAGTACATACATTTAAAGCACATTCGAAGTACATTATTTCCCTCAAAGAATCCTGGGTACTGTAGTTCAACGCTCAGTTACAATTCCCAGCAACCCTTAGCAAACTACCCTGCCCAGAATTCTTGGAGGGAGGAAATGTGCTTCAAATGTGCTCTGGAGGTATATTCTGTATACAAGAGTTTGTAATGAAGCATTGTGTATCACATCTAGTTTGGCCTTTGATATAGGAAGCAACTCAGGAAGGGAACTTTTGAGCAGCAGCCATTATTTCTCAGGACATTTTGAGTACCAGGTGTGTTTCAGATAAGTTTTCTGTCTTCCAGCAACGGCCAAAAACCAGCTTCTTTTGAAGAATCAAATACTGTTTGTGTTTGGACATGTCTCTAACTACAGTAACTTGCCCCTCAGCAATCTTCACTCCACTAGGAGGCAAATGGCTCTGCCTCCACATACTGTATTGAGTCAACTCACCCAAAGTAACAGTTGGGCATACAGTATTCATTACCACACCTGGTGAAGAATGCAAACTAGCACTACTAACTTTCAGAATAAAAATATTTCTCTATGGAGAAGACCATGGGAAGGCAAACTAAGGCCCGGGGGCAGGATGCGGCCTGATCGCCTTCTCAATCTGGCCTGCGGACGGTCCGGGAATCAGCGTGCTTTTACATGAGTAGAATGTGTGCTTTTATTTAAAATGCATCTCTGGGTTGTTTGTGGGGCATAGGAATTCCTTCATCCCCCCCCAAGTATAGTGCAGCCCCCCACAAGGTCTGAGGGACCTTGCTGACCCCTGCTCTAGACCCGAATGAGTCCAGAGGCAAAGCCAGCAGTTTTTGATTGTTCCAGCTGTAGAGCCCAGTAGTTTGGGGGCCCATCTGAGCATAAAATATGTCTGTTCACCTGAGCTTTTTTTTTTAGGACATTGCTGAAAGCAAAACATGGCAGTTAAACCACACAATTAATATATGTAATTTAATCTATATATCGGTAATTACGTACACATTACCATATTTGATATATTTAATGTAACACACAAACAGGTGTACTGCATGCGCTTTACAGAGGCAGGCGCCTCTTTTAGGCCAGACTGGAGCCGCGAGGCGAGCTATCCACGGACAGGGCCACTGGGGCTGGGGCGGCGGCGGCGCCTCCTTCTCCTCGGAGCCGGTGACGGGACGCCCTGCGCCCGCCCTGGGCTGCCCAAGAGGGAAGCAGTGGGGAGCGCGCTGTCGCGGCCGCCCGTGCCTTGAACCCAGCGCTCCTTTCTGCCTCCTCTCCCCCTCCCCCCCCATGCAAATCGCCTTCCCGTTAGCTGGATTCTCGAGGGGGGGTGAAGAGGCTCCCGCAATGCCTGCTATGGGGTGTAGTTTCAGGGGGAAGGAGAACCAGGGAACCCTGTATTATTATTTTTTTCTTTTACGAGAGTGGGCCTTTAAAGCAGGCCAGCTTAATTCCCACTCGTTCCTTGAAGAAACCGACTCTTCTGCTTTGCTGTGGTTTTGGCATCCATGGTTACACCAGGGCCGCTCTACATGCCTTGGAGGACACTACTCTATGACAACCAAAGCGCGGGAAACTGAAGGTGGCTGCAGGACGGTCGAGGCTCTTCGCCACTCGGCCTCAGGCGGACTTTTAGACATGCTCGGCTATTCCCTTCCTCGGCAGGACGTCAGTGCCGTTAGCGGCCGGGTGGCAGGGCGAAATTAGAGGTGCGCGCAACCTTTCCCACTACGGAGGTGCAATGGGGGCAACTCTTCATCTGTGGTATTTCTGCCTGCCATGAGGCGGTTGGCGGTGTTTTAGGGGGGGAAGGGGCAGGTGTGGCGGCTCCGCACGGCCCCCTGCTGAGGGAGAGGCTGAGCTTCTGGCCCCCCGGAGACAGGGAGGGAAGCTTCGCCTTCCTTTGGGATTCTCCCCGCGCTCGGTCCTCCCGGCTGCGCCCCCTCGGAAGCCTCGCTCGAGGGCCGCGGAGTTTTCACTCTCTGGAAATAAAGATGCGCAGCAGGACTGCAGTCTCTTTATTTTAAAACAAACGGGGCTGCAATCTCTTCCCTGTTTACTTGGGAGTAAGCCCCACTGAACTCGATGTATAGGATGATGCCGAAAACGAACTGAGGTTTTTTTTTGGGTGGGGGGGGGAGTCATGATTGTAGCTAAACCTGATTTGAAGGGCTGAGGGCTATTTATTTTTGTGCTATATTTTGTTGTGCAAGTTTTTAAAGATTTTAAACCCCCTCCCCCCAAAAAAAACAACACCACACAACAACACACAAATTATCCCAGATCTTTCATCAGGAGCTGAAAGCTACTTCCTCCTCATTGGGATTCTTACAGGAAATTTAAGGAAACAAACAAACAAACAGTAACACATGCTTTGTATACAAGATATAGCATTTCAGAAACCACAACCTTCCTTCCTGCAGTGTATATGTATGTTCCTATGTTAATTGGGAGTTCCTAGTAACTTTATTATTATTATTATTATTATTATTATTATAATTAATTACATTTTTATGCCACGTTTTCTCCAAAGAAGTTCAAGATGGTGCACCTGGTTCTCCTCCCCATTTTATCTTCACAACAAGCCTGTGAAGTAGGTTAGGCTGAAAGATGGTGAGTGGTCCAAGGTCACCCAGTGAGCTTCATGGCCAAGGGGGGGGGGAGTGTCCAACACTCTAGTCCAGGGGCCAGCAAACTTTTTCAGCAGGGGGCTCGTACACTGTCCCTCATACCTTGTGGGGTGGGGCAGACTAATGAATGAATTCCTATGCCCCACAAATAACCCAGATGCATTTTAAATAAAAGGGCACATTCTACTCATGTAAAAACACACTGATTCCTGGACCGTATGCGAGAGGATTTAGAAGGTGATTGGGCCGGATTCAGCCCTCGGGCCTTAGGTTGCCTACCCATGCTCTAGCCACTATACCACGCTGGCTCTCAATATACAGTCATACCTCAGGTTGCAAACGCTGTGGGTCACGTTTTTTCGGGTTGCGGTCACGCCAAACCTGGAACTACTGGAACGGGTTACTTCCGGGTTTTGGCGCATGCGCAGAAGTGCCAAATCGCGACCCGTGCAAGTGCAGAAGCAGTGTTGTGGGTTGCGAACGTGCTTCCCACACGGATCACATTTGCAACCCGATCATCCACTGTAGTGAAATAAAATTGCCAGCTCATTTGTAAAGTTAAGCAGGGTCTGGTATGGTTTCAAATTGTATAGGGAACTGTGTGTTGAGAATTCCTGCATAGCAGGGAGTGGACTAGATGACCCTAGGGGGTCCCTTCCAACTCAACAATTCTATGATTGTAAGTTTTGTGGGGTCTTTAAAAGACTGGCCAGTGCATAAAATACATTGGGCTAGTGTTGTGAATAAGTGTGTTAAGCTTTTTAATTAACCCCTTTTGAGGCTGCAAATGATTTTTTTGTGTTAGGCAACTGCTCCGTTCAACTCCACACGAGCTGCCCTGTCCACCGTGTGTGTGTGTGTGTGTGTGTGTGTGTGTACAACACTTGCCCTCCCCTGGGCACCAGCAACCCAAGCTATGCCACTGTCAACACAGACATTGAGTCCCTGTCAGGATAAAAAGAGAGAATACTACTACTACTACTACTGATAATAATAATAATTTAGAAGGCTTCTAGCTTCAGCCTAACAAGGTTGTGGGGAATTAAACAAGGATGTTGGGAGTAGTAATAATAATAATTTTTTATTTGTACCCCTCCCTCCCTGGCCGGAGCCGGGCTCAGGGCGGCTAACATTGTAAAACTTAACACAGTATACAAAGTACATAAGAACATAAAAACCTTGGAGGAAAAGGTGGGGTATAAATGCAATGAATAAATAACAAATAAAACAAATAATGAAAAAATCGAGAGAGTACACATAAAAGTCTGAAATGGCAGCAGTGCATTCCTCCTCCAAGGACCAATCCTAAAATATTCCAAAGGCAGCTTAACACCTTAACTTAGCTACAAGGCACACTGGGAATTGTAGTTCTCTCTCCCTGATGAGATTCCTGCAGGGCTGAAGGCAAATGTCCTTTATTCCCTCCCCCCATCATACTGTGGCTGTCAACAGGTGGCAGTTTCATGCTGCACGCCAAACATATGCAGGACTCAGCTGTATCACTGCAAGCATTGCCATGGCGCCTGACACTGGTGAGAGGGGAAAAACAATGAAAAGTGCCAAAGCTTCCCTCACAAGTGTGAATTCGAGTCTTTGCACTCTTGCTGGGAGTTTGCTCCTGGGCCTCAGACTGGCCAATGCTTTCCTTAGCCAATCACAGCTTTCCTTTGCCCATATGGGGGCTGTTGGTTGCCACCCTGGCACAAACCAATTGAGAGACAGGGTTTCCTCCATGGCACCACTGCCACATAGCCTTTCACTTAGATTTGGAGTAGGAACATAGAGATAAAATGGAAGAGAATGGCAGTTGCTGCTAGCGACACTTCATTGGTACTTAGTAAGGGCCACCTAAAAAGGCCTTGAGGGCTACATGTGGTCTGCAAGAGGAGGGGAGGTGTTGGACCATCCCGTTTTAGACTGTTGTTGCCAAATCTGTCAACTTGGGCTGGCTCAAGACATTTTGCTGCCTGAGGCAGAGCAGCATATGGTGCCTCTCTCCCCAAAGTCAAGGTGCATATTTGTACCCACAACTGGTCAAATTATTTCGCACCCAAAGCAGAACATCCCACAACAACCTCTCCTTGGGAGTAAATATAAAAGAATAATACATTACAAAACAAACATCTGCTGACCTTTCTTGACCCACCCAGAATTATATGCCAGAGGCAGCCACCTCACTTTGCCTAATAGTAGAGCTGGCTCTGCAAACAACAATGCCTGAGATATTTTGTGATTGGATTTGATGTTCAGGACAATCTAGCATAAGGGGAGAAAGGAGTAGGGTGGCCATGTGTCTTCCTCAAAAGACAACATTCCTCTGTTTGAAGAGGTCCTCTATCAAAAGAGCTGTCTGGTCAAAGGGCAATTTTAAGATAAATAACTACCCTGTTTCTCCTAAAATAAGACATGGCCATAAAATAAGCCATAGCAGGATTTCTATGCATTTGCGAAATATAAGCCGTTCCCCAAAAATAAGCCATACCCCGAAAATAAGCCATAGTGACGTGGTACCTCCCATTAAAACAGCCTGGAGAGGCGTGGCTATGCAGCGTACCGATGCGACACGGTTAAAATAAGACATCCCCTGAAAATAAGCCATACTGTGTTTTGTTGAGCGAAAAAAAATATAAGACGGTGTCTTATTTTAGGAGAAACACGGTATGGAAAGGGAAGTTGGGGGCCTATCAGCAATTAGCACCTGGACAGCTACAGTGGGGTATATTATATTTCTGCTTAAAAATTAAATTATATCAATTATTTCTAAATTGGAATCTTTGTCCTTTTGATGGGGATACCTTCCCTCTTCTTTGGTTAAGTATATATGGCCACCTTGCAGACAAACTACTGTATTTAAATAAGTACATTAGTAATTGGATTTTATTTCCCCCTGCCTTGGTGGTTTGATGCTGTTGTCAGTGGTGCTGTCAGAACAGGAGTTGCAGTGCCCTGCCCCCGCCCCCCAGGAGCATGAGGTTCAGGATGGCTTTCAAACCTAAGGTGCTGGCTAAGCACAAGTTGAAATACCAGTTAGAATCCTCACTCATAAAACCATTAAGTCCTGAATCTAAAATTGCTTAACTGCACCACTCATGGAACTTTGTCAGAGACAGATGCTTCCTGAAAATAAAGTAAATCACTATTCCTGTTTTGCCTATCAGTGAATACTTTTTAAGCGCTCATGTACACATATGCACATTAAAGTATCAAGCAGTTCACAGTTTGGCAGGTCAAGAGACAGGCAGCTGAGAGGTGGAATTTTGAACCGTTGATACCACATTATAAGTAATACATAATAAAAAATTCTACCATATACTGAACTGAAAGAGCAAAGTTATGTGGGTCAGTGTTATTAGAAATGTTACACAATCAATTGTCCTTTTTATAGTTATATTTCCTCATAATGGTCTAGTGTGATTGCTCCCGTGTATTTGTATAATTTTGTGTGACACGCAATCTCGTGTAACCCATATACCTACATTTCTGTGTCTGTGTTAAGCTAAAGTCAGAGACAGCCTGATGTTCTGTTGCATTTGATTTCTCAAAAGAGGAAAGAAAAAAATGTTCTTGTGCAAAAGGGCAGGTTGACAGACAAAAAGATCGAATTTTTCATAATTTCCATATAGTCAGAGAAGAAAAAGTACCTTAACCCTTGGTGATAAGGAGAGTACATAGAGAAATTGGGCTGTGACAAGGCCTGCCTGTGGCTTCCTCGTGATATAAATACTCGTTTGTTTTTGAGGATTCTTCACTATTTATCCAACTGCTGACCTCATCTGATCGGAAAAGCCCCAGGCGGTAAGTTGATTTGCTTTTCAGAATATTTGAGTTTGAAGGATTTGATAAAACCATTCTTTGCATTAGGAAGGGGGAGATAACCATAAAATGGGATGAATAAAATCGTTGATTATAGTTCAATTTGGGTCAGTCTAGAATTATTAGTCTGTAAGCCGGTGAGATAGAGTCTGATCTCTGATTTGCAGCAGTCACTCTCTGGCTTGAAAATGAGCAAGGCCAGATTCTGTTATTTGTCCTTCTAGCAATGGAGTGGCTGAACGGACTATATTCTGTTCACCTGTCACAGAACTTGAAGTGATGACAGTGTTTTCTACTGAGGTGCATCACTTGGCTCAAGTTACTTTTAATATAAATCACTGGACTCGAGAATAGTAACTTTGCTTCTCCAGGGTACAGAATTTACACACCTTATATTTTTTCAGTGGCACCCCATCCAAATGAACCCGTTTATGTTCTCATTTATCTTTTGTACCTGCTAACACTGGTGCATAGGCTTACAATGTACCTATTGGGGTGGGAGAAATTTAATCACCTGCTGTGCTATTATCCCTAACAGCTTTGTTAGTTTTGAAATACTAACGAATATGGTATTTTAGAGCTAGGAGTTAGTGGTGAATAGCTGGAGAAACAGAATAGATGAAAGGAAGTACTTCTTCACATCACACATAGTTAAGTCAGAGAATTTCCTACTACAATATGTGGTGATGGTCCCCAACTTGAATTACTTTAAAGGGGGATTAGACAAATTCATGGAGGATAAGGTGATCAGTGGCTACTAGCCATGTTGATGATGACTCTATCATCCAGCGCGTATCAGATGCTGGGGACAAACAAAAGAAAAAGCTTTGTAGAGGCATTCAGTTGGTCAGTGCTGAAAACAATAATGATAAATGAAATCAGCTAGCAAGACTGTTACTGTGTATTTTTGAACAAGCTTCTCCACAGATGGCAGTAATGGGCATTTCCATATGTATAAAAGGAGGTGTGCATAGAACGTCCCTCTCTACTGAAGCCACTCGGAAATATTTTGCATGGTGAAAAGCTCAAACATAGAGCTTACTAAAGCCAATTCACATTTGCTTGATTGGGGCAGTTTACTTTGGATTAATCATTTCTTGAGTTGTACAACTTTTTTAGGAGTCTATACCTTTAGGTATTTCTAAATGTATTTATTCCTCCACTAAATGGGAGTTAAAACGCTTGACAAAATGTTGTGACACACAACATCCCATATGGAACTCAATATTAATTATGGTTTCCTAAAATGGTATTATTAAATTGATATTAGTCTGTCTGTCACCTTTTTCAATCTGTTGAGACTTTTAATTGTCTTGCCTATTGCAACTTGAAAGGCTGATCAAAGGCAGTGTGATACACGCATTTTTAATTTACTATTGGTTTTAGATATGAAGGAAGAGAAGTCAAGAAAAAACGGGGGTGGGGTGGGGATTCACTTTCTGATATTGCAGCTCTGGGCGATTTAATATAAATTAGCTACAATTTGAGATGTGATGTAACAGTTCCTGTTGAAAATCTTGGAATATCTCAGTAATTTCTCTTAGTCCTTTGCTGTAACATATTGCACTCAGTATTTTAATTGATCCACGTAGTGTATACATCACATTTATTATATATCACAAATTGCCCTAGAGTAACACTCCCCAACCTGACACCCTTCAGATATTTTGGATTATAGCTTCTATTAGTCTCAACCACGAAGGCTGTTGGACCAGTTCAAGGTCTATTTAGACATGTATTTGTACATGTCCTTGTAGTTGTCCCTACCTCCAGCTGGAAAGTCAATAATGGGGTAGCTAGAGCATTCAAGCAGAGGGGGCATGGATCCTGAATGCCTCAGTTTTACTCTCATACCAAGAGGAGTGAGGGTAGAACTACACTATACGTTACATGCAACAATGTCCAATAAAAATGAATGGCCACTTCTATTAGAGCAAACTGTTGGAGTGGAGAAGATTGTGTTTAATTCTTGCCCAATCCTCTACTTTTTGCTGAAATTCATTTCCACCAAACGCTTACCTGAAAAGAGTTGCAGGTGCTTCCTTGCTTGTGTATGTGGATGGGTGGGTGGTGAGTTCCAGCAGAAAAGTGACAGGTGTGGGGGCGGAGGGTGAAGCACTCTTTTCCCGTTGCTGCTTTTCTTCTACAAATCTCCTCCTGCTGAAATGACTTTGCCGAAAAGATAGGCTTTCAGTGAAGTTTTGTTATACAGTGTATAATGTACACAGTTTTATATACAGTATAACATTGGTTAAGTTCTGACCTTAAGAAGGAAAATAATATGTATGAGGCAGCAATGGGCAATTAATAGATCATGGCCCATCTCTTCCAGACGAGCATTCCCAGCAAAAGTTGCAAAGTCAATAGAACAATTGGATGGTTTTAATTGTAGACTAGAGGGGTTATTGGGGAGGGGGGATATGGTTTCCATCACATATAGAGAGAGATCTTACATCTCTCCCATTATATCTTCTGTCTCTGAATTGAGGGTGACTGCATAGCATCTCAAAGCAAACTCTTTAGGAGTCTTCTAGATCAACCACCCCATATGATATAATAATAGTAAATTCAGGTTTGGCCTTCATTAAATGTAGTTTTTTGCCACTAATATAGAAGTTCAGAATGGCTGATAATTTAGATAAATTTGGTTTGCAGTTTAGATAACTGAATTAACCACCACACATTAGAAGCCAACTGGTTTACTGTGCTTATCTCCTTGCTGATATCCCACATAAACAAAAATGCATCCATAACGAGACACAAGGAGGCAAGTTTGAGACTCAGAAACAACTTATGTTTGAGTAAAATCTCAATGGACATGGAATAACTGGCACTCTTTGATTATAGACTTATAGCCATTAATGTGTGCCTGTTTCCCTCACATACCTATGATTCCCTGAGAAGAGGGCTTGATTGCTATTCTGGGAATTGTAGTTCTGCGAGGGCACTAGGGGTCTCCTAACAATGTTTAGCACCCTTAACAAGCTCATTCCCAGGATTTTTTGGGGAAGTCATGACTGCTTAAAGTGGCATAATATGGCAGATGGGACCTATGTTTTTGGAAAGTGAGGGAGACCTACCCTTTTACTATTCTGTAGCTTAAGAGTTCTTAAAAGAGATGGTTAAAGAAGGTTCAAATGCTTTAGTTCTATGTTAGTTGGCCTTGAGTGCACATTGTATGCTCGAGCTGGAGATTTTTTTTTAGTGGGCCATTGTATTTCTAACTCTCAGTCCACTAACGCTACCATGTGAAGGGAATTTTTAACCTCGCGGAAGCGGTTTGATGCGCGGTTTGACGTATAGGAAAGAACTCAGCATTCGGCACCAATACCATATGACGCACATACTCGGAACAGGTATCAGCAATTTGAAACCCATTGCGGGGTGGCATTTTCCCCCACTTTCTAGGAAATGAACATAGGCAAAGCTTACTGATAACAAGTAAGATGACATCAAAACAGGTTGAGGGAAGGGTGTGGCATCTAGCAGTTAGAGGAAGACTGGAGTGGGGGGGATCTTGGATGGGGGGGCAATTTTTGCACAGGCATGTTTCCCTTTATAACCTGTGTGTGGTATACCAGCCAGAGGACTCTGCTGATGAGCACTATAAATGTTGTAGTAAAAAATAATAATAATAATAATAATAATAATAATAATAATAATAATAATAATAATATTCCACTGATAACTCATGGACATACTAGTGTTGTGCGCGCCACAATCTCTGAGTGCAGTGAGAGACTTTAGGGTTCCAGTGCTTACCTGAGGTTTGGTTTCCTTTAAATTAAGCTCAACAGAAACTACACATACTGTATCTACAACCTGAGCACAGGATGGAAGGGCTCAACGCATTGACACTCCAACAGATCTTGTTTTCCTATTAGGTTTCCATTTCCAGAGGTCCTACAGCTTCAGCCAAACTCTCCCATACATTGGCTCTGGCTATTGTTCTCCTTCCTACAAGATGATGTTGTGGCTGGTCAGGTGACAGGGTGAGGAAAATGCCTACTCCCTTCCTGGAGAACATCATCAACCTACCGGTAGTTGTCTCTATGGTAGCATGGCAACCTTTTTAGTTGAGCAGTGAGGGGTGCTTACCTGAGTCAGCTGGGACGTGGGTGACGCTGTGGGTTAAACCACAGAGCCTAGGGCAGGGGTCAGCAACCTTCGGCTCTCCAGATGTTTCGGACTACAATTCCCATCATCCCTGACCACTGGTCCTGTTAGCTAGGGATCATGGGAGTTGTAGGCCAAAACATCTGGAGAGCCGAAGGTTGCCTATGCCTGGCCTAGGGCTTGCTGATCAGAAGGTCAGCAGTTCTAATCCCCATGATGGGGTGAGCTCCCGTTGCTCAGTCCCCGCTCCTGCCAACCTAGCAGTTTGAAAGCACAAAGTGCAAATAGATAAATAGGTACTGCTCTGGCGGGAAGGTAAACAGTGTTTTCGTGTGCTGCTCTGGTTTGCCAGAAGCGGCTTAGTCATGCTGGCCACATGACCTGGAAGCTGTATCCCGGCTCCCTCAGCCAATAAAGTGAGATGAGCACCGCAACCCCAGAGTCGTCCGCAACTGGACCTAATGGTCAGGGGTACCTTTACCTGAGTCAGCTAGACCATTAACCTAACAAAGAAACTGGGTAGACCAATTCAGTTATTTCTTGAACAGGCCTTCATTTTGTAGCTACAAAACCACTGGCTTGGTTGGGGGCCATGGGCATCATCCAAACCAATCCACCAGTCCTATAGTTTTTTATTGTGTAGTCCTTAGGAAGCATGATATGTAAATGCCGCCTGTCAATAACACTTCCAGATTGGAGCTGGACAAACCAATGCCTCATGCAAATGCCTCATCCAGTTTATCTCTACAGTGCATAAATGTAGTAGGCTGGTTTTGTACACTTCTGTCTGTCATGCCTGCGACCCAAGCAACTGCAGTAGCCCTATGAAGGGATACAGAGATCTCAGACTATGACTTCACAGCACTTCCACAGATTTGTAGCTCCTAGGATTCTTGGAGAGGCAAGCCATGTCTGCTAAACCAGTCTCAAACTTTAAATGCCCTTAGTAAGTGTTCTGCCTAAATAAGGTTAAATGAGTATTTATGGTACAATCAAATCTTGTCCATAGCTGTTGCTGAAAAATCAACTCCAAAATTAAGGTACAGTAGACAACAATAAAAAAAATTGTTTTCAGCTACATGGCAAACAATTCTGTCGTATAAACAGTGGCAACAATGTTCAAATGCCTCCAGTGAAATGGATTTCTTAGTAGCTCTTCAGCTTCAAGTGAGAATATCATTAAGACCCCAAGGACAACACCCTGATACTTACAAATAAAACAAATATTTTAAAAGAGCATGATACTACCCTCCAATATCAATAATTGTTATTTTTCCAAGGGATTGTGATGCAGTTACCCAGATTTGTATATTTGTGTGTGTGTGCATGTTTAATTAAATTGCATTCCTCCTTTATTCCTTATTCCTTATATGTTATTGAATTACATGCTTTTGATTAAATAAATAAAAATATATACTAAAGCATATAAAGTAAAATATATAGCTAAAATAATTAGCTGTGCTGGCAAAAATTTATAGTGCTGCTGGGAGGCATTTAATTTCATATTCTGTGTTGGAAAATTTTAACTGCCAATGATTTTTTTATTTTTTAAATTGTGCTCTATAGTATTGTTGTGTTTTGATGTTTTATATGCTTTGTTTTCTTAAAAAATGGAGCCCCATGTTATGGCCAAGAAAGGCATTAAACAAACATTTCCCATAGTCATCTCTTCAGAGAAGACCCACTGAGCTAAATGGACCAACATTAGTTATGTCTATTGATTTCAATGGGTCTCCCCTCAGTAAGACCAGCATGGGACACAACACCTTTTCAAAAGGATGCACTTTTCCTCAGTGTCTTCAGAAACCTATTCTATTATATTTAGGTGTATGTTTACCTGTACTTGTTTACTTGACAGGTGCTCCTTTCCCCCCAAATCATTTCATTTTACATAAAAAATCAATTCATAGCAACCTCTGCCAGTGCTTGGGGTGGACCAAAGTTGTTGAGCTTTTGTTAGGACAGCCAATTTCAGGCAGTGCCCAAAATGCCCGGCTACCGTCATGCCATCAAGCTCCCCTGCTGCATGGAATTCAACCCCCAGATGCACAGCAGCCACCATGCCGCCCTACAGACCCCCGTGCCACTCTAAGCCCACCCACCTACTCCTGGCTAACTGCTACTGCTTGACGTCGCCCAGGCTTCTGTTGCATTTTGAGGTGTGCTGGTCCTTTTGCAAGCAAACTATGGCCCAGTGGGAAGCTGTTATGTCATCTAGTGATACAGAACAGTTTCTTATGCCCACTACTTTCTTTAGAAAGCACTGCTTGTTGCCAGTGCATCAAATGTGGAAGGTATAGAAGCAAAATATGCATACATACGTATAGACATTTAAGCAAGTGTGTGTGTGAATCTGGGAAACCTAGTGTGCTGCCCCCTAGTGGCCACCCAGTCATAGTAACCACCAAGCAGCAGGTTCTTTGGATGTCAGCAAATGGAGGGCAACATACTCTTAGGCAGCAGAAGCAACCTTTAATAACAATTATAATAATAACCATAGAAACAGAAACGGGTGCTAATATATAAAATATAATTAAAGGATATAAGCAGAGAGACAGATTAACAATACAGAATAAAGTAATAACTCACAAAAACTATAAAGCCAATAATAACTAATATAACATATAATGCTATTAGTATAGGCAATAAGCAAAGATTTTTGGCAAGAGAAATAATAACAGATACAGCCACAGAATAGTTTCAGCTTCACATCTTCCTCAGCCGTTGGAGATCTCTGGTGCTTCAGGCAGGCAGACGGTTCTTACTTACGCTCAAGAGCCTAATCTTCACCCTCTGGAATGGTTCATAGAATCATAGAGTTGGAAGAGACCACAAGGGCCATCCAGTCCAACCCCCTGCCAAGCAGGAAACACCATCAAAGCATTCCTGACAGATGGCTGTCAAGATCTCGTTGAATTGATGGAGTTGGGGCCTTATATAGCATCCTGGAGCAGCTTCCCACAGTTTCTGCAGCAGGTGTTCATGTTGGAATCCCTTTCGCATCCTTTGAAGTCTAAGTATGAGCTGGCTCAGAGGAAAGCCACTCCTTTCTTTTCCATGCCTGCAGCTGCTTTCCTGATCTCGGGGACTATATATGGAAATAGAAGCTAAATTGAAAAACAGGAGCACCATCTACTGGCTGTTTCCCTGGCAATACACCTAGCTGAAGAAGTGTTCCCAGGTATAGGGGTGTTTAAAAGCATGTGCATATGCCTATTTTACTTACTATGTGTTTGCTGAGTAAGGCAAGTTTCCTGCACCACTGATCATTTCTCTGCCATGCTCACTGTCCGTTAGTTATTTGGGAGTTAGATGGCATGGGCATAAAATAGATTGAGATCTACAGGTAAATTTCTGGGTGACTTTGTGTAGTTCCAGTTACAGGTAGGTAGCCGTGTTGGTCTGCCATAGTCAAAACAAAATAAAATAAAAAATTCCTTCCAGTAGCACCTTAGAGACCAACTAAGTTTGTTCTTGGTATGAGCTTTCGTGTGCATGCACACTTGTATCTGAAGAAGTTTGCATGCACACGAAAGCTCATACCAAGACCAAACTTAGTTGGTCTCTAAGGTGCTACTGGAAGGAATTTTTTATTTTATTTTGTTTTGTGTAGTTTGACACACACATCTGACTCCCAGTGGAGTAATCAGGAATGGATTACCATGTGGAAGCTAAGAGCCCTGATGAATCAGGCCAATGGCTCATCTAGTGCTGCATCTAGGTCTTAGAGTGACCAACCAGAGGCCTATGGGAAACTGGCAAGCAGAACAGTTCAACAACACACTCCCCTCTTGCAGTTTACAGCAACCAGTATTGAGGATGATGATGATGATGCCTCCAACAGTAGAGGTGGAGCAAAACTATCATAGCTAGTAGCCACTGATAGCCTTACCCTGCCTGAATTTGTCTAATCTTTTAAATTCATCTAGTTGGTGGCCATCACAGTCTCCTGTGATGGGACGCAGGTGGTGCTGTGGTCTAAACCAAAGAGCCTAGGGCTTGCCGATCAGGTTGGCGGTTCAAATCCCCGTGACAGGGTGAGCTCCCGTTGCTCATTCCCAGCTCCTGCCAACAAGCAGTTTGAAAGCATGTCAAAGTGCAAGTAGATAAATAGGTGGGAAGGTAAATGGCGTTTCCGTGCTCTGCTCTGGTTCACCAGAAGTGGCTTAGTCATGCTGGCCACATGACCCGGAAGCTGTCTGCGGACAAACGCCTGCTCCCTCGGCCAGTAAAGCGAGATGAGCGCCACAAACCCAGAGTCGTTCGCGACTGGACTTAACAGTCAGGGGTACCTTTACCTTTACCTTTTTAAAGTCATCTAGTTGGTGGCCATCACTGTCGCCTGTGGGAATGAGTTCCAAACTATGGAAGATGGACTTCTTTCATCTGTCCTGAATCCCCCAACATTCAACTTCTTTGGATGAATTCCAGTGTTATGAGAGAGGGAGAAAAAGTTTTCTCCATCCATTCTCTCCATGCCATGCATAATTTTATACACAGAAAAGAATCTCCTTGGCACAGAATTCTTTAAATGTATGCTTTTTGCATTAGCTGTTTGGTACTCTCATAAAAAAGCCTGCCTGAAGTCTGTAATCCCTTGCTCTAAGAGACGACTGATGTCTCCTTTATTGTGGCACAGCAGACTCTGGACACTGGCTGCTGGCTGCTGTATGAACCAGGGACTAAGTCATATAACATATGGGCAAAAGTTGTCCTCTTGTGCCACAGACACTATATATGGATCATTTAAACCTCTTGATGAAGCAGGAGAGAAGACAGCTGCAATTCCTCATGGCCATTCCCTTTGCAGTACTGTTGTCCACCCCCTCCCCTCACCTGCAAAAATCCAGGTGTGCCACACTGCAGATATAATGGAGATAGATGTCAGGACTAGGGTTCTGCATTGGCTCTTGCTTTAACAGGGATTTAAAGGCTCATTTCTTCCATCAGTCCTAGCTAAAAGGCAACTATAAGACATAATATCACTTATTGCACCAGGCTGGGTAGAAACCTATACCCCTGCACCTGTGAAAAGCATATGTGGGCAATCTTATCTGTCCTGAGAACAAAATCAAGCTATTCTAAATATACTTATCTGAGAAGTAAGTCCCATTGAACTCAGAAGAGACTCAACTCTTAGCAAACATGTTTACCTGCCAAACTGCTTCAACAAATGACATTTAAATATGCTGGAACATTTCCTTTGGTTTTGCTGCAATTTGAATTTAAAATTTGCCTTGCCCAGAATACTAAACACAGCTGCAATCCTGGGAGTAAACCCCATTGAACTCAGGGAGACTTCTGAGATGACATGGTTTTCCCATTAGTAATGTATGGAAGTGAGAGCTGGACCATAAAGAAGACTGCTCTGGTCCATGGGGTCACGAAGAGTCGGACACGACTGAACGACTGAACAACAACAAGAGCTGTAATTCTGTCTCCCATTTTCTATCCTTATTCACACAAGTGTTGCCTTCCATATTAGAATGTATTCTTCTTAAGTCAATTATGTAATAAACACAACCATATTTATGTCCTTGGTGAAGATATAAAATCTCACCCAATCTCTCCTCAAAAAACCCTTTCCTCATCCCTGGTTGAGAAACTTAGCCTATTACTTTCCCTTGCATTTATCCTATGTGCATCCCAACAGTCTAAACCACTCCTCTCCAGTTGTTACCCTTGCTTCTCCATTCACAGTGCTGTAGTGTAGATTAGAAATTTCTCAGAGAAGGGACCTGTATTTTTCATCTCTCTCTCTCTCTCTCTCTCTCTCTCTCTCTCTCTCTCTCTCACACACACACACACACACACACAGAGAGAGAGAGAGAGAGAGAGAGAGAGAGAGAGAGAGAGAGAGAGTTTTAAATCACTGACCTGAAGTACCTTTTATCAAAAGAAAAATTAAAAAGTGGCAAACCAGGTTTTATTCTGTATATTTCTCTTGAATGGGGGAGGCACCACCGAGATTATAGGCAGAAATTTCTGTTTATGCATTGTTAGTTACAACAATACTCTTTTTTTCAGTAGTCCCTTTGCATTTAGCAGAATTTGGAATCTTTATTATAATTTTAGCAAATTAGGGAAGAAGGGATGGAATAGTGAGGTCCAGCTCCGAGGGCCTTCTGGTGGTTCCCTCACTATGAGAAGCCAAGTTACAGGGAACCAGGCAGAGGGCCTTCTTGGTAGTGGCACCCACCCTGTGGAATGCCTCCCACCAGATGTCAAAGAGAAAAACAACTACCAGACTTTTAGAAGACATCTGAAGGCAGCCCTGTTAAGGGAGGCTTTTAATGTTTAATAGATTATTGCATTTTAATCTTCTGTTGGAAGCTGCCGAGTGGCTGGGGAAACCCAGCCAGATGGGCGGGGTAATAATAATAATAATAATAATAATATCTTGAAACACAACGGGAGCTGGGGAGCTGGTTGTCATACAGAGCACTTTGTGTTCTCTGTGAATAAACTTTACCCACTGAGTACTACACTATTCTGTTTATAAGCTCTCTGTAATCAGTCTCGTTTGGAGGTTTTATAATTTATTTCATTCATATTTATATGCTAGCGTATAATAAAAAATATATCACAGTGGTTTACAACAATATAAAACCATACAGCAATGTTAAAAGAATTTTAAGGTCTTGTTATAAGAAAATACTGCTCCTTTTCCCTTATGGGGTATCCAAGAGCCCGTATAGAGTCCTTAAGTAGGTCCCCTATTGGAAGGTGAAAATAACAGGCCAACCGGAAAATATTGAGAAAAAAGGCAGCTAGTATGCCTGATCTTTATTAACTGTTGCAACAGGGTGCTCACTATCACACGTAGGAGGCAGGAGGGACCCAGAACAATGGTGTGCAAGCCCTTATGGTGTGCAAGACCTTTGACATTGCCCACCCTGAATACGATGCAGTGGTTCAAAACGTTACACTCCAAGAAGATCCTGTTTCTCCCATTGCTGCAGCCTTGGATGCAAAAAGAAATCAAGAATGCTCAGCTTGTTGTGTTTGAGACTGCACTTATATTTTCTCCTGCCCACATCATCCCCAGCTGCAATCCTTAAAACAACTGCTCTCCTTCCAACTCTAAAACTCTACTTGAAAGGCTTTTGTCTTTCTAACTAATTATGAAAAAATAAAAAATTCCTTCCAGTAGCACCTTAGAGACCAACTAAGTTTGTTCTTGGTATACCAAGAACAAACTTTGTTGTTTTTATTTTTTATTTTGTTTTGACTATGGCAGACCAACACGGCTACCTACCTGTAACTGTAACTAATTATGAGTTGAGGGAGAGGCCCCTCCCATTTGCCCTCTGGCACAGAGACACTCACTTTGTCCCACTAGCAACTCATATTTAGTGGGCTATTACCAGGCTGGCTCCTGGCTTGTATTTTAACGTGCTAAATCCAGTGTCTGACACCCAGGAATTAGAAAGGAGTCCAGGAACTCCACAAACTCATAACAATTCCTTTAATGAGAAAATAAATTTCATGAAATGTTATTGCAGGCGTTCCTCATTCCTGATGCCTGGCTCCAAGCCATCCTCCAGTCCACCTCCCCATACTCTACCACAGCCCACTCCAAGAAGAGGTGCCCAGATCCGGCCAACAGTGTTGACTTGTGCTGCACCACGCAAGCAAGAAGTAAGTTGGTGGGGAGTCAACCCCACTCATAGCAAGTGTCAGAGGTTGCCCTGATCAGACAGTTGCCAAGATGTACCTGTTGGGATTTTGGTAAATACACTGTTATAGGCCATTTCAGTCTCTGCCAAGCAGCAGCAAGAGTTTCCAAGGGTTTGGCACTTAACCAGGGTTTGTACTTCATTGGGAAAGATGAGGCACAGCGGAAACTAGTGTCTTTAAGAAATCTGGTATATCCACACACAGCGCTTTTTTTCTAACAAAATGTTTACTCTCTTTTCCTACTCATATTGAAATACTGCTCCTCAATGAGGCCAAACTTAGATTCACAAAATGTTTAGGGGTATGCATACCCCTGCGTCCCCCCAGAAAAAAGCACTGTTCACACATATTTACATGTGAGTTTATGGAGAGAGGGAGTTCAGAGCATTTGCACCCCAAGAGGGGATTGTTCTTCCCAGCAGCGCAGCACTGGACTCGGAGGCATCCTAAGTGCCACCCCCCAACACTCTGACAAATTTGCCACCCTCTCCTCAGCTGGGCGGTGCTGCATGCAAGGTAGCTTTCTCCTGCTGACCGCAGCTCCACCCCCGGAGGGTGCAGAGAGTGGAGAGTTGGCAAATTCTCCCCCAACCCCCAAATCATTTTTATTAGATTTTCCAGTCATAAAAATCACATAATATATTTATAAATATCAATCCATATTAGTCCAAATAAATTGCCGAATTGTTAAAAAAAATGTTATGACTTCCCTTGCTTCAGACAATTAGGATTTTGATCAGCTTCTTAATTCCATCACCTTCCGTAGTCTCGATGTCATCCACCTCCTTTCTGATGTTATCCGTTGTTCTTTCTATTTTCTTTCATGCCACTGAGTGCCCCCCCCCTTTGTTCCGATCCCACATATCAATAGAATGTTGCAGTCCTCTTTTTCTTGTCCTTATCTTCTCGGTGGCTGGATTATTAAGCAAAGTGTCTCTTCTCCTTCTTGTCTGAAGCAAGTCCAAAACATTACCAAATTATTCATTTAAGTTGTGGAACTCAGGAGCAGGAAGAGTAGCATCAGGGAGAGCCAGAATTTCTCTCGGGGGCTATGCGTCCAAGCCCCCCTTTTCCTCCCTCCTCAGAGGTCAGCAGGGTTAATGGCATCGCGGACGAAGCAGCTCTTCCCACAGATCCTGGGAAGATTTCGGGAGGCTGATTTACTCCCATCTCAGCTCCTAATTGCCCCGTGAGATTCGGAAAAGGTGTTATTATCCGCCATCTTCCTTCACTGCCCCTCACCTTGGCTGGGCACGGCCACAAGAGGATACTGCCGAGGCAGCTTTGTTGCGCCCAGCCACAGCTCCACTCCCGGTTCAGGTGTGACCCAGGGGCACAGAGTAGGCCCTCCGCGCCCTGGGCGGCAGTAGCATATGTTCTGCCGCTGCACTCCCTATTCATAGCAATACTGAAACCGTGTGCAGAAAAAAATAATCTATTAAGACTGTTGATTGAAAGGATAAAAACATGGCAAGCAAAGCCGTTATAAGTATAGTTTTATGAACTTTGCCAAAATGGATGCATGAGCACAGACTAGCTCATACCATATCTGGCTTGGACTAACTCAATGTAGAGAAGAAACAGGAAGTAAAAGGAGCGCCTCCATCCCCCTTATTCAGCCCAGACACTGAGGTCCAGCTCCGAGGGTCTTCTGGAAGGAAGCAGGCAGAGGGCCTTCTTGGCCGTGGTGCCCTCGCTGTGGAACGCCCTCCCTTCAGATGTCAAGGAGATAAAGAACTACACAAATTTTAGAAGACATCTGAAGGCAGCCCTGTATCAGGAAGTTTTTGATGTTAGATGTTTTATTATGTTTTTGATGGGTTGGAAGCTGCCCAGAGTGGCTGGGGACACCCAGGCAGATGGGCGGGGTATAAATAAAGATGATGATGATAATCCTCTGCACCAAAAAACAATTTACTTAAAGAAAAAGAATAAGTGAGGAGGAAGAATAGGCTGTCTCTTTGTCTAGCACACCCTACCGGCTTCAGGTACTAATTGCAAGCCTTGTTGCTTAACTCCCAACACTACTACCACCATCTGCTGCCATCTTTATTCTCTCTTGATACTGAGCACAGCCAGCTTAGAGCTGCCCTTTCCTCACAACAGAAGGAAGTATGCTGCAAAGTCCTTCTAGGCAAAGTTGCTCAAGGGCTTCCAAAATGATGGAACCAGCCCTGGCCCCAGTGTTCCAAAATAATTATAAAGTTGCCTGCCCCTTTACAGGTACACGAGCTGTTGATGCCAAGCCAACAGAGAGCCATAACCTCCTGGGACAAACAGAACCACGAACTGACAAACCACGAGGTATCGTCAGGGCCCTGAAATCCTTAGTGTCAAGAAACCAGCATATGATCTGAGGGGCGATTCCGTGTTAGAATTCTAGGCACAATGGCAGGCATGGGGAGCTTGGGGCCCTCCAGATCTTGCTTGACTACAATTCCCTATCATCGCTAGATGTTGGCCAGGCTGGCTGGAGCTGATGAGAATTGCCTTCCAATACCACCCAGAGAGTCACAAGTTCACCTCTGGCCTATGGGATGGTAATATGCGTGTGGTATTTTAAACCTTTCCACTCCACCATCCTTGATAAAATTGACCTTCTACTAATTAAAATAATATACTTAAAGCACAATATTTAATACTCTGAACATGAAAATGTGCGATGCAGGGTTCTCAGGTCATTATTATCCAGGATTAAAAAGTATAAGGACTTTCCAGATTGACCCTGATCTAAAGTCTCAAAACTATATCACTGTGGGCCTGCTGATCTAATTTCTGCAAAACATTTGAAGACGATCTACGATTTTCACTCTTATCCTACATTCCAGAACCAATGTGATACAGGTCTACATCATGATATGAATCTGCAAGTCTTGAAATAAAGAAATAATAAAAATCATATGGAAGCAGGGCCTGGGGGCAAAGCACTTTGAATCCAGAGGTGGAGGCCAGTAGTGTTTGGGGAAGTCTGGGGGCCAACCCAGAGCAACTTTTACCACATCAGCAGACACATCCCAATAACTTTTGTGAGCAAAGCCTAGTACAAAACCCATTCACATACAGGGTACTTAAAAAAAAAAGTAATAATAATAGTGCGACTCATTGAAGGAAACAAACAAATGGCTTTGCCCCTTGCTTTTCTGTCCAGTTGACCCAAATACCGGTAATCTCTTTCTCTCCCTCTCTCTCTAACACAGACAGGTTGCACGTTAGCAACCCAAGCTTTGAAGAGAATGGCTGCCTCTGCGGCTGCCCCGGTTTAACAAATCAGTTTGAGTAGTAACACTTCGCCCTGCTACTTTCCCCCCGCAGAAACCCACAATTTACCTTTAAATTGGACCAAAGAGCAATCAGTTTTTTTCAGAGATTGCCGTTGGGTTTTGATTCTAATAATAATAATAACTTTTATTTATACCCCGTCCTCCCTGGCCGAGACCCGGCTCAAAGTGGCTAACACCAAATACATTAAAAACACAAAATCAAGCGATTAGATTTAAAACACAATTTGAAATCACATTTAAAATCAAAATAAAATTAAGTGGGAACCCACAAATCATAACCGTAGGAGTAAGAATTAAATGTTCACCAGGCCCAGTCACCCGTGCTGGTCCCATATGGGCCGATAGAAAAACCCAAAGAGGCCATTTACATACAGGGTCCCATAGAAAGAAAGAAGGGGGTCAGACTGGGCCAGGACCAAAGGCCCGGCGGAACAGCTCTGTCTTGCAGTCCCTGCGGAAAGATTCTGTGGTAAAGAGCCTGTTTTCTAGAGGAAAGCTGCAGGACAAAAGCAAAACTGCTTGGATCTGTGCCTAGAAAGCACAGGGCAAGTGGAAAAACCACTCTAACCCAGGACAAGCAGAAGTGTGGATGAGCACTAAGATTCATGGAAGTCTTGGGTTATCCCTATATTAAATACTCCAGGAGGATTCACAACTGAGATTTCTGGATTTCATTTGACTCTTATTCTCCTCAGGTCACTCACACGGATGGCAGTGAACTGCCCCTTGTCTTCCTGCCCCTTTCTGGGTCATTACTACCCCAGGGAGCCCATTCAGCAAGTTCAGGCCCTGCCCCACCCCACAGTAAGTAGAGTCAGGGGGAAATATGGCATTTGTGAGTGTGAATATAGCAGCTTCTCTACCTACTCTTGTCTGCCTTTGTTTCAGGGAACAACACTGAGAAACGGGACTGGGCTCAGTTCCCAGCCCCCCCTTCACCCCATCCCAGAGAGAGGTCCCCTGGGAAAAGAACACCTATCGACAACACCCCTTACTTTCACAGCCATGAGGAAAGGTGAGCTGTCCGAATGCCCTGAATACCTCTTTCGAAATCACAAGTTTCTGGTACCAAAAGCATCCCTAGTAGATACCTTAATTTTTTTAAGATGGTAAACAGGTCCTCCCATTGCAGTTTGCTTTATTAAATATATTTATTGATATTTATTCAAATATATACAAAAAAATCATACCCATACCCATTACAAAATATCTCTTTATAATACACTGAAATAAAACAGGATAGCTCAGTTGGTAGAGCATGAGACTCCTAATCTCAGGGCTGTGGGCAAAAGTGGATGCTCCTGCCACACCTCCTGTGGAGTTAATGGAGCCACTAAGTGATGGAAGTAAGAGAACCCCCTCTGCCCACAGCAGCTGCCAAATCAGAGTCCCATCAGCGAAACACAGAACCACACTGTAAACAGGCACCTCTAGGTTGGTTAAAATATTTTGTTTGCCAAGGGGAGAGGGGTATTGGGTATGCCAAGGGGCGTTATGCTTCGATGTAGTACTTTTTGGACCTGTTGAACTCCTGTAGTTTGCATTCTGCAAAGCTCCAGTTATCGGTAGTTTCATTTTCCATTCTTGTTACATAGCAATAAAGGACAGTTATGTTTGAGAGGCCTGCTTCCTTCTGATATGCTTTCCTGTTACCCCAAAACACAAAACCAGGATTTTTGTAGGATGGGCCTGAGACTTTGAGCCAGTCCTTGGAATTGTCCCTGGGAGAAAGCAAGACAGTTGAACCTAGTGGCTGAATGTCTCGGACTTGTTTTCTCTTGCAGTGTCATGTGCAGAATAAGCAGAGAGTGGCTTGTGCAAGAAGAATTGGTGAACAAATTAGCTTTGCAGGTATGGACCAAGTTGGCAGGTGGTGGGATGAGGGAGGGGGATGGACGCTGACACAGTCACTGTGAAGGAAGCCTGCAGAACAGAGAGCTTGCTAGGCATATGGTCTGCCAAGTAGAGCGTCTTATGCAGCCAAAATGGCAACATCCACACACAAGGGAGCAAGATTAGGGATGTACATAAACCTTAACGTCTTAGGGGGAAACCTCTCAAATGACCCAGTTTGGGCTGAGCACATGCTCAGTAGGCATGGTGGGGTGAAGAGGGAGGGGAATGGAATGGAATGGCTGGGAACATGGTCAGGAGCATCCCACCATTTTGTTGTGGGCCCCACTAGTTAGCATTATTTCCCCAAAGCCATGAGTTTTTCCAGAGCTGGTGTGTGTGGAGGTTGCATTTAGGTGAAAAAAGAGCAAGAGGAAAGCAAGATTCTTCTTTAAATGAAGAAAAGGCAAGTGAATAGTAGACAACCGCAGGTTGGGGAGAGAACAATGAAGTCTTCTGAGGAGGCAAAAGCTCTATTTGCTGAATCAGAGAGCTTTCAGCAGGTATGGCCACTGCTGCTTTCTGAAACAACAACAAAGGCAAAACTCACTCTTTAAAAAACAATGAAAAGATTTTCAAGACCCTTTGCACTCTTCCCTTGTTCAGAGGAACTTGCATCTGATTGATAACCTAGGTTAAGTTAAGGGATATGACTAAGTGGGAGGAGGCATGCGTGGTGCATCTAGAAACTGATTGTGCTGTCTTCTCCACCTTCCCCCATGATCTAGCTGGCACAAGAGAAGCAGAAACTGTTAGTCATGCGGGCAAAGTTGGCACCTGCCTTCCCTTCACAGCATCCAGATGCACCAGCGCCAATCACTTCATGCCAGTCTGAAAGGCCAAGGAATGAGTTTGAGGGTTTGGAATGCCACGGAGCCCAGCTCTGTGCAGGTGAGAAGTGTTGGTGGAGAATAGAGGCCAGGTTCCATCCCCTTCACTAAGCTCTAGAAATGGATGGCACATTCCAGCCATTAGATTTCAGGAGTGGGCATGAAATATAAAATTCTGTTGTCTGTTTAGGGTGTGGGGAGGGTTGTCGGAGCCACAACAGGGTTGCAGTGATTGAAAACAATGCCAGTTTCTGAGAAAGGAAATGGGAACAGTCCAGGAGTAATTCTAGCCACACACAGTGGAAACATCAGAGTCCATGCACTGAATTTCACACCATGTTTTACTCTTAGCCATTCGGGCGAGTTAGTTAGCATACCATCTCACCTCTGCTTGGGGAGCGCTCTGTGGGCTAGTAATGTGTATTCCTATTAAAGGGCATGCCCATATTATCAGTCCCTGGTAACATCATATAGAGACCTTGACAATGCTAAGCTTGATTCATGGATGTCCTGGACAGTCAGAATGGAATCATCTGTGCTCTATGGTCCTCCTTGAACAAGAGGACAAGAGCAACATAGGGGTAATATGGCACCAGTTCTATTTTGAAGCTGATTTGAGGCTGGCTTGTTGTCATGCTGCCTCAGTTTGACAGTTAGAAGTGAGTAAGCATCCTAAAACCTGAGCCTCCTGCCATTTAGATGCTGCACCTGAAAGCTTGCTACAAAGAAATGTCCCTGAGCATGAGCAGAGTGCCCTTTCCCACAAGTCACTGCAGTCAGTCTTGACTGCTATAGAGTTAAGGGAACTCACACAGGTTTGAAGTCTGCCATTTAGGAAAGAGTGTCTTGGCTGATTGGCCTCTCAAGCAGATGATTTGGAACCAGAAATCTCCAACAAAGAATTGCTCCTACTAACGCCCCCAGCCTCATTTCTGTCTACAGAGAGAAGCCCCAGCATAGAATATTACTGCCACACTCTCAACCGCCCACCTTTCACGTACGCTGCCCTTATTCGTTGGGTAAGTTATTTAGCAAAAGGTAAATACGAAATCCCATACATATAGGATACAACTATATTTTAAATGCTATGCAGCTTTTTACCAGCTCGCTCAAAACCCCAAAATACTAATCTTGTTTTCCAGATACAGGTACAGTATGATTGAATGTCCTTGCAATAGGCACCATTCTTGCTGCCCCTATATGCTATTGCCTCCCTTCTCTACTTCCTGGCTTCAGCAGCACTATCCTTTGCCCACAAACCTCTTCCTGCTCTGTACCTCTTCCTTCTCTGCACACTGAACCTCCCTCCCTCCCATCACCTTCTACATGCATCCAATTTAGCACAACAATAATGGGAACACAGAAGGCCCTTTTGGTGCTTTTCAAGAAGCAGCTGAGATGCCTTTGCCTCAAAACCAGGCTGTTAACCATAACCATATTACTTGCAGGCCATCTTACAATCTCCTAAGAAGCAGCTCAACCTGAGTGAGATTTATCGCTGGTTTAACAACTTTGGCTACTTCAGGCACAACGTAACTACCTGGAAGGTGAGGGGATCCCATTCTTAAGCTGAGGGCTGAGAGTCAAGTAGCAGCTTCATCCGAAAGAGCAGAAGAGGCAGATTACAGGCGGGAGGATATGGACAGAGCAGGCATGAAATGTCCCTCTTTCTAGATTGAAATATCAACGTCTGAGCGAGTGAGATCAGAACCCCCAAGTTTAAAAATTAATTTTTAAAAATCAAAAGGACTGTGATGTGTACACTTTGCAGAATTGGAAACACAATTTCTTCAGACTAGGGAAGCAGGACAGAAATAAATGGTGACAAATGTGGGACAGCACTTTCTAAGTGCTATTATAATAATGAACAGACTGAAAGAGGTGAGTTTTAAAAGCTTGCCTCAGAAACACACCCCACCCTGTAACACTCAAGATATAATAAAGGTATTTGATTCTGTACTGCCCAAGAAACCATGGGGAAGCTGATGGCTTAGTCCCAAGTACCCTCAGTAGAAAATCTTCAAGTAGACTGATCTTAGTTAGCTGGAACTATGACCCAGTAGCCTGGTTTGCACATAATGCTCAGCCAAGCTATGGCTTTTGTTACAGGTGGGTAGCCGTGCTGGTCTGCCATAGTCGAAACAAAATAGAAAATTCTTTCCAGTAGCACCTTAGAGACCAACTGAGTTTGTTCTTGGTATGAGCTTTCGTGTGCATGCACACTTCTTCAGATACACTTCTTCTTCAGGTATCTGAAGAAGTGTGCATGCACACGAAAGCTCATACCAAGAACAAACTCAGTTGGTCTCTAAGGTGCTACTGGAAAGAATTTTCTATATGGCTTTTGTGTTAATGAGCAAGCTTGCCGGTGCACAGTAATAAAATGGCAGTCTCTTCACTCCTCTTGCTCCGGCCACACTACTTGGAGCAAAGCCTTAGTTTAACTTAGTATTACAGTGGTATCTCGGGTTACAGGCACTTCAGGTTACAGACTCCGCTAACCTAGAAAGAGTACCTCGTGTTAAGAACTTTGCTTCAGGATGAGAACAGAAATTGTGTAGTGGCGGCACGGCGGCAGCAGCAGGAGGCCCAATTAGCTAAAGTGGTACCTCAGGTTAAGAACAGTTTCAGGTTAAGAACAGACCTCCAGAATGAATTAAGTTCTTAACCTGAGGTACCACTGTATGTATACTCAAACCCAGGCTCATTGTTTGTCTCTCTTCAAGCAAACCATGTGCTTATAAACAAGGTTTGTTCTTGGCTTACTGCTCATGGTTGGTTTGGCACAAGACAAGCCACAAGACTGAACTCACCCAGATTGTTATGTCAAACTAAGGCTTGGCAGTGCAGGAGGACAAAAGTGGCTACAGTCTTCTTAATGTGCATCAGCACACTTCCATGTTCACACTAAGCCAGGGGTTCCCAAAGTGTGGCCCATGGACTGAGTTTCATTCAAGTAGCCCACAACATGTCTGTTAAAGACAGGAAATGGCTCGTGTATCCATCAAATAGTCATACTGATTTTTAATTGTATTTCATTGCTTCTCTTATTTTTTATGCTGTTTCAATTTGAATTCCATAGAATTTAAATTGCAATACATAGAATCATACAATCATAGAATTTTAGAGTTGGAAGGGACCCCAAGGGCCATATACTCCACCCTGCTGCAATCTTAACTTGTGGTCCCCCATGCAATTATAAACAATACCGGACCTTGCTTAGCTTTGCAAATGTGCTAGCAGTTTTTATTGCTGCACCACTACAAATAATAATAATAATAATAATAATAATAATAATAATAATAATAATAATTTATTTGTACCCTGCCCATCTGGCTGGGTCTCCCTGGCCACTCTGGGCGGCTTCCAACAAATATTAAAATACATTAGAATATCAGATTAAAAACTTCCCTAAACAGGGCTGCCTTCAGGTATTTTCTAAATGTCAGATAGTTGTTTATCTCTCTGACCCCTGATGGGAAGGAGTTCCACAGGGCAGGCGCCACTACCAAGAAGGCCCTCTGCCTGGTTCCCTGTAGCTTTGCTTCTCACAGTGAGGGAACCGCCAGAAGGCCCTTGGCGCTGGATCTCAGTGCCCGGGCTGAACTGCTCGGAAAAGTACTGGGAGCCAATGTAGATCTCTCAGGACCGGTGTTATGTGGTCCCGGGGGCCACTCCCAGTCACCAGTCTAGCTGCTGCATTCTGGATTACTGTAATTGCAGTTTCCGGGTCACCTTCAAAGGTAGCCCCACGTAGAGTGCATTGCAGTAGTCCAAGTGGGACATATAAAAAATGTTCTTAATAAAAGAAGCAATAAAAACCACAATGTCTTACCATTGTTAAAACAGAAAAGAAATCATTAAGACCCTAAGCAACGCTCAAGCCCTCTATGGGAGGAAAAAGTTTGGGAAGCACCCACTAAGCCACGGCATACATAGCTTAGCATTTGGGGCAAAATGAGGCAGTATAAGATAGCCTGTTTATTTTACTGCATATTCCTGGAATCACAGTGTTTATTGCAGATGAATACATTCCTATTCGTTTGTATAGCAAGTACTTTATAAATTATTAGTTCTAGAATGCCATAGAGCAGGGTTAAGGGGTTGAAGATCCTGCTAAGAGGTTTGAAGGGCACCTGAGGGAGGGAGACTTTGGCAAAGGGACAAGAGTTAAGTTGGGGTAAAGGAGAAGGCGGGTCTAATGGCCAGGGCACCCTACCCATCTTTTCTCAACCAACAGAATGCCATTCGACACAACCTGAGCTTGCACAAGTGCTTTGTGCGTGTGGAGAATGTGAAAGGAGCAGTGTGGACGGTGGACGAGTTTGAGTACCAGAAGAAAAGGAACCAGCGTTACTCCACTTATTCACACCCATATCTGGACAGCCAAGGAGCAGCAGGGTCTTCCGCAACCCAGGAGAGATTGGGCCAGCCAAGAACAGAAAGGCGCATCCACCACAGGCTGGAGTTCTCTCCGCACTTTTTGTTTCCTCAGGGACCATGAGCTGAAGGATCGCAGTTCACACTTTCCCCTGCAGAAGGCCTGGCAGCGAGAGAGTGTGTGTGTGAGCACGCATGCGCATGTCCCCCCCCCCTCAAGCTGGCTTCTTATACCCACCAGCTTTCCTCAGCATGCACACACAACCCACAACTGAGCCTGCTTCCAGACAAGAAGAAAGCAATATTGCAAAAAGATCAAATCCAGAGAGAGGAAGGCAAAAATGGCAACCTATGCAAGCCTCCCCTATAACCCCTCCACCCCCCAATGTTACTGCACACGCAGCCAGCACAAGTACGCTGCAAAAAGAAGAGAGAGATTTTATTGGTTTTTGAGAAGAGACGATAGGTGGTTTGCTTGGAAATAATAAATGGAGGAAACAATTACTCCCCACATCTACTCCAATTTACAATCTATGTCAGAAAAATGGCACTAGGGACCAATCCCACCCTCGGCCTCAAAATGTGCTGCACTTTGGCTTGGTTTTAGGCAACTTACAATGCAGACAGAGCCTGGAAGGAGGAGCCCTGCTCATACTCCCCGTGCCCCGTTCCTTGATAGAGGCACAGCAAAGTCTTGATTTAAAAAGAGGTCAGGTACCACACCAGCCCCCTATAGCTGTGCACTGGTAAGTGGGCTTCACGTCTCTTGGGTACGGCTAAGCAGTGCTGCGTTTTCCTGCTTCATGGCCCGGTAGTCACTGAGAATCCTCTCCAAATTGCTCAGGGTTTTCTTGCTGGTTTCACTCTCAATCTGGGAAAAGAGAGAAATTTTATTTTATGAATGGGTAGCAATGTTCAGAAGGGAGAACTATTGTTTAATGATGGTATCCCAGTTGTACTATGTAAGCAGCCACGTAAGAGTTGCATTCAGAATGGGAGCCTATAAATATTTTAAAATAAATAAAGCAAGTGTTAAGGGCATCTTTAAAAAACCCAACACCACTTATTTCTGCTTGAGTGTTGAACCAAGTTTGCCTGCTAAATCTAGTAATGCTTAAAACAACCCCCCACCCCCCATGCATATCATGTGAATAAGACTGCAGCATTAATCTAGGAAGGAACATCGTGCATGTGGCAGGTGTGATTGACAAGATGCAGGAGGGCTCAGGTTCAACTACCAGGATCATAATTCTATTCCTGCTCATCATGGGAAAGGGGGGGGGGAAGACACAGATTTGGAGGCCACTGAGGTCCCACATCCTGTCCACAGGATATGTTCAGGCACCCACACTTCCTGCTTGCAACCTCAACAACAAGAGTCATGCTTTTTTTGTTAATCTGGAAGTAAAAAAAAAAAATATCTGAGGTGCATGGTGAGTCTACAGAATCACAACAGACAGAGTCCATAATGAGGGCTGAGAATCAAGGGGCAGCCTCATCCGAAAGAGCAGAAGAGGCAGATAATAGGCGGGAGAATATGGACAGAGCAGGCATGAAATGTCCCTCTTTCTAGATTGAAATCTCAATTTCTGAGCAAGTGAGATCAGAACCCCCAAGTTTAAAGATTAATTTTTAAAAATCAAAAGGACTTTGATGTGTACACATGGCAGAATCTGCAAGCTTTCAGCACAGGAGGGGGGGGGGGGCGGCAAGGAAGCAGGAGAGAAAGCATGACTGGAAGCTAGAACAGAGGGACAGAGGGAGTTGTTAAAAGATATTTCCTTGTATCCTAATTTCTGAAACAATTTCCTCCACACAGAAGTTCAGATTACTGCAAGAGAGTAGCAAATGTTTAGTGTTTCCACCCACTTTCTGGCAGGCCTCACCTGCTCCTCTAAGTCCCGGATCTCCCGCAGGATGGTGCCTGTGTCCTCAATAGTCTGAATCAGTTGACTGCAGTTCTAGAGGAGAGGAAGAGTCAGAGTCAGCTGGAAAGGGATGTAGCACTAACTGCCGCTCTATATATATATGAATTAATATATTACTGCTGAAGCTTACTTCGTGCAGTGCTGCCAAATATTTATATGCCTTCCTCACAGCCTCGTCGCGTTTGGCATCCTGCAGAAAGAAAGAATGCAGAAGGGAGGGATGGGAAAGTTAGCAACTGGAAGATCAGCCAAAGCGCTGCTCTCCACCCCACCCCCACCCCCCGAAATCGGGTCCCTTGCCTTCACCTTAAAAACCAACTCATCGGTGACAGCAAAGGTCCGGTCTACCTTCCCAGTGAGGCCATTGATCTCCTTCTGGAGCTCCTTGGTATCTGACAAGATCTTGAGAAGCACAAATAGCAGGCATTAGAAAATGGAGACTATTAATAGGTTGAAAACTCGACTCAGGAACAAATATAACAACAGCGGTAACAACAACAGGCTGTAAACTAACAGCTGGTTCTGTCCTTGGGGTGAGGGATAGTACTTGTGGTCAGCATAGCTGGGCTCCTGCTGGTTGCCTGCATGACAGGATCATCACTGACACAGGGAAATGCTGCTGAGGGCATGATCAGACACAGGCATATCGGCTATGAGAGTTGGCAGGCCCCATGGGATTGCAAGGGTCCCTTGTCCTAGTACCAATTAAAGGCAGTAGTGGCATCCTTTTTAAATCTATAAGGCAGCTTCCATTTATTCAGCAATCTCAGGGGGACTCTGCTTACGGTAGTTTCTCAAGCCCCCATATCTGGCAACCAGCCTGCCCGCTCACCCACTTTTATTTTATTTTAATTACTTTTAATTCATTTCATTTTGTGTACTGCCCTTCATCAAAGGATCACAGGGCAGTTTACAGTTGGGTTTAAATCGGCCTGAGAATGAAGAATAGTAGTGTGAAAGAGGGAATGTGCCCAGCCTGGTTCTTTGCAAATGTGCATTTCTTATATCTATTATCTGCATGAGAGAGAATGTTTGGGTGTAGCTTTTTGTATGTCTGTAAGTTCCTTTCGTACTTACAAAAGAGAATGAAGTGTGTGTATCCATCCATCCAACTTATATACCACCCCTTATACAAAAAAACCAGAGTGCTTTACAAATATCTTTAATACGAAAACACCCACTCAACAGATAAAATTAAAACTTACAGTATATCCAATATAGGACTCTCATTCAAAAGTTCTGGGCAGAAATGAAAAATGTTAACAGATGGATGGAGGCGGAACAGACAGACTTTCTCACATCTGCAGTGCCAGGGGCCTGGTTTTCTTGGGTCTGTCTATGGTAGGTAGGTGGTATATTGCAGAGAGGGGTTATGTGCATGTTAAAGTTGCAGATCCATGCATCTGAAACTTGGAACTGCTGCAAGTATGTAGCAAACCAGGAGCGGGTAGCCCAGTTTTAGCAGCCAAAGGCAGTCATGTGGGGACTGCAGAAACACTCAGCCCATTCTGCTCAGCGCTTCCTATAGCTCTGCTCTTCAAGTGCCGCCCCCTCAGCCATTTTTGACATTGGAGCCTAGCTGAGAAAAGAAGTGCCAGGATAGGAAGGAGCTGAGAGGAGACTACCCAAGGGGGGGGTGGGAGGATTCACCCCCTCACCTTTTTGCTGTTCAAACTCCACCCCCACCCCCTGCATGCCTGGTAAATTGTGGCAGTCCTTCATTTCAACAGATGAATCATCATCATGTAGTTTAACACCAGGGGTGACCAACAGTACACCCTATGTATTTTTTAAAGTCAATTCAAAGAAAAAACAGGTTGAAGATTTATAAAACCTATTAAATTTATCACCATTGGTTTAATGCACTTTCCAACTACATCCAATAGGCATTATTACTGAAGGAGAAAGTGGCGGGGGAAGAGATTATAAAGCAGCTTCCTAATATTCTGATCAGTTAGGCACATGAGCAGTCAAACGTGCAGGAAGTGGGTGCAAAAAACGCTTTACTACTGTGCCAAGAATCCTGCTGTGCAGACCGACTCATTGTGCAATAGCCTCTCCATCAAGGGCAAAGAGAGCAGAGGATGCTACAGTTGTTGCCATACAGAATGCTGTCAGGTACACCACACTTCCAAAGAAATTCTCCCTGAGAAGGCACAACCCCCTGCTTGGAAAGCTACACACTCTTCCCTGGCTGCTCCCCTCTCAGTGTATGTTCTGCATCTTGGTCAAACACTGTCTACTCCACACCCTTCACACCATTTATATAGTGCCAGTGGGAGTTTGTGAGAACCAAAGTGATAGAAAAGGTCTAGAGTGATACATAGTCCAGATTTGTAGAGGGAGACATCCCATGTATTTATCTATGGATTCAGAACAGCAGATGCTCTGCCCTTTGATACTTCTATGGTGAAAGTGCTCTAGGCTTTGCATTGGAAGTTATAAACACAAAATTGGTTCAAAATCAGAAGTGCTAATAAGGGCTACAACAGTGTGTAACTCTAGAGAACCTCATCCCACCTCTGAGGTAGGAACTGGGCAGGAGGAAATGTTTTGTCATTTCCTGTAGCTCACAGTTACAACTAGAAAAGAGCATTTTTCCTCCTAGTGGCAAAAACATAGAAGCTTTATTTTGGAGGCTCTTTTTTTTTTAATGGCTATATTTTATATGCATCACATAGAATCAGAGAATTGTAGAGTTGAGGGTCATCTAGTCCAACCCCCTGCAATGCAGGAATCTTTTGCCCAATGTGGGGCTTGAACCCACGACCCTGAAATTAAGAGTCTCAAGCTCTACTGCAGAGCTTTCCAAATTGTGTTGCGACACATTAGTGTGTCAGCTGCAGTGCGTAGGTGTGTTGTGCAAACAATCTTATGAGGGGTTAGTTTAACCTCCAGTTTGCTACTAAAACTGATACCGTGTTGCAAAATGATGCATGTATAAAAAGTGTATCATCAACATGAAAAAGTTTGGAAGGCTCTGCTCTACCAACAGCTATCTCAGCTTGATGACTCTGAGCTTAAAAGTGTGAAGATCCATCATGGAAAAGTACTGCATTTGAGACAAAACGTGAAAGCTCACTACTCATCACTATTTGCACATTCAAACTAGGTTAGGACAACTTTTTCCTTGACATTAAATGTTATGTACGTGCAAATAATGTCATCACCATTTTTAATATGGAAGGACCCCTGAAATGTTCCCCACCAGCTGTCTGCCATGGGCTCATCACACAGGGCTATCACCTGTGTTTAGTGACGTAAGGCAAGGCTTGAGAAAGAACTTCACAGGTGCCCGTTGTTTTACCTTTGTGATCTCCTCCTTCTGCTTACAAATATTGCCAACAATTTCTAGGATGCGCTGGGTATAGGCAGAGCGAGAGACATCCTTGGGAAGGGATTCTAGCTCCATAAGCTGGAGACAAAAGAGTGGAAAGCAGGAATGGCACTGGGTTACAACAAGCAGACGAATGTGCAAATGGAACAGGGGCTCTTGGAAGAGGCTAAGGAGTTTCTATCCCTGAGCCCCATCCCACTTTGCAGAGGCTCAGTACTCTATTGAGGTGGCAAACTTGTGTCTGGACCAAATGCTCCTCCATTCACACAACAAATCCCTGCACAAAGAAAACTAACATGCAGGGGGGGGGGTGCTAGGCTAGTTCCCTCAAGCATGCTAGTCTTCAATGGGCAGGATTTTGTTTTGTTTTTTTTAACGAGGGAGCGTTCCATAATGTGATGTAGCCTGGACACAGGTCCACCTGCTCAATGAGGCCAGGTTGAATTGTAACTAGTATAGGTTAACAAACTGACTTATGAAACAGACGAGTCCTCTCAGCAGTACTGGTGGTTGTAATAATTTTTATGAGATACTGTCACCCATTCAAAGTTAGCAAATATATCCCAATGACAGAGAAACAGTAAAATGTGGAGTGGGGAAAGGATTCTCATTATTCATTCTCTGTGGAATAATCACTGCACAAGAAGCAATGCACCATAAATCACCTTGTGCATACTGAGCTTTGCCAGGAGCCCTGCACTCCAACCCATCACCCTAAGACACGTCACTAACCAGCTGCTTGTAGAGATCATCCTTGCGCTTCGCTTCATCCGCGACTGATCGGATCCGCTCATGCAGCTCCCTGATCTCTGACAGGCGCTGTGATGATTCCAGCTGCAAAGAGGAGCAGACAAGAGAGTGTCACGGCTGCCCAGGCTGCCTCCCAACCCTTGGAAGGACTCCTCACACCCTTTCGCTTGCATCACCTCCTTGGAGTCATGAAGGGCCTTGAGTTCCCGGAACTCCTGGATCAGAGGCACCCGGTGCTTCTCCCACTGGGCGGCCAGCTGGATGACCCGCTGTGCACTGCTCTCCACCACCACCTGCAGGAGACCAAAAGTGAACCTGAGATTCTAAGCCTCCTGGGCTCTCTCATCTGCTATGTGATGTTGCATGCCATTTTTGGAGATAGCACGTAAGACCACCTACACCCACATGCACCAAACCCCTTCTTCCTTCCCCCACTGCTCCAGTCCTGCCTGGCTTACACTGAGGACATCTGACAAGACGGGTGCACAAGTGGGTGGTGGACAACGGTGCTTAATAAAAAGCTCCCTCCCAGGGTGGATTCAGGATGTTCCTCTGCCCTGCTTCCACTTACAACTACAGCCCCCTCCACCCATGTCCACACCCATCTGTTGCCTCTCCTTTACCAAGCATCCTGCCACTGAACCACCTGTAGGTTTCTAAAACCTTTCTCAATGGTCCCCATGGAAACTCCAGCAAGCACCCCCACCCTCGGCAGCCTCTTCATTCCTGGCTGGTCCACTCCCAAGCAATGGGAAGAGGGGCCTCTGCCCTCCTCTTGCATGGCCCATTACCTGCAGCTTAGCCATGTTGTTCTCTGCATCGGGAAGTAGCTGCACAGCACACCCCTTCACTCGCAGCACCTGGTCCCGCTCTGTCACTCCCAGCTGCCGCTGCCGCACCTCCCCTTCCACCTGAAGAAGAAATGGATCTCCCTCAGGACTGACCCAAGGTGAAGCCCAAACGGGGGAGGGGGCAGGCACCCAAGAACACCGTGGTGTCCTTGCACAGCTCCCACTTGCTTCAGAGGGGCTTCCTCAGGAGATCTGCCCCATGGCTATATTTCTCCCACTCTGCCACCCACAAACTTTTAGGCAGCTCATTCTGGAGACCATGCCCCACCAGGGCCTTGGGAGTCCATCAGCCTTTCCTCTGCTAGAGGTGCTGCAAGTGCCACCAAGAGCCAGAAGGAGGTCCCAGAGGCCCTTTAGCTGGTGGAGCTCAGCCAGACAGTGGTGCTGCCATCCCCCAACTGCTCCTTCTCACCTGTGTGAGAGTCAACCCTAATTTGGCTATCTGGCCTTCAAGCGCCTCAATCTGCTCCATGAGGTGGCCCAGTTCACCTTCCAAAGCTTCCAGTTCTGTTGCCTGACGTTCCCGTAAGTCCTGGGGGGAAAGGGGGTGAGGAGAAGGTAAAGGGGGGGATGCTTGAGGAATCAGAGCTGGAATCCTGTCTTAATAAACCCTGCGTTTATGCAAAAATAGAGCTCAACCCATCTCTTATTACAAGTATAATTTTTTAAAAATTTGAAATTCCTTAACTACCCTTCATCAAAAGTATATGACAGGCTTTTTGGCATATCCAGTTCCCTGTTCCAAAAATTGTCTCTATTCTGGGTGATGATAATGTGTGAATAAAAGATATTCACACAACACACCTACACACAATTAGAAAACACACATGCACAACAAAAGGCATTGAGACAAAACACACACACACACACCATTTTCCCTCCACGTAAAACCACAACAACCCACCACAGAACCCACTCAGGTGGGGAAAAAGGGGGTGACAGGCAAGTTGCCCTCTTGACCCTTCTGTTGTAATGGAGGTGCATGACCCCACAGAAGAAGAAGAAGAAGAAGAAGAAGAAGAAGAAGAAGAAGAAGAAGAAGAAGAGGAGGAGGAGGAGTTTGGATTTGATATCCCGCTTTTCACTACCCGAAGGAGTCTCAAAGCGGCTCACATTCTCCTTTCCCTTCCTCCCCCACAACAAACCCTCTGTGAGGTGAGTGGGGCTGAGAGACTTCAGAGAAGTGTGACTAGCCCAAGGTCACCCAGCAGCTGCATGTGGAGGAACGGAGACGCGAACCCGGTTCCCCAGATTACGAGTCTACCACTCTTAACCACTACACCACACTGGCTCTCCTGTTAATGCCGAAGCAAGTGGCTGGTGGAGGTGAAGATCTTTGCATAGCGGTCAAAGAAGCAGGGCTCTGGGCTCCAAACACCCATCATGAGTCTACCTTGGTTAACAGCTGCATTTTGCTGCAGATCCCCCCCCCCCAAATCCAAATTTGGACAATTTGGATTAAAGTAAAAAGGCACCCCTGCTGACAAGATGTAAAAAAAAGGCTGCAGGATTGATCAGCTGTGGTGTGAAGATCTTAAAGATGTTATTCTTGCAAAGATGAATGTCTGGAAGAAGGGGGCAGACAAATGTTTCAAGTCATTTTATTTGCCAAGGATTTGTAAAGCTGCCGCTCTTCCCAGAGTATCGAAATTATAAGAATTCAAGAAGAGAAGAGAAGATTCTAAGAGTAAATCAGGGTCCTATTATTTTTAAAAGAAGAGAAGATTCAAATAAACTTTGTTGGATGTGTTCACCAAGTTATTTCAACAGCTCCTGCCACCAATTGCAAGCTGCTGACAATGTGTGACATGAGGACTCCCAACACCTGCAATGACTCTTTGCAGCACAATTCAAGACGATGGTAATAAAACCCCAAAGCAACTTAAGACCCAATATACCTAAGAGACCATCACCTCCCATGTGCCCCCTTGCCTGTGTGCACACGAATGCGGTTTTTATTAATTCAAAAAGCAGAATGAGACGGCATAAAGCACGCCCCAATATTTTTTAGCCAAAACCCCCTTCCCCTTTGGGCAAACAGAACTGGCTCTCAGCAGTGCTAGCACCGTAACCAGAGCCCTCCCTTTTGGTTTACCTGTTCTGATGTCCGGGACATTGGCAATGTTTCTACTTGCACCGGTGATTCTGCCTCCTGTTGGGAGACCAAAGAGAGAGTAATCATAGACCATAACCTCTTCCCCTGCATGCTCCACCCCTCCTTGCTTGCTCCCCAACCTACCTCAACAAATGAGATTCTTCAGCTGGTGCTGCTGAATAACTCAAATCACTTTGATTCAAAAAAATGTTGTTGTTGTTGTTGTTGTGTCTTAAGCCCGTCCCCACCATTCTAGGCCAAAATCATATGCCCTCCCCATTCCCCTTCATACCTGCTTATAGGCCAAGTGCTGAGTATGGGTGAAGCGAGAGCCCTTGGCCAGAGCCCCAGCATGCTCACGGCCGGCACCAAAAGCTCCCAGGAGCTGAATCAGGTCATGGGCTGTTCCCTGGTGGGCAGGCCCAGCACGAGGAGATGCCTGCCGGAACTGGTCCAGGAGGCGCCGCTGTAGCCGCTGACGCTTCCATTGGTGGTATTCCTGAGGGAAGGGCAAAGGGAAGTAAGGGGCGGGGTGTGGCAGTGCAGACTGGAGACGGGGTGGGAAGTGGCAAGCAAATAATCTTGGGAACATAAACCACTTCAACTAGGATCAGGGCGAGCGGATTCTATTCCCATCTACCAAGGCCAAACCATAACATCTCTGGTTAGATCCAGACTTTGGAATGCGGATGGTCCTCTCAGAAAACTCAGGCATCCATGAATGCATTCCACACATTTTGAAGAACCTTGTAGAACATGGGTAGGCAAACTAAGGCCTGGGGGCTGGCCACGGCTCAATCACCTTCTCAATCCGGCCTGCAGACGGTCCAGGAATCAGCGTGTTTTTACATGAGTAGAATGTGTCCTTTTATTTAAAATGCATCTCTGGGTTATTTGTGGGGCACAGGAATTCTTTCACCCCCCCCCAAAAAAATATAGTCCAGCCCCCCACAAGGTTTGAGGGACAGTGGACCGGCCCCCTGCTGAAAACGTTTGCTGGCCCCTGTCGTAGAAGGACAATTATCTGAGTGTGCGGTGGAGGCAGGAAGAGATAAGATTGCTACTTCCCTTCTTCTTGTCTGAAGTCAGCGATGGGATCTCTAAAGTTCCCTCAACCTAAGGGAAGCTGACTTCATAGGCCCCATTTCTCCTATTTGGGAGAGCACTCAGAAACCCCTCTTATATAATGACCAGAAATTCCTGGACTAAGAGGAAAAAATATCTAACGTAGGGGACGGGCACACAAGATCTACCAATGCACTTTCTGCAAGTGCTCACCGTTATATATTTTTTCTAAAATGTTTTGCATTCATTTTGATTCATTTGCAATGGAGATGCTGTGAGGGGAGGACTACCAGACTTGCAGCAGTTTCCCTGAGCCTCTTGCTCTGGTGTCTTACTAAAAAGTGGCACTAGTTTTGTATGTCGTATTAGACAGACCTCCCCCCAGAACTCCAGACCTGCTGTAGGCCAACCAAGAAGTAGCACCACCTTCTTGCAATGTAGAAAACCAGGGCTCCACCCATCCCTGTGGCCTTCAGATCATTCCACAAACCACTCTCTTCAGCGCCTCACTGTGGGCATGTTCTGCTGAGTGGAGATGAGTGTTGGGTCAGGCTATTGCAGCTCCTTTGAGGTGTGCTCAAGAGGCAAGCAGGGTAAGCAGGAAGGTGAAAAAATACTCCATCAATAGCTAAATGGTAAAGAGGGAGCATAGCTCCTCCAAGTCCCAAAAGTGTAGAGCAGCAGGACTGGACTGAATTGGAGTGTGTGTACGTATGTGTTGTAGTTCTCCTATTTGCCTACCTATTGCACGCCTACCAGAGCAAGTAAGAAGAGTAACTCACACAACTCACAACTTGTGCTCTACACCACAGATGGGTGTTGTTGGACTCTAACTCCCATCAACCCTAGCCAACATGGCCAATGATCAGGGATGATGGGAGCTGCAGTCCAGACACACCTGGAAGGCCATCCCTGCTCTAAACGGAAGGTACCTTGACTTCTGTAGACAGCTTCTCCTCTCCTCTCAAGAGATGTGGGTGTCAGGGAAGGAACAAAAGACAACCCATACATAATGGAAGAAAGGAAACTCAGGCAAAGGAGCCCACTTCTGATGTGACTTTAGAGTGCTACAACAACAACCATGTAATAGCAAAGAGAATGAGCTGCACACCTGCAGATTCCTGGTTCAGAGGCATTTCTTCCATGAATCACTAAGGTGGTCTTAGGCAAGTCACAGAGGGCACTACCCTTCCTAGAAGGCAGCCAATGCAAACTATCATCGCCATGCTGCTGCCACCAGCCAACGAGTCAGGATAAACAGGCCGAGTGCCACCCATTGTGCCCACCTCCGGAGTCATGCGTGATCCAAGGCCTTGGCTCTTCCACTCGTTCTCCCAGTCTTGGGCTGTGCTCAGCTCAGCCACATTGAGCTCCAACAGGGATGGCAGCAAGGATGCAGGTCGGGACAGCTGGGCTGACACGGGGGGCAGGAACTTGACAAAGAACTCTTTCCTTTCTAGGGAGAAGAGGATGAGGCCAGTTACACGGCCACACACTGGTTAGCCCCAGCCCCTGCTTTGGGGTCAATCAAGTTGAGTCAAAAGTTGGGAGAGCTACTTTCCTCCCCTTTCTTAATCCAGGAGGAGGCCTGCAAGTCCTGCACTCAGCAGCCTGCTCCAGGTTCCTCATTCAGAAATGGTGAATTGCACCAAAAATTATGTGTTTATAGAGAAAGGAATTTACAGGTGTTTCCCCACTTACACGCATTCAACTCACGCATGACCACATATACATGTGGTGCTGGGAAATAATTTTAAAAATCAATTTAAACCACGAAAAGGGCAAAAACAGCCCAAAAAGAGCAAGATACCAGCAGCAGCAAGTGAATCTGCCCCACAGCCAAGCACTTTGGGGGACTGGTCTACTTGCCTTGTTGTTTCCACATAATCCTCCAGTGTTGTCGAAGATTGAGAGCCACCACTGCCACCATTCATGCCAGTCTGCGAAGTGCTGCTGGTTTTTTAAAGGGTTTTTCAAGGGTTCCCAGAGGTTTATAGGGCGTTCACAGGCATTTACACTGTAATCCTATGTGCACTAACTTGGAACTAAGGACCACTGGACTCAGAAGGACTTACTCTCAGGATTCTAGGGATAAAATGTCTTTTGGTTTAGACAGACCCCTAACTGCATCTGTCATTCTAGCCAAGTCAATGTAATCAAATAATTTTTCTTGCCATTCAATTTGTTGGTGCTGTCTCATTTTTCCAATTTTTTGCAATTAGGGTTCTTGCTGCCACTGTTGCGTAACGGAATATTTTCTTGTTTTCCCTAGCGATATCTGAATCTAGGGTTTGTTTAAACATTTTCTTTAGCTCTTCCTATACCATATGCCAGAAGCCCTTAATTTTGCCACAGGTCCACATATGTAGTAGTGTCCCCTCTACTTGGTTGCACCTCCAACACACTTTTGATTTTGTTTTATACATTTTGTATATTTTGCTTGGTGTTAAATACCATCTGTAAAACATCTTTAACATGTTTTCCTTTATTGCCTCGCAAGCTGTGAATCTCCAACAATCCTTCCATAATTTTCCCCATGATAATTGAATAGGTTTACCTATATCTGTAGCCCATTTGATCATTACCTTTTTTACTAATTCATCCTTAACCTCCCATTCCAATAAGATTCCATACATTTTAGAAATTACCTTTGTCTTATTTTGTAATAATTCTTTATCTAAAATTGAAATTTCACTTGCAAAACCGTTTTTTTAATCTGCTTTGAACACCTTATTTAGTTGGCGGTACTGAATCCACCCTGTCAGACGGTGCTTTATTTCCTCATAATTTTTCAATTTCAATTTGTTATCTTTTTCTTCTAATAAATCCTTATATGTGGCCCAGTTCGATTCCATATTTTTCCTTTTCAATGCTATCACCTCTAAGGGTGAGAGCCACCAGGGCATTTTAGGTTCTAATAATTTTTTATATTTTTCTGACTTTCTTATAATATGATTAAGAAATCCTCTGTGGACTTTCACCTGTTCATGTCCTAGGTAGGCATGCCACCCGTAACGGTTGTCGAACCCTTCTAAGTCCAATAAGTCTACATTTTGTAATATCATCCACTCTTTAAACCAGTTTAGACAGGCCAAATCATAATACAAATTTAGATCAGGTAGTTTTTTTATACTGCCAAATAAATCTTGATAAATCTCTTGCCATAATTTAAAGCATCCTACCCCTCCAATAATTGGTATCATTTGAAATAAAAACATCATTTTAGGAAGCACATTCATTTTCACCACTGATATCCTACACAGAATGATAATTTTAGCTTGTTCCAAATCTCCAGACCCCTTTTAATTTCTTTCCAGATTTTTATAATTATCCTTAAATAAGTTGCTATTTTTATTTTTATTTAACTTAAATCCTGCCACTTTCCCAATTTTGAGGATCCTTTCTTTAAAAAAAATTATACGCTTTCCTCCGGGTTTTCCATAGTTAGAATCAGGTTATCTGCAAATCAGGTTATCTTAAGCGATTTCTTCCCCACTGTTATACCATTTATGTCTTGGTCTTTCCTTTTTGTAATCGCTAGAAATTCTAATACCATAATGAATAATAAGGGTGAAAGACGGCAGCCTTGCCTAGTCCCCTTGTTTATCTTAAATTCTGTAATCTCATTATTTAAAATCAATTTGGCTCTCTGATTTCATTATATCGCCTCGATACCCCTGCTGAATTCCCCCCCCCAAGTCCTGTGCTTTCTATAGATTTTTTTCATAAATCTCCAAGAGATGTTGTCAAAGGCTTTTTCAGCATCTACCAGCATCAAGATAGTTTTTTATTATCAGTTCTTGCTTCCAGATATTCTAAGATGTCTATTATATGCAGGGTGGATTTGATTTAAATCACTAGTCAGTTAGGCTCAGGGTGGATTTAAATTTTAAAAATCTGATTTTTAAAATTTAAATCGGATTTTTATTTTTATTTTTGAGCCTTACTGACTAGTGATTTAAATTGCGATTTAAATCAAACTGATTTAAATCAATCCACCCTGATTATATTTCTCATGTTGTTATTCATGTGTCTGCCTGGTAGAAAGCCCACCTGATCCTTATATATTATTTCATTCAATACTCTTTTTAATCTGTTGGCTAGGATATCAGCGAATATTTTATAATCATTATTTAATAATGATATAGGTCTATAATTTTTGATTGACGTCAGGTCCATTCCCTGTTTAGGTATCAGAGTGAAAAATGCTTTCCCCCACGATTTTGGTATTTTTCCTTGTTTTAAAATTCCATTCATGACTGTTTTCATTGGTTCTGACAGTATATCTTCTAATTTCTTATAATACGCCACCAACAGGCTGTCCGTACCTGGAAATTTTCCTGTCTTTGCTTTTGAAATTGATTGTTGCACCTCCATCATAGTTATTGGTAAGTTTAATTGCTTAATTTTTCCACAAGCTATCATTGGAAGTCTGTTCCGTGCTAGGTATTTTTCCATCTCTTCCTGATATAGTTTCCTATAATAGTTTGCAAATTTTTCGCAAATTTCTTTGGGTTCTTCTATTGTTTTTCCTTCCTCTATAAATTTCTCTAATATTACATTGAGTTGGCTAGAATGACAGAGGCAATTAGGGGTCAGACTAAACAAAAATTCCAAAAAGAATGGGGAAAATACAGGTATTAACTTAAAAAGCAGTGCCCTCAAATTAATACCTGGACTTGTTTTGATTAATTTTTACAAAACAAATTATGGTGTAAATGCTTAAAATAGAAAGAAAAGGGGGGGGGGACAAAGTGAGAAGGAAACAGTTTACTAAATATGAAAGTAGAACCGTGCTGAGGATAAAGGAAGTCAACTAGAAGAAAAGAAGAACTGAAATATGGTTATATGTTCATTATTTGTTTCGTATTGGTTTTTGTATTTTTAAGTTTTCTTTTCTTTTTCCTTTTCTTTAGTGTTATGTGTGTTTCTGTTGCAAAATAAAATAAATATGATGAAGAAGAAGAAGAAGAAGAAAACAAATAAATGTTTTTTGGGCTCTGATTTTCAGTTGGCCAGACAGCCATGGGTGGGGAAGCCATTCGCAGAAACCAATACTGGAAATTGGCATGGCATTTCTTTCACAAGTGGCTGGAGAAACCCAGCCAGATGAGTGGGATATAAATAAAATTATTATTATTATTATTATTATCATTATTCACAATCCCACATGTGCACATGCCCTTTCGGTAGCTACTCTAGGATCTCCCCTCGAGAGGCTAAAAAAAGGGCCTCCCCTAATTTGGGAAGACTCTCAGCACTCTGGAAAACCCTTTTCTTTTCAAATGGGATCTGGGGGAAGGGCAGAGACTTGTTGCAAGAAAACAATGCTGTACAAGTCTAGACATATCAAGAGGGATTCTAAGCAGGAACTAAATGGGCCCCAAATTTATGCTCGCTTTGCATACATGATTGCAACCTTACATGGGTGGGAGGGAAATAAACAAACAAATAAATGGAGAATGGGGAAAACCTGCCATCCCATTCCCTCCATTTTACTTATTCCCCCACTCCCACCCAGTGAAAAAGGGCAAAACTCACCTGGGGGCACCTTCCCCAAAAAGGGGTCCGACTCTCGAGGCAGGACCAAGGGTTGAGCTTGGAATCGCTTCAGTAGGCAAGAACCCTAGCAAGGACAGGGAGGGGGAAGAGTCAGAAGTAGCATTCACCCCACTGAAAGATAAGAAACACTGTAAGAGGAAATAGGTTCTGGGTTTACAGGGATGAGGCCTGGAAAGAGAAATATAAAACAGGCGGCAAGGAGTGGGGTTATAAAATGAATTACTTACTCGAGAAGTTTACATACTCAACAAGAAAAATACATCAATATCTTGTTTAAGATATACCAAGGGATGCATAGAAATTTGATTGATTAACATATTTCTGCATGGTTTGTTTAGAAACCAGTATTTGGGTTTCTGCAGATTATGAAAAATCTATCAGCAAGGGGAAAAGCCCCAACAGTGCAGACCAGACACTAGATAGTCATATGAACCCAAAATCCACAATGACCTTTTGCAAAGGTTTCCTGCATTTCTCCACAACATGAGGGCTGGAAAGGCTTTCATTTTTAAGGAAGCCAACAGTCTTAGAAATAAAATTTCAGCAACAGATCTTGCTTATGAAGCCCTGAACCCAAGGAGTGGGACCATTAACCTAGTAAGAGGGGTGAGGAAGCACACCTGTAAGAGCTGCAAGCGGGGGGTACGGCAGGCAGGGGGTACCCAGGGGACAGCCAGTTGCTCCTTGATGGCAGCAGCAATGGCTCTGTGAAGTGTCGTTGATTTGCCTGCAAGGACACAACAGGTTAGAGAAGTTGCCAACACTTGGCCTCCCTGTGCCCGGGACCTGTGTTTGCCCAGTTTCCTCCATACCCACAGGCTGGTTGGCGTCCTCCGAGGCATCGCGTGGGAGCTTCTCTACCAGGAAGAGCAGGAGGCGTCGGATTTCGGGCTCATTGCTGTACAAGAAGGTCTGATAGCCAACTTCCCCTTGATATCCCAGGTCCTACATGACGGAAAGTAACATTCACAGGTAGGTAGCCGTGTTGGTCTATTTAATTGCTCATCTTCTAACATTGAGTATGCAATCAAATGCCAACAATGCCCTTCAGCTCTCTATATTGGACAAACAGGCCAAATCCTACACCAAAGGATAAATGGACATAAATCTGATATCAGGAATCACAAGACAGATAAACCAGTAGGAGAACACTTCAATCTCCCAGGACATTCTATAAAAGATCTCAAAGTAGCTGTCTTAATACAAAGGAATTTCAGAAATAGACTGGAAAGAGAAGTTGCTGAATTGCAACTCATTACCAAACTCAAAACCACGGAGAGACCGGGTCTGAACAAAGACACTGGATTCTTATCTCATTATACACGACAGAGCTATCTTTAGCCATCTCACCCCTTGCTTTTTCCTTTAGGACTTATTGCAGTCGTTAACATTCATCAACAGGTTTTCCACACCCATCAGCCAATCACCCATTCCCAACCCCCTTCTGAGTAATACCCCTCCTCACTCTCTCACTATATATAAGGGTCTGGTGACTTCTATTTCAGTGTATCTGAAGAAGTGTGCATGCACACGAAAGCTCATACCAAGAACAAACTTAATTGGTCTCTAAGGTGCTACTGGAAGGAAGCTGGGTATAGGGCGGTATATAAATTCAATAAATAAATAAAATAAAATAAAAATACCTTTTCACCTGCTTAGCTATTTCAGCAGTTGCCCTGATTATGGTCTTTTGTCCAGCTGACTCTTACAACTTGTTTGTAATGGCTGATTTTGCCATTTTATTCTGGTAGTTTGTGTGTGTGCGCGCGTATACATGTGTATACACACACACACACACACACACACCCTAGCAGATCTTCTAAACAAAATAGCCAGTCTTGTCTAAAAGTTCCTTTCAGCCACCTCGCTCAGCTGCCCATGTTCACTCTTCCTCTGCTTCCTTCTCTGCTCCCCTCCCCCCCCGGTTTCTCCCCCCTCCCCCCTCAGTGCCATCTGACTTTCCCTTCCTCTACTCTTTCCCAACACCCAATGTCCTCTCCTCTCCTCCCCCTGCAACATATCCTATGACCTCAGAGCAACAGCCATAACGGTAACACGGTTTGCAAGGGATGGGGTGAGCACTGTGCGCCTGGAAGTTTATTTTACACATACAAATGAAACAACACCTCTGGGAGAAAGCCAAATGGACTCTTCTCCCTGGCATGCTAGTTATCTATGTACAAGGAGATTTGGCATAAGCACCACCATTTGATACTGTGAAGCAAACTAATTGGCCCGAAGTATTCTCAAGTGGCTTCCTAATATTAATTCTTAGCATTTATGTGGTGCTTTGAAGTATTCAAACACAATTTTTGTTTTAATCCCTACAGCAACCCTGCAAGACAAGCCCGCATTTTCCTCAAGTTTGGGATGCCCAATAATATCCCCCCTTGCTCCATCCTCAAAAGGAAAACCCCACTCAGAGAAGTCATATTGAGGATATTACAGACTTTCTCTACAGAAAGCAGGATGGAGACAGGGGAATACTCTGCATGTCCTTATGCAACAATGCAAACTAGCCATTATTCACTTACTTGTTCACATAACAGAAATGCATTTTTATTTAATAGTAAAAGGAGAGCTGAACCCTTCCCATGCCTTACTTCCCTATAGTCATTTGCTCCAGCTACTTCTCCCTGTTTCCAGCATGGATACCAGAAGTGAGCTGGCAACAGAGAGAAATGGCAGAATCATGAGAAATATGAAAAGAACAGTGTCTACTACTTGTCATGTTTAGTTCTGTCCTTGGATTCTCTGCATTTTGCTGTTGTTGTTGCTGCAAGTTTCTAGCCCTTATGGCTATTAAAAATGTGAATGTTCAAGGCCATCAGATATTTCTACAGCCAAAGGGGATTGAGCTTCTGAGCCTTGTTTAGATCCTGGCCACAAAGATGAGCAAAGGCAGAGTAAATTAAACACAATAGTTAAAAAAAGGCAACTTGCAAATGTAAGAATTATGCAAATTTAGTAAAACACCTCTGCTTTTGTTGTCACAGAATTTGGGTTATTATTCAAGTAAACAGTCTTGCTAGTATTTCTCTAATAACTTTCTCTGTGGTGGACAGGAACAGGAACAGGAATAATTTTATTGGGCAAGTATCAATCATACTTGGAATTTTGCTTCGACTACATTGCAATGTAAAGAAAACATACCTCATACAAACACTATTCCCCTCACAATACAACAGCCCAACAAAGGAATCCCATACCACCAACTGACCTCCCTTCTGCACACAACTACAAATTCAACAGTTTAATGGCACAAGGAAAAAACCTATTCCTGTGCCTAGACGTTTTTGTGTAGAGAGTCCTGTAATGACGTCCGGATGGAAGTAAATCAAACAGGTAATGACCAGGATGCGAAGGGTCTGCGACAATTCTCTCTGCTCTCTTCCTGGCTCGAGCAGCATAAAGTGTCTCTATTGGAGGCAAACTAACACCAATTACCCTCTCTGCAATGCAATTCTTACTGCTTGTTGGAGCCTCTTCTTATCCAGCTTAGAGGCTGTGCCATACCAGGCAGTAATAGAATTACAGAGAACAGTTTCAATGGTAGTGGCACGGGCCATATTTATGTGAGGAGAAAATAATTTAATGTTGCTAAAAAACAAAACAAAAACCTTTTGTCAACTGCACAACTGTTTGCTGTGAACACAAACTAGGTTTCTTGCTTAAGTGCCAGAATTTTCTTTGGATAGGGCAGGAAAACACAACTGGAGGTCATGAACGAGCCACTTCTGGATCCTTTAACAAAAGTGGCCCATATACTTTCCACCATGAGACCTAGAAGCTTGCTTTTCCAAAAATCAAATCTTGAGATTTCCAGCAAACAAAATTCTATACTACAGCAGATTTCTCACAACACCTTCAAGCTCAGAACCCATGGCACTTAATGAGAGACTATCTACCACTGCACAAACTTTCAGAGATGAAGAGCCTGCTTTATTCAATGCATCCACACCCTGGTTTAGTTGTAGTTACCTGGCAAGCTTGTGCTAGGCTCATGCCAATTCGGAAGCGAGCAGACATCCCTGGAGGCAGGACATGGCAGAGGCCGGACCCCACAGAAGGATTGATGACACGAAGACATCGCACAACAGATTCAACTATCAACTCTGTGGTAAACTCTCGGATGCTCTGCACTTCCTCTGGGATATCCCTGGAAGGGGAGAAGGATGCAGGGATTATAGTGCCTACATCTTCCACTCCATGCAGTAAGATGGAAGAACAAGGGAATGGCTTGCCAACTGCCATACTTTTTCGCAATGTGTCCTCTGCTGCTAAGACTCTGCTGCTATTGTACCACCTGTCCAATAAGCAGCTTGTGGAGACATGGGATACAGTCTCCTTGGTTTGAATGTATCTAAACTGGGGTGTTTGTTTGTTTGTTTGTTTGTTTGTAAGTCACTTTGAGTTGCCTTGGGCAAGATAAAACTGACAAAATGTAGTAGTAGTAGTAGTAATAATAACAATAACAATAACAACAACAATTTCCCAGGGCCTTGCACTGCAAGAAGGCAACTGACTACCTGTACTGCCAAGAGCCTCTTCAGAGAAGAGAGTTGGTGTAGCAGTGGTGGCTAAGGCTACAGTCCCATATGCACACACAGGGGAATAAGTCTCCTGGATGACCCCACTCAGCAGTTCCATGTAGATGTTGGGCTCGGAAACTAACTGGCAGGGCCACAATCGGTGCAATAAGCTCAAACTGTCTTGCCCCAGTGAGCAATCCCTTAAGGACTGCCTCTCTACATATGAATCTACCTGGTCCCTTAGATCATCCTCTGAGGCCCTTCTTCGTGTGCCTCCTCCATCAGACGTCTGGAGGGTGGCAACATGAGAACGGACCTTCTCTGCAGTGGCTCCCCATTTGTGGAATGCTCTCCCTAGGGAGGTTTGGCTGCGCCTTCATTATATACCTTTAGGCTCCAGGAGAAAATGTTCCCCATCAACCAGGCCTTTAAAATGCCCTTTTAAATGCATTGTGGGAGGGGGGATTATTGGTTTGTTCTTGTTCTAATTCCAATATGTATTTTGTGGTTTTTATATTGTAATGTTATGCTGTGAACTGCCCTGGGATCTGAGGATGAAGAGTGGTGAACAAATTAAATAAATAATAATACACATGGACATTATTACTGCTGTTCAAAGGGAGTCACAGAGCCACCTAGGAGCTTCTGCAATACCACTGATTAATCCAACCTTGGTCACTAGGCAACTGCCAATTGCTTGCTCCCACGCAGCTCCTAGAAGCCATGAAACACCTAGCTGGAGCCAAAGCATCGGTAAGAAAGCATGATTCCCCAAGCAAAAACAAAGAGCCAATGCAACACAGCAAAAGCCGTAAGTGTTTAAACCCCAATTAATTTCTTGCCTGGCCTAAGAGAAAGCCCTGGCATAAGCTTCTGGGTCTATTAGCTCTCCTGTGGAACCCCATTCCCTGTACCACAGCCTTTGCTTTATTAAAGTTCACAGCAGGAAAAGTATTCTGAATTTCTAGAAACTGACTCCAGCTTTTTAGGCTCCAGGCCTGTGAAATCCCATAGGAGACAGCAACCAGCCACCCTACACCCCTACGTCAAATCCTGCATGAAGGCATGCTTCCACCAAACCCATGATTGCCTATGGACACCACACACCATAGTACCTGACTTCTCACCACACCCACCCACCACTATGAAGATGTACAGGCAGCAGAAAAATGGCCTTACGTCCCAGAGAAGCGAAGGGAATGTATGAGGATCTTGTCCACCTCTTCCATGATGCCAATACATCTATGGATACAGGAAACCCTGTACAAAAGAGGAAACGTTACAACAACCAATAAATAATATGGATGCTTATAGCAGCAGGGCTGAAGCCGGGGTACCTACAAGCAGCAAGTTCCATGAAGCCATTGGGACAAATTCTTCTTCTCCTTTTTCCTCTACAACAGGTTGGAGTATTTAACACACACCCCCCCCCCGTTTCTGCAACTTTACTTGTGAATAAACTCTCAAACTGTAACTTGCCTACAAATATACCCCATACATACCTGCCTGCCCACATGTTTTACTTACTTATTTAAACAATTTGTATGCTGCTTAACTACAATAGTAAAATATTATTAAAATATTAAAATAATATAAAATAGTAAAAGTGGTTTACAATAGTGTGAAAGGGGGTAGGCACAACTGAAACTATTTTCTGCTTTAAAAGACTTCATTGTCCTATTGCCTGGAGGCAATTCTTGCCACAGGCAACCAAGTCCATAATAGAGGTGAAGACCAGAACAAAGTGCAGCTCTCCATATGAAGAGTACTAAGGACATTCCTTACCAAGGGGCCACAGAGTGCCATTTTTTCCCAAGGGTGACAGACAATTTTTTCTGGGAAACTCACCAGCCAGCCAGGAAGGCAATAGCTACCCCTTGAGGTGTGGTTCAGTGATTTGGGATACAGCTAGTTCAGGACAACTAAGTGGGCTTAGAAGAGTTGCAAATGGGGTTATGAAACCTGGTATCCTTTTTTTTATACGTAAAGGAAAAATAAAGTAAAGCTCTTCCACCAGCCTCACAAACCTGTTGTGGAGAACCTGTATGACCTGCCAATGTTTTAAGACCATGTAAAATAACATTTGCCTGGCACCAGCTTCATATAATATAGTTAAAAACCTTTTTTTAAGCTGCTTTGGAACTGCTATTGTTACACTATGTAATGCTTTGTACTGTATTCTCTGTTTTATTGCATTTGTATGTAGACATTTTATGCATTTTTTATAAATTTTAGAAAGGAAAAAAGGAAAGCAACAGGCACTCCTCATTGTTCATCACTAGTACCTGCTATTCAAAGGTATACTGCCTCTGAAGCAGAAAGCTCCTTTTCACTATCATGTCTCATACGCCTCTCTCAAGTTCTAGTGTTCTGAGAGAAGAACCTGGGAGAAGAAGAAACACCTTTCTTGCTACACTGTTCATAATTTCATAAGCCTCTCTCTTGCCTCCTTCTAGTCATATTTTTATTTCTAGACCAGCGTAGATGCCATCACCCTCTTTATCAAGTCTGACCAATACTCCAAGTGTGAACTGTAAAGGAAATTAAGGCCAGGCTGGGATGGTCTCAAATTCCACGAAGGGAGCGAAAGAGAGGAGGATGAAGACAGGTTATCACCAGCTGGGTGTGGGGTGGATGGAGGGAGTCAAATTATAAGGCGATGTGAGAAACACAAATGCCACATCAGAATACTAGCAACCAAGACTGTGGTTTGTGGCAGGATCCTCCTATTTCCAGTGGTTCTGATTTTCTAAGGCAGGGGTAACATCAAATATTGTTGGGTTACAACTCCCATCGTCCCTGACCATTGGCCATACTGGCTGGAGCTGGGAGTCCCACATGTGGAGGTCACCACAATGGGTGCCTGAAGGCATCAGGAGGATGTACAGCAGGCCAGAGTGGGCAATGCCTGGTGACAACTGGTAATGCTGGATTACAGTACAGATGCCCTCATTCTGCGTTTCCCCTTTTGGAGGAGGAGAAGCCTATCAATGGCGACCAGCCACAATTGCTGTTATTCTGCCACCACTGTTGGAGACAATATGCCACTAAATGCCAGTTGCATATGGGCAGAATACTGCTGCACTCTGGTTGTGCAGGCTTCCCGCTGGCCGCTTTGAGAACAGGATACTCGATTAGATGGGCCATTGCCCTGAACCAGCCAGGCTCTTCTTGGGTTCTGCAATATACAGGACTTGGTTTGAGGCACAGCAACTGAAGGGATTACCTGTTTTTGGAACCAAGGTTAGGATCTGGAACACATGGGATAACACAGAGTAAACTGCAACTTCACAACTGTAGCCATGCTGTAGGACACACAGAACGTGTGTCAGGTTGCCAGTAGGCAACAACATAGTAAACCTAGCAATACTGATGCTGCAGGAGAGCTTGTCACCACGGCAGCTTCCACCGCTCCCTCCAGGGCACAGCCACCCACCCAGCTTCTCCTCTGTCAGCTGAGGGGCAAACTACTGAAACTCAGCTGCCTTCCAGAGCACAAGGAAGACACAGATAAGCAACAGGCCTTGGGAAGGTGGCGGGCAGAAGCATGAGAGTCAACAGCTGAGGCAATCTGCTCCGCTCCGCTTGTTATTGCACCCCGGCAATATGTCCATATCCTCAACGCACAACACACCCCGCCGACCCGCGATAAAAGCCATTTAAAATACTGTAAAGTGGTTTGAGAGGATGGATTTCGTCACGTGCACCTTTCCTACCCTTGAACCCGAGAACAGTCTCGCTGGATCAGGCCAAGGCGGGCCCCACAGCGCCCCGTTCTCACAGTGGCCAACCGGGTGCCCATTACGGGAAACCCGAGCCCGAGAGCAGCCGCCGAACCCAGCCCGGCCCTCGCTCCCGTCCCCTCGGCAGCCGGCCTCCGGGAGCGCCGCTGCCTCCCGCTCGGATCAGGCCTTAGCCCGGCGGAGCCGAGCGAGGCCTCGGGGCCGGGCGCCACTGGCAGCCCTCCTCCTTCTGTGAAGCGGCCTGGCGCGGCGAGGGGGCGTCCAGAACGAGCCCTCTCCACTGCGCGCCAGGGGGTGTTTTGCAGCGGGGCTTCCCAGGTGTGGGGCGGCGGCAGGGGCAGCAGCAGGACCCCGGGGGCAGGAGGGAAGAGGCAGCCGGGAGGGACGGAAGCAAGCAAGCCAGCCAGCCAGCGAGAAAGCCAGCAGTCAGGCGGCGGCGGCGGCAGCAGCACTCACCGCTCCCTCTGCTCTCAGCTGGGCCAGGCGCCCTCGGTCACGGGGCCTGCCCTAGGGGAAGGCGGGAAATGTAGTGCAGTGTCTCCCTCCCGCGCAGCATGCTGGGATTTGTGGTCCAGGAGGCTCCTCTCCGCCCCAGCGGCCGAGCCGGTAGAGCAAGTGGAAGAGCAGCGCCATTCTGGCAGGAGGAGTAACTTCTGAGAACGGGTGTTTTTTTGTGTGCGGAGGTGGAAGCGGAAGTGGGAGGGGACCATATGCCCATGGAGAAATGCAAAACAATAGGAGCAGCAACAATAAGGTTATTTTTAAAGGGAATTAAATTAAAGTAATTATTTTTTCTTACAGGTAGGTAGCCGTGTTGGTCTGCCATAGTCAAAACAAAATAAAAAATAAAAAAAATTACTTACTGTAGCATCTTAGAGACCAACTAAGTTTGTTCTTGGTATGAGCTTTCGTGTGCATGCACACTTCTTCAGAAGTATCTCTAAGGTGCTACTGGAAGGAGTTTTTTTTTATTTTCTTGGTTAGGCAGCAGTGAGTGTCCCCATCACACAACAGATAGCAACTAAGAGAGGAGGGTTCCTACTCCTCCTAACACAAGTCTTTATAATTTTGAATTTGAAGTTACATAAATTGCTCAATAAATGCCAGTGTTAATTCATTGTCCATGTATTGTTAGGACCATCTTACAAAATGGCCCAGCAATGTAATCCACTGTTAGCCCTGCAGCCTGGAGGCAGTGCTGGACTGGTTTGGCTTTCCAGAGCAAAATTTCCCCATAAGATAATAGTAGTAATAATAATAATAATAATAATAATAATAATTTATTTATACCCCGCCCATCCGGCAGCCACTCTAACACACTAGCCACGTACTAACTACACAAAACAAAACACCACATGTTGCAGCAGAAGTCAGTTCCCCCAAATTCTAGGTATGGTCTTAAGACCACCATTTTGCTGAAGGTAAGTAGGTTTGGAGCAAATTAGTGCTTGGGTGGGAAGAGTGCATTGGAAGAAAGGTGGGCTATAAATGAATAAAATAATTTCCCCTCTAAGAGTCCCAACCCAAACTCACCCATTCACTGCTTTTCAGCCTAACATCCTTCACAGAGTTGTTGTGAGGATAAAGTTGTGGAGGGGTATAATAGCCATTGGCATGGCGTAACTGTACACACCACCTTGGGGTCCTTGGAGGAAAGGTGGGAGATCAATGTAATAGTAGATAATAAATAATTGAAATAAATGACATTGAATGATTCCTGCTTTAGAAAGAGGGCAAACTCCTCACCTTGCAGTTTGCACAAATATACTAAAACGGCCTTCTCTGTAGTGGCTCCGCAGCGAAGTTTGTCTGGCACCTTCATTATACACCTTTAGGCGCCGGGCAAAAACATTCATTTTTAACCAGGCCTTTGGCTGATCTGATTGACATCCTATGTCATTTTAAAATGTGGCTCTTTTTTGGGGGGGGGGGGATTTGTTGGGTTGTTGTTTTTGTTTTGATTATATATATTGTGGTTTTTATGTTGATCTTGTTTAGTGAACCGCCCCAAGACTTCAGAGTATAGGGCGGTATATAAATTCAATAATAAATAATAATAAATAATGTTTCGTTGTGATGGGGTGTGAAGGGGAAGAGACAAAAAAATCTTCCAAAGTGAACCCAAAACTTAAGACCTTTGAGTGTGCCTATATAATAACTATGGTTCAGCTATACCATGTGGTCTCCAATCCGGCAAGAACAGAGAGCATGCTGGGCATTGTAGTCTTTGTACCCTCCTTAGACACTCCTGCTGATGGGCAGGAGAGGAGGGAGTTGAAGGTGGATAATTGGAGGCAACTGTTTCCTAGCAACAGAAACAGTAGGCCTTAAGCTGAGCCATCTTCAGCACCTGCCTTTTTATGGGTTGTAGCACCAGAATTTTTCAAGGATAAAAACAAAAAACAAATCAAACATCAACTGACGCTAAAAAGATGAATGCACCTTATTACAATGAATTGTTTATACAAATGTAATAAAATAAGCTAATTTTGCCAAGCAATCAACCCAGGCCAAAACAAGCAGCCTGAGAAGCAGAAAGGAAAAAAATAAAAAGACAGAGCGCTCTAAAAAGTCCGTCACAATATTTTACCCCCTGAAGAGAAATATCCAAATGGCACTGGTACCACCAGCCACAACTAATTAACCCAAAGGGCCCAATCCACCCAGACCCTTCCCTTACTCAAGCTCCTAAATGAGAGGAGGAAGCCAAGATGGCCGTAAATGAATGCAGCCACATCACAGACCTTCCACTCTGTAGTGCTTAAGCAGGAGAAATGCTGTGTGTGCCAGGGCAAGGTTGGGGCCCTCCTCTGTCAGTGTCCGGATCCCCAGCTTGCAGTCCAGCTGCTGCCTCAGCTTACTTCATGCTGAGGGACCTTTGTAAAGAGGTAAAACGAGTTAAACCAAAACTCACAGCTCTGTAACTTGAGGAGGAGGGAGTGTACAGGATAACCTTTTAGCCCTCTTCCAAAAGTTTATCAGAAAATGAGTCCTCCAAGGCTACAATCCTCACCCTACTTGCCTGGGAGTAGCCATGATTAGGATTGCAACCTAACATCCCTCCTTTATCACCCATCTGTAATATGGATCCCATTATTAATTTTGCTGCAGTATATGCTTGTAGTTACAAGTTTGGTGGATCAGGAGAATGCTGTGGATATAGTGTTTCTTGATTTGAGTAAGGCTTTTGACAAAGACACCCATGATATTCTGGAGTAGCTAGTAAAATGTGGATCTGGAAAACAAGCCTTATGAAGAATGGTTGAAGGAGCTGGGTATGTTTAGTCTGGAAAAGAGGAGACTGAGAGGAGATATGATAGTCAATTTCCAATATCTCAAGGGCTGTCACATGGAAGATGGAGCAAGCTTGTTTTCACTTGCTCTGGAGAAAGGACTTGAACCAATGGATTCAAGTTACAAGAAAGGAGATTCTGACTAAACACCAGGAAGAAGTTTCTGACAATAAGAGCTATTCAGCAGTGGAATGGACTACTTCAGGAGATTGGATGGCCTTCTGTCATGCATGCTTCAGTTGAGATTCCTGAATTGCAGAAGGTTGGACTAGATGACCATTGGGGTCCTTTCCAACTCTGCATTTCTAATATTCTAGGTCTGTTTTTCCAATTCTCACTATACAATGGCAAGATACAAAGGCTCCTATACTTTTAAATAATAATAATAATAATTAATGTCATAATAATAATTTCATAATAATAATAATTTATGCCCGCCCATCTAGCTTGGTTTCCCCAGCCACTCTGGGCGGCTTCCAACAAAATATTAAAAATACATTAAAACATCAAACATTAAAAACTTCCCTAAACAGGGCTGCCTTCAGATGTCTTCTAAAAGTCAGATAGTTGTTTATTTCCTTGACATCTGATGGGAGGGTGTTCCAAGGACAGGAGCCACTACCGAGAAGGCCCTCTGCCTGGTTCCCTGTAACCTCGCTTCTCGCAGGGAGGGAACTGCCAAAGGCCCTCGGAGCTGGACCTCAGTGTATACTGGGACGAGGCCGTTTAGGGCTTTAAAGGTCAGCACCAACACTTTGAATTGTGCTCAGAAACGTACTGGGAGCCAATGTAGGTCTTTCAGGACCAGTGTTAGTGGTTTCGGGGGCCACTCCCAATCACCAGTCTAGCTGCCGCATTCTGGATTAGTCATAGTTTCCAGGTCACCCCACGTAGAGCGCATCGCAGTAATCCAAGTGAGAGATAACTAGAGCATGCACCACTCTGGCGAGACAGTCTGTGGGCAGGTAGGGTCTCAGCCTGCGTACCAGATGGAGCTGGTTGACAGCTGCCCTGGACACAGAATTGACCTGTGTCTCCATGGACAGCTGTGAGTCCAAAATGACTCCCAGGCTGCGCACCTGGTCCTTCAGGGGCACAGTTACCCCATTCAGGACCAGGGAGTCCTCCATAACTGCCCTCCTCCTGTCCCCCCAAAACAGTACTTCTGTCTTGTCAGGATTCAACGTCAATCTGTTAGCTGCCATCCATCCTCCAACCGCCTCCAGGCACTCACACAGGACATTCACCGCCTTCACTTGCTCTGATTTAAAAGAGAGGTAGAGCTGGGTATCATCCACATACTGATGAACATCCAGCCCACACCCCCTGATGATCTCTCCCAGCGGCTTCATATAGATGTTAAAAAGCATGGGGGAGAGGACAGAACCCTGAGGCACCCCACAAGTGAAAGCCCAGGGGTCTGAATACCCAACCCTCAACACCACTTTCTGGACACAGCCCAGGAGAAAGGAGCGGAACCACTGTATAACAGTGCCCCCAGCTCCCAACCCCTCTAGACGGTCCAGAAGGATGTCATGGTTGATGGTATCAAAGGCCACTGAGAGATCCAGCAGAACTAGGAAACAGCTTTTACCCTTGTCCCTAGCTTGCTGGAGATCATCAACGATCATTATATGAAAGGAGACATTTTATCAAGTGCAAATTGCCACGCATAGCTAATAAAAGCTGCACCTGCTCAAATATTAACTGTAAATAAACTCTCACCCTTTAAATTTTTTATATTTAGTTGTCCTTTCTTCCCCTCTCTTTTCCTCTCACTTTTCTATCTTTCAGTTTCATTCTTTCCATATTATATATATACACACACACACACACACACACACACCAAACAGTCCACCTCAGTTTAGAGTTGGCACGTGTGAGCCATTTGTGAATTTTGACATACCAACCAGAAAGCAATGCTTTACATTTCCTGTCCTGTGCCAGAAGGCAGGAAAACAAAGGTTGTGTATACATTATGGGCTTAATGTCATTCTTTTTCTGAAGCTGGTTTTGGGGAAAACACATCAAAATGCAGTATTTCACATGAAACAATGTGAAACATAAGACAAAACAGACAGGGTCCTTGGCTAACATTGCATCTTCAATGCTTCCCAAACCAGTGTTGAGAGTGCACTCGATCTAGAGTAAATGTATCTCATACATGTATAGTCTGTGCCAATTTTTACATTTGTTTGACTACCTTATCTTCTTTTTCCAAATTTGTTGGCATCAGGCTAAGATTGTTTTCAAGTCATTAAAAAAGCGACCCTATATTATGAAATAACAATAGTAAATTTTAAGATTTTTATTGCCTCACCAATTAATTATGCCACTTGCTGTCCTTTCCATAAGACATTGTACCTCCATACCTTTAAAGCACATTAGAAGTGCATTTTCTCCTCAAAAAATTCTGGGCGCTTTGGTTTGTTAAGGGTTGCTGGGAATTGTAACTCTTTGAGGGGTAAACTACAGTGCCCAGGATTCTTTTAAGGGAAAGGATGTGTTTTGGATGTGTTTTAAAGGTAAAAGTGTTTGTGCAGTAGTGTGCACAGGAGTACAAAAGCTGGATCCGTTCATCCTAGAATGCCCTGAGGTAAGTGAGCAAGGCCCTGCACTGGGAACAAGGCCCTGCACTGGGAACTCAGCATCCCATCCCAAAAAGACATGCAAATGGACTCCTCTGTGCCAGGGTGACTGAGGGTGGAGGTATCAAGCCGGACTGTCTGAAGAAAGAAAGAAAGGAAACTTGCTATTATAAAAGACTTGGTGTTGGTCTGGTTTTGGTCACGGAGAGATCCATCATTTACAAGAGCTCACTTATGCTGCTTTTACACAACACTCAGGTAGGGTATGTTGGACTATGACAAGGCCATTCCCATTTCAGTCACATCTTTCCTACTACCCCTTTCCAGGCCTAGGCTGGCTTGTCTGGCTGGGATGTCCCCAGCTCTCAACAGTCAGTGACCTAACCAGCTGTGTGAGCTCCCTCCTCCCTGCCTCCTGCGCTGCCCTTTAAAGTAGGCAATCTGCCTTAATCCTCAACCGAGAGCGAGGGAACGAAGCAGGGAGAGCGACAGAAAGAGAGAGAGTGTGTGTGAGAGAAGCAGACACGAGCAGGGGCTCAAATTCTTTTCAGAGGGAGCACTGCTGTGGAAAGCAAGGAGTGCATCTACAGGGCTTGGAAGGCTCCCGCCTCTGCCCTCCCATGAGAGCACGTAGGGTTAATTTGGTCCTTCCTCCCCGCCCAGGGAGAAAGGCCAAAAGAATGGGAAGTCCCCCCTTGCAAGGGGAAGAGGTAGTTGGTCTAAAGTGCTAGCATCTTCTGGAGATTTCCTCATCTGCCCTCTCACCCCCTACAACCAGTGAGCAAGATGTCCGAGTGCAACGGAGGACGTGAGTAGATGTAGATGTGTTTAGTTAACAAGGTAGGGGCAAGCTGTTTGGAGGCGGGTAGGAGTCTTACAGTGCAAGCCTAGGCATGTTTACTCAGAAGTAAGTGTTACTAAAGGGAGTTTACTTAGTGCATTTGGGATTGTAGCTTTTAGGGGTGTGTTCAGAGGAATAAGACAGTGGTAAGTAGGGGCTGGTAGAAGACAAATGACCTGGAGTCCAGCTATGGGGGGCATCAGGCAAACTTTTGCATTATAGTGGTTCTCAGTAGTTAAACACAGAGTACAGTTGGTTCTAGGTTAGCAAACGGGTTGAAATAAAGGGTGGGAGGCTTGGACACTGTTTAAGATTGGAACAGCAGCTGGGAAAAACAGAAGTGTATGGCTTTGGTGTTGCAATCAGATTGAGGTGTTTTGATGTACAACTGGGACTGATAATGGAAATGAATGAGTGTGAAGTCTTGAGGCCAAACCATAGGTGCCAGGCAAACATCTGAAGTTTTATTTCAGCCTGAGCTCACAAAGGCCTTAGTCTTGGAAAAGCTTCCAAACAGTGGAACATGCTCTATCATATTTCTATATTAACCAACCTTTTTGTGTTTTTCAGAACCTTATTTCTAATTTGTGCCTTTTCTAAGAAACAGGGCAGTTAGCCTTTAGATCCATCCTTAACTCCCCCTTGCCCTGTTTCCACCTTGCAGCAGCTGGCACTCCCGAGATACCACGCTCGGCGGCTGAGGCTTTTGTGGAGGCAACAGGCCAGGCCCTGGCATGGACACTTGCTGGTGGGGGCTCGGATACACTGGGCTCTACAGGCAGCAGTGCCCAGAAGAAGCGTCTCCAGCACAACAAGCATAAAACCCAGGGGACCAATGTGGTGCACCGTTCACCACGAGCCCTCTTCTGTCTCAGGCTGAACAACCCCATCCGCCGTGCTGCCATCAGCATCGTTGAATGGAAGCATCCTGTTCTTACCAACTGGGAGAAATTGGGGTGGGGGTGGGGAGGCCCTCTTTTTTTACTTGGGGGAGGAAGGGAGAAGAAATTCCTGTTTGTTGCCTTAACTGAATGTTCCCAGACCCTTTGATATCCTCATTCTTATGACCATCTTCGCCAACTGTGTGGCCTTAGGAGTCTATATCCCCTTCCCTGAGGATGACTCGAATGTCTCCAACCACAACTTGGTGAGTGCCTTTCCCAAAGCCTTGGAGGGAAGGGTGGGCAGTGGGGGAGAGAATAGTGCAATGGCAGAGCACATATTCTGCATGCTGAAGGATGCAGTTAAAAGGATTTTGGACAGCTCGAGACCTCAGAAAACTGTTGTCAGATAGTACTGAACTAGATGGGTAGGCCCAAGGTCTGACACAGGAAGACAACATCATGTGAAGCCAGGAATATTGTCTCCAACTTCCGCTTCCTTGATGTAACCCACCACATGACACCTTCCATCTAGAGATACCCCAAATCCTGGATCACACAGCTGCTCCTTATTTTTCTTCACCTTGTAGTCCAGTAAACTCCTTTGCCGTGGCCTCCTCCTTCCTTAATGATTCCACTTTTACATCTTGATTTCTGTCTGAGGCAACACGTTAATGCTAATTAAAACTATTATCTCTTAATAACCATTAATCCACCACCTGACTAGGGGCAGCTGAGGCAACAGGCTGCCCCCTCATCCGCACAGCTTCCCAGATCACTCTGGTGACCGAGGGTCTTGCAGTGATGCCACTGAAGCTCCCCTATAAATTTGAAGTCATCTGCTGATTGCAGCTGGAGTTTGATCTCAGCTTCCCCGGAGTAAATCCAGAATAATCCATTGACTGAAACTGGATGGGGGCCAGTTCCTGATTTCTGTTTCTCCCCTCTAGGGTAAATCCAGAAATGCTTGACACCAGTGAAGTCAGAGACAGAACTTGTTCTCATTTCTCTGCCAGCCATTTTTTAAATAATTCATTTTTTTACAGTTCACACAGTACATTTACTGTACCACTGTGGGAGGGCTTTGTTGTTTACAATGGCAGGACAGAGTCTAGAGATTCTGTTCTCATTGAAGGAGAGGAGAACATTTATTGGTTTAAGGGAAGAAGCAGAAAGTAGTGCTAACTGCATCATGTTTCTGGTTCTCTTACTAGTGCAGTGTTTTTCAACCTTTTTTTGGCAAAGGCACACTTGTTTCATGAAAAAAATCACGAGGCACACCACCATTAGGAAATGTTAAAAAATTTAACTCTGTGCCTATATTGACTATATATAAAGTAATTTTTCAATTTTTCCCACTTCACACCAGGCAACATCTTGCGGCACACTAGTGTGCCGCGGAACAGTGGTTGAAAAACACTGTACTAGTGGGTCTTAGTAAAGATGTGATAGGGATGGCCTATTGATTGGGATTCCTGGGTTATGTGCTATAGCTCCACAAATCTTTTCTTCTCTGTGTTTTTGTGTTTGTTTGTCTTGAATTTTGCATGCTGTGAGTGACAAATGCACGCTCCTGTTTTCTGGGGAGTGTGTGTGCAAGTGGCCACACTTACCGGTATTCCTGTAGCCATGTATATGTGTGATACTCCCAACTCTTTGCTCTCCCTGCTATTTCCTTGCCCACTTTGTAAGCTGCTTGTGTTGGTGTTGTACTGAGATAATGCTAATCCAGAGAATTTTTTGCCCATTTCTCTTGATGGGAATTTCCAGTCTCTGTCTCTAGTGCAACTTTCCAGAACTGGAGCTTTCAAGTGGAGCTCTTTGGGATTGTCCTGACTTTGGAACATGTTACTGGTTTCAAATCCCAATAAAGTGATAGATTGCTTCTCAGGACACAAGCAGGAGAAACTTGGAAGTATAATTTGGGCCTACTGCCCTTCTTCCTCCACAGGAGCAAGTGGAGTATGTTTTTCTCATCATATTTACGGTGGAGACATTCCTCAAGATCCTTGCCTATGGGCTGGTCATGCACCCCAGCGCCTACATCCGCAATGGCTGGAACCTTCTCGATTTTGTCATCGTTGTGGTGGGGTGAGTTTCTTCCGTGGCATAATGTGAGAGTGCAAATCACTTCTGCAGGTTGCCAAACGTCCCAAGTACCGGCATATTTCTCCAATTGGACTGCCTGGCAACAGTGAGGGGATATTTGGGGAAACTGCAGTAGTGCAGCTCTTCTGCAGCATCTTAATGCAAATAAGTCTGTATAGCAAGCAATTATTAACGAAGTTGAGGAATTCTATCCAGGTCCTGAGAAAAGTCCTTGTATCTGTAAAATGTGTGCCAAAGGATGTGTCCTCTCTTACCACTGTGATGGGCAAAGCTGTAATGTCATAATTTTTTCAACCAGTTAAAAGTACAGGAAGCCCTATTTGGGGTCTGTACCTGGCAATGTTAGTAGGTAGGGAGAGGCCCAAGTCTTGTGTTTGAAGGGACTTGAAATAGTCAACTAGCCAGTGCCCATAGCTAAATGCTTATGCCTTGAACATATGAGTAGGACTCTTATTGTAAATAGGCCATGCAGACATGACATCAAATAAAGTAGAAAGGAACGAGCAGAGCAGCACTAAAATGCTGATGAATTTTCATGAGGCCTTTTTAAAAATAAAGCAAACTGATGTTGAAATGTGGAGAGCTGTGCTTAAGCCTAGAAAATGAGAAACTGAAATAGACATTCACCCATCCCTACCTGTGACCTAAGGGGTGGTACCTGGTAGTTCAAAGTGTGGAGCCTGCTAAGAGAGGAATGAGGCCTACTATGGTCTCTGGTCGGGACAAGGGTTGACACTTGGCACTGATGGACATGAGGCAGGGGAAGGACATGGAATTAATTGTAAAAGCTCTCAAGCAAAAGAATCCCTGCACCACACCAAGCTGCCCATTTATGGACGCCACCTGAAATGCCCTCCCCAGATGCCTCTGCTGCCAGAGGTGAAGCAGTTGGTGAACCAGAATGGACATGCTTGGTTGTGGCCCTCAGTTTGGGGAACATCCTCTCCAGAGAGTTCTGACTGGCACCTTCTTTGCTACCTTTTAGGTGCCAGTTGAAAACATTTTTCAATTATTCACCATGTCTTTTTATATAAATTAATTTTATTTCATTATAAATAAAATAAACAAAATGTGCAATTAGCTTGCATATATGACCCAACAGAGATAATGTAGATAACACTACACCATGACTCTTAGATACAGTACATTTAAATTGTCTTATGCTGTTTTATTATAGTTTTAATTGTGTTTTTGTGTGATTGCTAATTACCCTGGAATCAAAAAGTATTGGGTGGTATATATACTTATAAAAATCAATAACACCAATAAAAGAGGACAATAGCCAGACCTCTTAATTCAGTGGGAGGGACCACACTTCACACATAGAAAGATACAGGTTCAGAACCAGCACCTCTGGTTGAAAGGATCAGGTCACAGGTGATTGGGGGGGGGGAACCTTTGCTCAATAACCTAAAGAGCCTGTCTTGCATTGGGCTTGGCAGACCTACTTCAAGGCAGTTTCCTACACCCCCTGCCAGCCTGAGATCCTGCTGTACCTGGAGGTGTCTCTCCATCTGATAAAGATCCTGAAACTTGAGGTCAGCTCCAGAGACATGGCAAATCTGTTAAAAGGCTATGCCATCCCACTTGTTCATTTGCTTACAAATTAACCTATGACTGGTGTGGGGTATCTGTAGCCCTTCCAATATTGCCATGCTTGCTAGGGCTGATTGGAGTTTTAGTTTGGCAACATTTGGAGGGCTGAAGGTCCTCTACACATGGCCCCATGCAATTCAGACTGCAATATGTGCTACATACCAAGCTATAACCCTCAGGTAAGCCTTCTTTGCAGAAGTCCCAAGTAAAAACCCTGCCACCATCCTCAGGCCATCAAGGACATTTTACCACCCAAAATGGCTACACTTCATTATATTAAATGTGCGCCCCAGGACCTATTGCCATGGTGTGTCAGATGCTGGCATGGATCATGAGCCATCTGTTGAGCAGCAGTGTACAGCAGTAGACAGTGTTGGGCATGGACCAGGGAGAGCTGAATTCAGATTTCTTCTCTGCTTAGCGGTAAAGCTCACTGGATAAGCCCAGGCCACTTTCTCACTATTTTGAGGATAAAATGGAAGAACCTTGTATACGATGCCCTGAGGATTCAAGTGTAATTCATCAGATATGTGGAGGCCAGCTATTGTTGCTCAGAGGAGAGCAAAAGGAATTATGCACATACTAAGAAAAAATTTGCCTTTATTATACCCCACATTTTAGAGCCCAGCTCTGGTGTTTTTGGGGGGAAGGCTCAAGCATCTCCCCAGAGGATCCCCAAATCCTTAATTCCCTCTGGGATTAGGTTAAGGGGGGTGATCTTGAAAGGGGATAGTCCACAAGCTTCTTCCACAGAGCACGTTATTAAACTTTGGCTGGCCATTCCAAATTGAGAAAGTAACTGTCTAGGCCTCTTCATGGGACCATTTGAAGGGGCAGGAGCAAGCTTCCAGAAAGTGAAGAAATGGAGCAGGGTTAGCTTGGCCTGCAACATGCAGCGGCATGTGCCAATGGAACAGAAAAACACCAGACAGTTCTAGGTAGGGTTAGTCCCTTTACTAACAGTACGGTGCAGTTCCACAGCTTATAGATTACATGCACTTGCAATATACAGCCCTTCCAGCAGCATACCATCTTCTTTCAGTGTTCCAACACAAGTACATTTATTCTTCAGATTGTGCTGCCTCACTCTCACATGCTTAATTAGTTGCAGGTGCAGATAAATACACCCAAAAGCTAAACAGCACACCTAGCTTAACTCTTTCTTGTCCTTTTTCTTTGCATTCATAAACCCTTAAACATTAACAAACAATGGCGCACACACTTGGATGTTGTGGGGGGGGGGCTGGAGCAGGTAGGAAAAAGATGGCTCCCATGTGGATCTTACAGCCTGAGGATCTGAGTCCTCATCCAATGAAGAACACCGATCTCTAGGATTAGATCAGAGGAGAGACTGACCACCCCCTCCTTAAGGTAGTTTTAAAAAGGATTAAAATATAGGATTGGTCTATCAATGGCTGGCACCTCAACATTGTGTTTTACTTGCTGTAACACACTCTGGGACCATAGAGTGGATATAATGATGATGATAACAATAATTCTCACCAGGGCATGCTTCACACTGTTAGCCCCAGAGAGTGAAGGCAATAAATGGTCCTATGGGCCTAGAAGCTAGTTTGTCATTCTTTTATCTGTGTTTGGGTGGATTCTTCATGGGAAGAAAGGTTCCCTGCCTGTCTCATCATGATCCTGTCTCCCCCCCCCAAACAGTCTCTTCAGTGTCATCCTGGAACAAGTTTCCCACAAGCCTGGAGAGGCTCATCACATGAGTGGGAAGCCGGGTGGGTTTGATGTCAAAGCTCTGAGAGCCTTCCGTGTCCTGAGACCTCTGCGCCTCGTTTCTGGTGTCCCTAGTAAGCATCTTTCTTTTTTATATACAGGGCACCTCCGGACTGGTGTTTAATTGTGGGTGAACTTTCTGCAACATGTTCTTGGCCCAATAATAATACATTGGTAGTGAATTGATTCTGCTTTAGTTTGTTGTGTGATGTCTCCCCAGTGCTGTCCCATTATTGCTATCCAGAGGGGCTATTAGCACAACAAAAGGAGGACAAAAATAAACCAGAACATTTGGGGTATAAAAAGTTAAGGGGTTTCAGCTGGAAGTTACTGGGCATGCACTGACTGGAAATGAAGCCGTATGACCACCCCAAAACTTCTTAACTAGAGGCATGCTCTCGCTAATGGGGCCTCTTGCTGCCGGCACACAATTTCTGTTCTCATCCTGGGGCAAAGTTCTCACTCGAGGTAACTCTTCCAGGTTCGCAGAGTTTGTAACCTGAGGCGTTTGTAACTCAAAGTACCACTGTATTGGTTTTGCTGCTGCTAGCTGCATAGTGGCTGCACTTTGCTTTGCTTTGCCAGAGTAGCTTATTGAGCAGAGAGGTGCTGCACCATGTATTGTTGCAGTGTTCTTGTGATGCCATATCCACACTGCATGGTACACAGTTGCGCTGCTATACCCCAGTGCAATAACAACCATTCACAGCAATTTTGGGGCATATGCTGCATAATGGTTGCCTTATTGCACCTCACTACATGTTGTGGCATTAGCCAGAGTCACTTTATTTTGCCAAAATGTATGCTATCATTCTGCACTAGATCACAGTGCAGTATGGCACTGCAGCTCATGTTTAATCTGCTATAATGCATCACAGGCATTGCACTGCATACAATCAGACCTGCACATCAAGCTTCATGTTGGCTTGCATGCAGACACACAGTATGACCCAGAGCATACCACGTGCACAGAATTGCATGCTGTCTTGCTAGGCAGCACATCGACACATTCCATGTGATTGCCTTATTGCACCTCACTTACAGCCACTCTGCAAGTCTCCTTAAATACATTTCCCACAAACTGCATGCCTGCTGTGCAGGGCCACATTAAAGCACCACTTGCATTTTAGTTCATGCTTCCACATTGTTTTACGTGCTATGCACAGCAGCACACAGCCATATTCACCATGCTCTGCACTGCTGCTAACACATTGCACAATGGATAGCAGGAGTAGCTCCTTCAATGCGGTGTATGAAATTTGACCCAGAGACAAGTCACCTGCAAATGATTTAGCTTCAGGTTCTCTGCAAATGTTCATTGTGCTGTGAAGGAGAATGCCTCCACCTCTTCAGGCTGTATTCTGCTCCTGAGACTGAGCTCTCCACCTGCAGCCATGTGCCCCCGTATACATGGCCACGTGTGATTGCACTGCATGTTGCAGCACTGCTCATCATGCTTCTGCAAAGTTAACACCATGTTCTGAATCCTCTCCACCAACTAGGCCTGCACATTGTCTTGAACTCCATCATGAAAGCCATGGTGCCCCTCCTGCACATTGCGCTGCTTGTCCTTTTCGTCATCATCATCTATGCCATCATTGGCTTGGAGCTCTTTATCGGCCGCATGCACAAGACCTGCTTCATCGTTGGTTCAGGTATGGTTCTGCAAGTGTGGGGGGAGGTATGTAAATCATTCTTGTCTCCAAAAATGTTAAATTTTAGGAAGAGAGACCAATCCAAGTGTGTCCAAATGAACTGTAGGGAATAATCCTACTCCTTCCTTCCAGAATGGGGAATAGCACAGCTGGGATGAATTTCTGTTGAATTCAGTTTTCAGTGTGAGAGCTGCAGTTTTGAAGAATATGAAAGGCTTCTCTTTCAAACATTTTTTCATACCTATTTGCAGCTATCTTTCATCATCTGCAGCTTTGTTGTTGTTGTTGTTGTTGTTGTTGTTGTTGTTGTTGTTGTTGTTATACACTTGAAAGAGCCTTTCATAATGTGATCAGGGACTATGGAGTGAGTTTCATGTGTTACAGGGAAATTGAATGGGAGAGGTTGAGAGACACCCCCCCCCCCCAGCCTTGCCTTGTTGGAGGCAAGAACAGGAAGTCTTTGCTGCACATTATCAAAACCTCTTTCATTTGGGTTCAAAGCTCCATTCACAAGGTGCCTGTTTGGTCAGAGGCTCCAGATCCCTGATGGCAGTTCCTAATGTTGAGAAAAGGAATAACAGCAAAGTTGGCAGAAGGTGCCCGCAACTCCCCGCGGAGCCCCAGACCTCCAACAAAGGAAAACAGGGAAATGTAGTAATTCACTGGTAAATGTATCTATGTACTGGCTCAATGAGAAAGCTTTAGAAATCCATAAGAAATCACTCATTGTATCAGTCTCAGTTCCAATGGCATTTAGGACCAGGGAAATGAGGTATAAGGGTTAGTGAGCCCATCATATTCCCTGAGATGTTCAGTCATGTCTGTCTGCAGGACCTTCACAAGGAGTTTGTACTGTGAAAGACTATATTTGATTGACAGGCGCATTCCTGGATCTCAGGTTCTACCTGTGACCACACATTTTCTGTGACGTATCTATGATGTCTTGATGATGCTTCTGGAAATGTATTATGGGAAACTTTTAAAAACTGATGTAACCATTGTTCGGGGCTTCTGGCTGCTTCGTCTTTGTGGTGGTGGGAAGTCTTGTAGCAATAAAGATCAGGCCTACAGGCCGCTGTTTTGCTTCTATCTCCTGGCTGAAGTCTCTTGCTTGTGACCCCTCACCTGAACCTATGGGAGTCAAGGTTAGGCAGTTGTGGGGTGCTCCAAGGACTCCCTATTACACATGCAACCTCTCTTAGCTCAGTTGGATAGTGTGTGTTGCTGATAACGCCAAGGCCATGGGTTTGATCCCCATACAGGCCACTTGCATATTCCTGCATTGCAGGGGGTTGGACTAGATGACCCTCAGAATTCCTTCCAACTCTACAATTCTGTGATTCTAACCCAAATAGCCAGTTTCATTTTCAGCAACATAAATGCATGACTGGATTTTGAAAGCTGTATATTGATATACTTAAATGCCTAAATATTAAAAGAATATTGAAATATCAAGTGAATTTTTGGTGGGTGGGTGTTTTAGTAGTCGGGGTGGGGGGTGTTGAAAATACAGGGCACATTTTGAGAGATATGCAGATGTTTGTGAAACATAGTTTGGTTCAGCACTAGAATGAACCTGTCACTCTTCTCTCTGTCCACCCCCCCCCCAAAATCTCTGCATCCCTTGCAGACTTGGAGGCTGAGGAGGATCCATCACCTTGTGCCTTCTCTGGTCATGGCCGGGAATGCTTGACGAACAATAGTGAGTGCCGTGGGAAGTGGGAAGGACCCAATGGTGGCATCACCAACTTCGACAACTTCTTTTTTGCCATGCTGACTGTCTTCCAGTGCATCACCATGGAAGGTTGGACCGATGTGCTCTACTGGGTGAGGCACCTTCCTCCACTAGTGTAGGAGGGGGAAGCAGCACTGCCAATGGCTCATACAGCACAGTCCATGTAATTTTCTGCTTATTTTCCCTCCCTCTACTCCAGATGCAGGATGCAATGGGTCACGAGCTGCCCTGGCTCTACTTTGTCAGCCTTGTCATCTTTGGCTCCTTCTTCGTGCTCAATCTGGTTTTGGGTGTGCTGAGTGGGTAAGTTGGATTTGGAGTGAGTATAGCATGTGAATCAGTTTGCCCGTGCATTTATGGGATGCCTTTGGGGACTGCTTCCTGTGCCTACATACATGTGGTAACTGGATAGCTGGATAAATAGATAGCATGTAACCATTGACACAAAATGGTTCCACCAGCATTCAAATAGGGAGATCCAGAATCTTTCAAAGGTAGCATGGGTTGCATTTGTACTTTGCGTGGACAGGCGGAGTCCCCCAAACCCCCGAGCGGATAATGACACACGACAACGTGCTATGGAATTAAAATTGGCCACAAGTTTATTAAGATTCAGATGTAGGGAGACCTTGGCTCAGGCATTGGGCGTTTATCCTTCCCAGCCCCCAGCCGGGGATCTGGGAAACTGCAGAGTTATCCAGAATGTGTGGGGATTGGGCTAGCTCTGGAGAACATATGTTCAAGCAGGTAGCCCACCCCCCGTTTGCCGCCACTGGTGGGGGAGAGCAATGACAACCTCTTGGCGTATGGACAATGCTTCCCCCCAATACCCCTTTAACGGGGAACCCTGTTATCGCCGCCACACTGGGGGCGCAGAATCACCGCCCCCCCCCCCCCCGCATTTAGGAAGATGACTAAAGGATTCCGCCCAAGGCCTGAAACCGCCAAAGTTGTGACGAATTGCTACGGGAAAGGCGAAACCTGCCAATGCAGGGAAATTCCTTTCCGGCCCTTCAACAGCGGCCTTGGCATAGCAGCGCCTGTGGAAAAAAGGTTAACCTGTAAAGTAAGCATTAATTGAAGGAGTGGAGGGTGGGAGAAGCTCTGGAGCCGACTGCTGCTTCTCAGGTAAGCTACACTCTGTATTGTGTGGGCTGGGTAGTCCCTCCCCTTACCTGGCCAATCCCTTGGCAACACCTCCCCCAGGCGGGATTGGACAGTTAACTAGGCAGGCGGAGACCCCAGGTATCCCTTCTGGGGGAGGGTGCAGCCAGCCGAACTACCAGGTGTCGCACAGGAATTCAGGGGGCTGCGCGCGACCACACAAATGTCACCCCCCATTTAATGTGGGGAGCGGTCATTGTAATATCTGTTGAATTGATTTTGCACATTTGCAGTATCAAATGGTTATATTTTAGTGGGAAAGATTCTGCACCGCCACCCACTTCCCACCTCGCAAGTCTAGTAGTAGTGATTCTATATTTGGTTTTTCATGGTAGCATGTGGTTTTACTTGCTTGCATGAATCATGGAATTATTATGATTCATTCATCGGGTGCTTACAGTAACGTTAGCCCCACACGGGGTGTGAGGGATAAACCCTTTCCCATGGGTTCACAGTCAGATAGGAAGAATGAGAGGGTAGGAAGGACATCGAATAAAACCAGAAAATGTATTTATGGTATTGTGTGATGTCTAAATTGACAAACTATTGTTGGGCAAACCAAAATCAGAAAACTTGCTTTGAAGTACTATATTTGCAAGCTGGATTTCGAAGGGGCAGAGGAACTAGAGACCAAATTGCAAACACGCGCTGGATTATGGAGAAAGCTAGAGAGTTCCAGAAAAACATCTACTTCTGCTTCATTGACTACGCAAAAGCATTTCACTGTGTCGACCACAGCAAACTATGGCAAGTTCTTGAAGAAATGGGAGTGCCGGATCACCTCATCTGTCTCCTGAGAAATCTGTATGTGGGACAAGAAGCTACAGTTAGAACTGGATATGGAATAACTGATTGGTTCAAAATTGGGACAAGGCTGTATATTGTCTCCCTGCTTATTTAACTTATATGCAGAATTCATCATGCGAAAGGCTGGACTGGATGAATCCCAAGCCAGAATTAAGATTGCCGGAAGAAATATCAACAACCTCAGATACGCTGATGACACAACCTTGATGGCAGAAACTGAGGAGGAGATTAAAGAACCTTTTAATGAGGGTGAAAGAGGAGAGTGCAAAATATGGTCTGAAGCTCAACATAAAAAAACTGGTCCCATCACCACCTGGCAAATAGAAGGGGAAGAAATGGAGGCAGTGAGAGATTTTACTTTCTTGGGTTCCATGATCACTGCAGATGGTGACAGCAGTCATGAAATTAGAAGACGCCTGCTTCTTGGGAGAAAAGCAATGACAAACCTAGACAGCATCTTAAAAAGCAGAGACATCACCTTGCCGACAAAGGTCCGTATAGTTAAAGCTATGGTTTCCCCAGTAGTGATGTATGGAAGTGAGAGCTGGACCATCAAGAAAGCTGATTGCCGAAGAATTGATGTTTTGAATTATGGTGCTGGAGGAGACTCTTGAGAGTCCCATGGACTGCAAGAAGATCAAACCTATCCATTCTGAAGGAAATCAGCCCTGAGTGCTCACTAGAAGGACAGATCCTGAAGCTGAGGCTCCAATACTTTGGCCACCTCATGAGAAGAGAAGACTCCCTGGAAAAGACCCTGGTGTTGGGAAAGATGGAGGGCACAAGGGGAAGGGGGCGACAGAGGACGAGATGGTTGGACAGTGTTCTCGAAGCTACTAACATGAGTTTGGCCAGACTGCGGAAGGCAGTGGAGGATAGGGGTGCCTGGCGTGCTCTGGTCCATGGGGTCACGAAGAGTCGGACACGACTGAACGACTGAACAACAACAACAACAAAGAGCAGAGCAGTGCAGAATTAGCGTGTCAGGCAAGAATTCAGGCCTGACTCTCGTATGCCATAGCCAGGAGTGCTACAGATTTCAGGAGTGGTTCAGAAGTGCCATAAACTGTCTTAACCCCATGTCACAGGTTGACCATCTGTGGTGTATTTTCTGTTCGCTGTCTGCCTGTGACACTCTGTGGCCTAGCTGAGGTGGCCAGATCTGTGGGTAGCTAGTGTGTGGATGATCCTGACATGGGAGTGAATGTATTATGTGTTTGTGGAGGTGGGTGGGAGCTTGTACTTAATTTCTCATTCCCTGCTCTGACTTTCTGATGTTTTGATTCAGCACTGTGTTTCCCTTAAGCACCCAGAGGGCATTCCGGCTGTGCCAAACACATGACAACCAGCTGGATCAAAGGCTGTGCTACTGGCAGGCGGGCTTTGCACCAGTAGGTGTCTTTCAGCAGATGGCTAAGCTGGCCTGTGTTCGGCTAATTTGACCCATTTCTCCCCACAGAGAATTTTCCAAGGAGCGAGAGAAGGCAAAGGCCCGGGGTGACTTCCAAAAGTTACGGGAGAAGCAGCAGATGGAGGAAGACCTGAAGGGCTATTTGGATTGGATCACGCAGGCCGAAGACATAGAGCCTGATGAGGAAGGGGACGAGGCAGACGAGAAGCACACTCGTAAGGGCTCCGCCTGCCACCCGCTGCCAGCTTCAGAGCCCTGCTTCGCCAGAGAACAGTGCCCTGCTGAAGGAGGGGACAGTTTAGTCAGTGGCCTGGATGCTACCATCTGGGCCTTGTGGCAGCTCTGGGTGAGGGGATTAGAGAGGAATCAATCCAAGCAGCAGCGATGCAAGATTAGTGAGAACCTGAGCAAACTGGCAGCTGGGGAAGGGATCCTTCTTGTGGAGAGGAGGGAGGGGAGTCAGATGCCGTGTACCTACTGGGGCAAGCAGGTGGACTCTGGCAGTTGGAGACACGACTGGATGGCAGGAACAGAACAGAAGGGCAGGCCAGGCCAATCCCTCTGTCTCTTTATTTTTCTCCCCCTGCTACTCCCTCTGCCTTTTGCTGAGAGAAGGGATACAGGGTTGTGCTCTTTCCTTCAGCAATGCCCAGAAGTGGCCAATTAGTAGCATGCTTTTACTTGTGCGTACCCTTCCCCATGGCTATAATTTGCAGCAAGAGAAAATGGAAGAGAGTTCCAAGGGTAAAACCCCTGGCACTGAGTTAATTAGTTCATTGGGACCTCATTAGTTACTTTGGGGTCGCTGAGCAAGTGGTAAGAGCAACTAAGGTCAGCATTGTGAGTAGACAGATATTTATGAGTCTCCTATTCAGCTCATCTGTATTCCCTCCCCAGTCAGCTGAGGACAAATTTGGAGAATCCTGGTCCTTTCACCCATCTGCATCTCTGACTACCCTCTCAGAAATGGAAGCAACATGAGTCCCAGTGTGCTCCAACTAGGGGCTTATCCACACTTACCTTTAGCCCTGCTCTTTCCAGGCACAGGTTTCCTTGTGAAAACCTGCTCTTTAAAGCTGAAGCATGGCAAACAGCAATGCAGGTTTTCAGCAGATTGCCGTTTACTCCAATTCAGCAGGAAAGAGTGGGTTTTCACAGGGAAAGCTCTGGAGCAAGAGAGAGAGAGCTCAGACACAGAGCTTTAAAGCATGGACCTGCTGTAATTAAGGCAAAGTATATATCAGGGCTTTTTTGCCAGAACTCGCAGGAACTTAGGTGGGTGCCTTTGCCATTGTAAGAAGACAAGGCAGGCATTCATGGTGAGTTGCAGCACCTTTTTTCTAGAAAAATAGCACTGGTATGTGTAATGAAAATAATCACAAGTGTTGCCCCTGCTTACCACTGTATTCCGCCTCCTTTGTTGTTTCCTTATGTCTATTTTAGACACAGCTATATAAATAGATAAATGATGAAAAAGTGCTCTAGTGGAAATTTACTTTTTTGGAATTAAAAACGAATGTTACCTTTTCAATCAGCACCATTTTAGTGCCCCGTTTTTCTCTGCTGATCTGTTAGTTAGCACTAAACCACTTTTTAGTAAACTTCTAAGAATTTGTTCAACACTACTTTAAAATAATGTTTTTGATCAGTTTTAACATTTGCACTGAAATATGATGAAAAATAGGGTATCGGGTTGTACCTTCATAAAGGTCCATGGCTGTGTCACACCCACTTGTTTGGATGGCGCTTAGTGGGCTGTACATCCCCAGAGAGCACAGTATCAGCTGATGAAGTGTGGAAAGCGCAAGTCTGCCCCTGTAGCTTTCAGTACTAGGAAGTGCCAATCGGGGGTGGAGGAGCCCCTGCTTCTTTGTTTAATCTTGGCAACTTGACATAAGAAAAAGGAATCTGAAGAGAGCAAGGGAAGCTTGTCCACTTTTCTCCATCGTCTTTGTTATGTAACTCACATCAGTTTGTTATTCTTCGTTCATTTACCCCTTTCCCTAAATTATTTCCTTTCCTATTCATCCCTCCATCCTGTCATTCATCCCTGCCTTGCTTATGGAAGGCGTGACTGTGGCAGACCTGACGGAGAAGAAGAAGAAGAGATGGTTCAGATACAACAGTCACTCCACCGACACCCACAGTAATTTCCTCATTTTCTTCCATAAGTAGCCATGTTTCATTCTCTTTAAGAGCTAAGCAGAAAAATATATATTCAAAACGTATCATGTATTTCTGTCCAATTCCCGACCTATGCTTCATCCACAGCCTACTTTGATTTCATTCATATTTTCTTTTTATTTTACATCCATCTTCATGCTTAAGCTGGAGACAGTTTTTTGTCTTCCAGAAAGTTGAATGCAGTTTGAAAATGCTTAATGTGGTTACACATTTCCTGATTTTTGCCTCTTGGTAAGCAGGTTTTTGAATTGTTTCGAACACCTGCAAAACTTGTTTAATAAAGATGGCAGTATGTGTACACCATTGGAAAAGAAGCCTTTTTCAAACTACCCACTTTTTAAAAAACCATTTTTGTATTCAGCCTTAGAAGTACATTTGGGAACAAAGAAGAAGAAGAAGAATTTATTGTGTTGGGCTGAGCTAATGTTGTGGGATGTTTTGGAGTGCAGTGAATTTTCTGTCTCAGAGACGGACTCCCTCCTCCCTCTGGTCTGCATTATGCTGCTCCCAGTGGACAGCTGTTGGCAGATGTCATTTTGTTTTTCCTATAATTCCCTTGGAATAATGTCACATGATGACATGCATCACTCACAAAGGCCTTATGGAGAAAGCAAAATGGTGGCCCCAGCCAATGGCAACTGGGAATTTCAGCACCACTGTCACTGCAACAGAGATGGTAGCCATGGAAACAAAAGGCAATTTGCTTTATTTCATTAATTAGCGAAAAATTTAACTTTTCAAACTTTCAGCCTACTCTTATGGTGAATGTGACCAACAGCAGCGGAGGAAGCCTATTCGCCGCCTGGGGTGGTGGTGCAGAGGCATCCCCCTGGGGGCGGGGCGTCACAGCGCATGCGTTGTGACACCACGACACGTCAAATGCACTGTGCATGCCTGGAATTTCCGGGCATGCGTAGTGGATCCAGCTGCCGCCGCCGCTGTAAGCCAGTGAGCAAGCGGTGGGTCGGGCAGCCCCGTCTGTAAAGAAGTACAGGTGGGGTGCTGGGCGGCAGGGGAGGGGCCGGGGAGTGTCGCCCCCCTCCCCTGGAGCCGGGGGCGCAGTGCCCCCTCCGCCCCACCCTTCCTACGCCACTGGTGACCAATGTCACATTCATGACTCCAAAGGGAAGTCAGTGTTGTGGTTTTAATGCCAGGCAGTGGGCCAGGATAATTACAAGAAATGGTGCAGTCAGGGCTTTGGGCTGTTTTTGAAAACCTCACTTGCTTTTCTCTCTCCTCAGCCAGTCTCCCTGCCAGTGAAACCACTTCAGTGAATACAGAGAATGTTGGGGAGGAAGAGCATCACCAGAACAATTGCTGCGATGTGTGTTTGTGAGTTTGTGAGTTTCCTTAGTTAAAGGGGGGGCGGAGGGCAGAATGGATTAGTACAGTAATGTTACATTTTCAAAACAAATTTTAAAAAATCCTTCCAGTAGCACCTTAGAGACCAACTAAGTTTGTTATTGTTATTGGTTACTGTGCACACGAAAGCTCATACCAATAACAAACTTAGTTGGTCTCTAAGGTGCTACTGGAAGGATTTTTTTTATTTTTTTCGACTATGGCAGACCAACACGGCCACCTACCTGTAACTAGTTACATTTTCAGTTTCTTTGGATCAGGGTTGACTCACAGGGGAGTTTACAAAAAAAAACAACAACCACACAAAATTACATAACACAGTAACAAACAAAAACAGTACCCCCTCACACACAATTTAAAAGGCCAGAGATTGTCTAATTAGTCAAAGGCCTAGGAGAAGAGGAACGTTTTTGCCTGGTGCCTAAAGATATATAATGATGACACCAGACAAGCCTCCCTGGGGAGAACATTCCACAAATGGGGAGCCACTGCAGAAAAGGCCTGCTCTCATGTTGCCACCCTCTGGATTTTCTGTGGAGGCACACAGAGAAAGGCCTCTGGTGATGATTGCAAGGTCTGGGTCACTTCATATGGGGAGAGATGGTCCTTGAGGTATTGTGGTCCTGAGCTATTTAAGGCTTTGTGGGTAAAAAACAGCACCTTGAATTGACCCCAGAAACTCTCAGTCAGTGCACTCAGGCCAGGATTGGCATTATATGCTCAAATCGTCTTGCCCCAATGAGCAACCTGGCTGTTGAATTCTTCACCAGCTGAAGTTTCTGAACCATCCTCAGAGGCAGCTCCACATATAATGTATTGCAGTAATCTAACCCAGAGGTTACCAGAAGTTAGGCTATCCCTGTCCAGATAGGGGCACTCCTGTTGCTGCTGCCCTCTTCTTCCAGGTCTAGTCTGGGCTCAGTCACCTGGGCAGGTGGTCTTGCATGATGTAAAGTGGGTGGGCTGACAAGCCAGAAGGCAGGTGGGCACTGCTGCTGAGATGCTCTGATGGTTCTCCTCTCTGCCAATGATTGTGTGCTGCTGCAGCACTCTGCTGCCTCCTCTATTTCCATGCTGAATGAAGGAGGCTGAGTACCACAGTGACATCACACACTCCATGTAAAATAGAAGAGATGGAGGAGGGGTGGAGGTAGGCAGCTGAGCACCTGCAGCAGCAGTGGCAGCTAGGCAGCTGAGCGGATTAGCTCAGTGTCCTGAAAACAAGACCATGGGCAAATGTAGAGAGGCTGCAACTTTACCATCCAGATAGCTTTGATTCTAGGTTTAAAATAAGCCTAGAAAGTGCTTCATAGTTTGAACCTGACCTACATTGCTAACCACTTCCTCCTGTTTACCACAGTGTGTTCAGGCAAGAGTGCTTTGTAATGGTGCCCAAATCAGCACTGAAGGGCAGGTCTGTCTTGCCAAGAATGTAGCAGTGGCTGGAACCGGCCTAAGGCGTTTTAGGCCCTTAAGTTAAACATGACACAGTTCCTTTTACCCCTGTGACTTTATATGGCACAATTTATCAGTGCTCTTCAGCAGCTTATATTCATTTTAGTAGGATTTGCACATGAGAAAGTCCAAGTGGATTGGGTCCCATATGTTGCATCTCGCTGGGAGGAATTCAAAATAATGCTAAGCAGATTACTCTGTCAGTGCAAGCATTCCTGCTTGCCTGGTGGAATAATCTGCCCTCTTGTCCCCCTGTACACTGTTCTGGGGGTTATCCTGATATCTGCTGGAGCCAATTTGGCAGGGAGGAGGGAGGGATGGGGGGAGGCGAGGGGAAGAAAAGCAGAAGCCCTTGCAGTGGCTTCCGTTGGCAGGTCTAGTTACCCCCCGCTGTCCCACTCTGTCTCCCTTAACAGCACTCACAATATGCTTTCTTAGGCAACTGCCTCACCTTGCCTCATAGTAGGGGCACCCCTGGCAGCTGAACATGAGAAAATAATTGCTAGGGTAGGGCAGAATAGAGATGGGCAGAGGGGGAGACACAAGTCTATGCATTGTTGGGCTTTCCCAACTCTAACCTCTGTGCACCATGGCTTAACCCAGTGGTTACAAGAAGGTCAGATTTCAGCCCAGATCATAAAACTGAGCAATTGCGGTAAAGATGAGCAAACTTTAGAAGGTGATTCTTCTAGCAACAGTCCTATATTTACTATCTGATAGTAGAAACAGAAAAAGATAGACTATTTTTTAGTTTCAGCTACAGGTAGGTAGCCATGTTGGTCTGCCATAGTCAAAACAAAATAAAAAAATAAAAAATTCCTTCCAGTAGCACCTTTGTTGTTGTTGTTCAGTCGTTCAGTCGTGTCTGACTCTTCGTGACCCCATGGACCAGAGCATGCCAGGCACGCCTATCTTTCACTGCCTCCCGCAGTTTGGCCAAACTCATGCTAGTCGCTTCGAGAACACTGTCCAACCATCTCATCCTCTGTCGTTCCCTTCTGCTTGTGCCCTCCATCTTTCCCAACATCAGGGTCTTTTCTAGGGAGTCTTCTCTTCTCATGAGGTGGCCAAAGTACTGGAGCCTCAACTTCAGGATCTGTCCTTCCAGTGAGCACTCAGGGCTGATTTTTTAAGGATGGATAAGTTTGATCTTTTTGCAGTCCATGGGACTCTCAAGAGTCTCCTCCAGCACCATAATTCAAAAGCATCAATTCTTTGGCGATTAGTCTTCTTTATGGTCCATCTCTCACTTCCATACATTACTACTGGGAAAACCATAGCTTTAACTATACGGACCTTTGTCGGCAAGGTGGTGTCTCTGCTTTTTAAGATGCTGTCTAGGATGCATGCACACGGAAGCTCATACCAAGAACAAACTTAGTTGGTCTCTAAGGTGCTGCTGGAAGGAATTTTTTTATTTTTTTATTTTGTTTTGACTATTTTTTAGTGTTCTTGCCTGCAATCTTTTCTTGGCATGAAGATGCAGTGATGGGAGACATTTTCCATCTGCTTCATTTCTGCCTGTCAGGTTTCAGTTAAAGGTGTAGCACAAAGGCTAGCAAAATAAATCAATAAATAAAATGCTGGGGGTGCCACCTGGCAACCCTAATTTGGGTTTGGGATATCTGTGAAATATGAAATGCTGACAGTGTCTGTGAACCTCCTCTAAGAAAACTGCTGCCCCTGTATCCTTGATCAGTTTGTAATTTCTCAGCTTTCAACTGCAGCTGAGAGAGAGTTGTGTTTAATTTTCTTGTTGAATTTCTCCTGTCTTCCACAGAGGGAAGCTCTCCAAGACAAAATTTGGGTGAGTAGGATGAAAGCTGCCTTCCCAGGGCCGTCTTAAGCTTATCTGGCGCCGTGGTGCAAGGATCCCTCCGGCGCCCCCCACCCCCAGGCGTGGCGGCACGGCATGACGGAGGCAGACAAGGGCAAAGTACAGGGAAGTTAAGAAATGGCATGAGCCACAATGTATTGAGATTCATGTATCTTTGGGCATTAGCCCAAAGGACACCTCCATCTGCACACCCCCATACAGCATAACCCAACAAAGCCCACCCAGCAATCGAGGTTTTCTTAAGGTAGCCTTGGCTTTGGAGCTATTGGCAAAAGTACACCGTGTTCCTTGGGTCTGCACAGCCAGGTGCAACCTAGTGCCAACCGCCTGCCCCCCCCCAATCCTACCCACATTGTTGCGTCCATATAAAGGTACAACAGTGGTGTCAGAAGCCAATGCACTGGTAAAGAAACCGGCAGAAAAAGTAAGAGAAAAAGGAAAGCGGTATTACTGGCAGTTTTCCAGTGGAAGCAGATCACATGGTTTTGATCTCGGGTCCATGGGGGGGGGTCAGCAGTCTGAGGGTACACCTGAGTGAAATAGGTAGCTGGGACTGGGAGAGCTCGCATCTGGGGGTTGCCGAGGTTGGAGACCACCAGTTCTGCAGAAGTGATCACAGGCATGACTCTCTTTTGCTGCTGGGGGGGGGGGGTGTCCAAGAGCAGAGGGGGCCCGTCCAGGGGCAGGAAGCCCAACTTTGGGGATTCTCAACATGGCTGAGCCTTCTCCAAAGGGCCACAAAGCAGAGCTTCAAAAACAAGTGATGGTGGCAATAACTGTTCTTATTTTGAGAGATCCTGAGAGGTAGCTTGGAAAATGTACACTTAGCCATTTAAAAAAAACTGCCAATGGCTTGCTTCCCAGGGGTCAAGCCCCAATGCAACATAAAAAAACAACACAAATCAATCCTTCAAAGAAAAAGAAACCTGGAAGAAACGGCTTGCAATACTGACTTTTGGTATTGGAGGAATGGCTCATGCAGACCCCGATTTCTCTCTTTTCATCAAAGTCTGTTTCCAGAACCTTTCTTTGCTAGGGGAGCGAGCCACAGGGCAGCCAAGCAGGCTCCCCCCCCCCACACTTCCTCCTCCTCCAAACCGATGAATGACCCCAGCTCTCGGCTTCAAAAATAAATAAATAAATAAATGATGCACGCTTAGCGCGGAGAATAATAATAAAAAAGACACACCAACTTTGCACTAGCCCTCTTTCCAAAAACATAAAAGTAAAGTGTTATAAGAATTTATGGGAATATTACCCATTAAAGGGGTCCGATTCCGGGTGGAATCCTGAACCTCAGCAGGATGTTGTTTGTGAACCCCTGCTGCTGTGGGAATAAAAGCCGCCTGACAGGATTTTATGCTGGGGCTGAGCAAGAGCCCCGCTCGCCGGCGGAGGACTCCCTGCGCCCCCAGTGGCAGCTTCGGGCACTGCAGGGCTCTTTCCGAGCTCTGTTCAGCTCGGCTCTTCCCTGGAGTCCCGGTCTACTCGAACGCAGCCCGGACTCCCAACCAGGCGCCCTCCGGAGCTTGGCGCCCTGGCGCTATGCGCCACTTGCGCCACAGGGTAGAGACGGGTCTGTGCCTTCCCCTCTGCCCAGTGCTCTCCTGCTCTCTGGCTCTCATCAGTGATGTCTGTCCCCCCCCCCCAATCCCCCTTCTGCTGCAGCCGCCGAGTGCGACGCATCAACCGTCTCTTCCGGAAGAAATGTCGCCTGGCTGTCAAATCTGTCTCTTTCTACTGGATGGTCCTGATTCTTGTCTTTCTCAACACTCTCACAATTGCCTCTGAGCATTACAACCAGCCTGATTGGCTCACGCAAATCCAAGGTAGGGTTGCAAGACACAGGGAATGTAGACAAGCGCCAGCAAGGGAGCATTGTCCAGGAGTTAGCGCAGAGCAGGGAGAGCCTCTAAGGCCCATCTGCACTATGCATTTAAAGCAGTATCGTGCCACTTTAAGCAGCCAGAGTTCCCTGGGAAAGGGGATTGACTGTTAAACAACTCTGGAAATTGTAGCTCTGCGAGGGAACAGGGGTTGCCTAACAACTCTCCACACTCTTAACAAACTACAGTTCCCAGGATTCTTTGGAGCACCATGACTGTTTAAAGTGGATAATGTATGGTATGGATGTGGCCTAAGAGGGTAGCTTAATGATTGTGGTCAGGACTCAGAAGCAGGAACATGGTTTTGAATTAAATTTTAAAAAACAATTGGCTGAGGTGGGGGTGTTGCTTACCTTCCCCAACTATGGATTTTTGGGGGGAAACAAAATTCAGTTGTTCCACTTCTCTTAAACAAAACCACACACTGGTTTAGAAATTATAGACTGCCATCTACTGTTCTTGTTCTGTAGCAGGAGTGGCCAAACACCATGATCCTCAAGGTGTTGCTGGACTTTTAACTTCCATCATCCATGACCTGACACTGGGCAGCATGTGCTGGCTGGGGGTGGGGGTGGGCAATGGGAGCCCACTGATGCCTCAAGGGGCACCGTTTCTCCATCCCTATTGTAAGGCAATTTTATCTGGCTCTTTCCTGCCCTAACAAACCTTTACCAAGACACGGCAAAAAGTTTGCCCACAGTTCTATTTGCAAGTAAAAGAAAAACATGTCCAAGTCATAAGAAACACAGATATTCAGATATTTTACATTCCTCTCTTTAGATTTATGCGTACCAAGTATGTAATATGTAACTGCATATGTTTGTATCCAATGCATTGCCTGCTCTGAGCACATGTGCTTCATAACTGGAAATCCTAACTGACACCAGATTTGATATGGAGCATGACCACTAACCCATCTGTGTGGATTTCCTACCTCTGGACTGATATCTGGGGAACAAATGAGATGGTCCCAGAGGATATTGAAATTGCCCATACTTGAGCTGATACGCAGGAATTGTTTGGAAATGCATGATATAAATCCTACAGCTGCTTGGTCAGTTTAGTTTGCAGGTTACCAGTTGACCATCCCTGTTTTGAACTTGTAGGCTTGCTGAAAAATACTTGCGCAGCTGATCTCATCCCCATCCATTCCAAAGTGCCTTGTATATGTGAGCTACTCTGTAGAGAAAGATCAACAGGGAAGTGCAGAAGGTGATCAAATGGAGAGCTGAGGAATCTCCATTTACTCCTCTCTGCCCTGCCACTTTCATCCAGCTCAAAATATTTTGAGTCTTCATCATATTATTCCCATTTTGCAGATGGAAACTGTGAAAAAGCATCTGTCCTCCAGTCTGTCTGATACTCGGTGTACTGTGTGGCACATTGGCTGTCCCATATACCTGTTCTTGACCCTCTACCCTTTCTCCCCACAGCTTATGCTAACAAAGTACTGTTATCGCTGTTCACCATGGAGATGCTGTTGAAGATGTACAGCCTGGGACTACAGGCCTATTTTGTCAGCTTCTTCAACCGCTTTGATTGTTTTGTGGTATGTGGTGGAATCCTGGAGACTGTCTTGGTGGAGTTTGAGATCATGCAACCTCTTGGAATCTCTGTGCTTCGCTGTGTCCGCCTCTTACGGATCTTCAAAGTCACCAGGTCAGGTGGTGGTCATAGTCATGGGTGATTGGGTGGCATTGCTTAGGGCTGGGGCATGCACTCGGGGTTAGCTTAATTCAAGGTGGTTGCCTGCTAGAAAATTCAGGTTGATTTACTTATGGCTTGAAGATATATTACTATAGAACCCTAGGCAGGTGGTCAGTATTGCACTTATATTCGCCTCTTCCCTCAGAAGCTAAGATCAATTTACATCTGCTTCCTCTACACCAGGGGAGGGGAGCCTGTTGCCCTGCAAATGTTGTTGGAGTACAGCTCCCATTGTCCCTTGACTATTGGCCATACTAGCAGGGCCTGGTGAGAGTTGGAGGCCAGCGAGGCCAGTTTCCCCATCCTTATTCTAGTGATGCTGGTTCTTACCTGTGAGTCGAGGTGCCCCAAGTCCCTTGACCCATTTATCCATCCCTGGTTTGCTTTCCAGGCACTGGGCCTCGCTGAGCAACCTCGTGGCCTCCTTGCTGAACTCCATGAAGTCCATTGCGTCCTTGCTGCTCTTGCTTTTCCTCTTCATCATCATCTTCTCATTGCTGGGCATGCAGCTTTTTGGGGGCAAGTTCAACTTTGATGAGACCCAGACCAAGCGCAGTACTTTTGACACTTTCCCCCAGGCCTTGCTCACAGTCTTCCAGGTAAAAGCATGCATGTGGTACAAGTGGGGTGGCTGGGACCAGCCTTTGACAAGTTTCGGTGCTTGCTTGGGACTGGACTATGTAAGGGACAAATGGTTGAAGCCCCTTATTTCCCACTTGGATCCCAGCTTCCCCATCCCATTATTATTATTATTATTATTATTAAGAACATTCAAGAGGGAGGGAATGGCAATAGCTGTCAGTGCAGCTTCCCATGACTCATGGGTGGTCTTAGGAGCAGCTCAGGTGTGTCCTTGAAACAGGCTTAAGGAACAGTACAAGGAAGCAGTGTGATCCCTTCAATAGTGGAAGGGTTGTTGACCCTGGTGCACAGAAGAAAAAAGAGTTTAAAGTTCCATAGAATCACATGTTACAGTTTCAATGGGTATCCATTACAGAACGAGAGACCAAACTAGTATGCTCACATTGGCTCTGTGGCCAATTCCATCTAAGGAAGGAGCAGGTGGGTGGGCTGCCCTGCGCCAACCTGAGCTTTTAACCCTATTAACTTCTGCACCTCGGCTCTCTTTTTTCCTGGTTGGGACTCCAAAATGGGAAATAAATCCCACCAGAAGTAAAACAGTTGGGGTGTAGTGGTTTCACAGCAGAAATAAAGAGAGAGAGAGACTATCTTCTCCTTTTAATCTACATTAAGCTTTCAATTCTTGCCCTCAGATCTGGACGCCATAATCACTTCTAAATGAGCTGACCCTAAAATTCTAACAATACAGGCCTTGGTTTACCCCACCCCATCACCACAATTATAATAATATTAATTATACATTTTGTGGGAGAAGCAACACAAAACTGGTCTAGCTTTCTGAGGGTTTTAAGTGTTGATAGGGAAAGAAAGACATGTATGGTGTCATGAATTTAGACTTTGTGTTCTCAGTTTATAATCACAGTCTTTTGGAAGCCCTAGACCAGGGGTCCCCAAACTAAAGCCGGGAATCAGTGTGTTTTTACATGAGTAGACTGTGTCCTTTTATTTAAAATGCATCTCTGGGTTATTTGTGGGGCATAGGAATTCGTTCATATTTTCCCCCCAAAATATAGTCTGCCCCCCCCCCCCAAGGTCTGAGGGACAGTGGACCGGCCCATGGCTGAAAAAGTTTGCTGACCCCTGCCCTAGACTGCCAATTTACCACATGTAGCTGATAAAAGCACTTTAACAAAGTGCATACCTAAAACTGGCAGGTTCAATTTTGGTTTTGTACACAGTAACCAGGTACAAGAGAATATTTGATTTCATCTTGTATTTTTATTACTAAACAAATACTTCTAATAACACATGGATATCAAAATATAAAGCATACCCACTAGGATAAGCAACAATAGTTCTGAAATATTTCTTACCGTATTACAGAGGCTAGGTATTGAGATTTCAGTAGTTGAAAATAGAATACTATATTCTAAGATCCAAGTTCTTATCAGCTCCTTTAGAGTAAGGTGCTGCTAGCCATTTAGGGGCTAGAGAGATTCAGATGGTAGGAAGCTGATATATACAAAGATCGTCTCATGTTTATACTGTTTCTGAATATTTTATTGTTATATTTTAAGCTCACAATCTGAACTATCTCATAGTCCCTAAATATTTCCAAGAATTTAACATACCGTATTTTTTGCTCCATAAGACACACTTTTTTCCTCCTGAAAAGTAAGGGGAAATGTCTGTGCGTCTTATGGAGCGAATGCATGGTCCCTGGAGCCAAATTGCCCAGGGAGGAAAGGCAGATCCTGCTTTTTCTGTTTTAGAAAGAGCTAAAGGCTAACAAGAGGGGAAGAGAGTGTTGAAAGGAACCCGCTCAACAGCTGATTGCAGGAGATCGGGGAGGGAGATAAGGGAGCTAGCTCCCTTCCTGCCCCGCCCAGGCCCCTTGCAGAGTAGGATCCTGGGAAATTGAGGATCCTGGGAAATTGAGTTTTTCAGCCATTTGGGGCTGTTACTTTTCCTCTTGCTTTCTATTACTTGCTGATGCTTACTGGTTTGCTTTCTTCTTGCTTCCTATTACCTACTGGTGCTTATTGGTTTGTACTGGTTTGCTTTCCTCTTGCTTTGTATTACTTGCTGGTGCTTACTGGTCTGTACTGGTTTGTACTGGTGCTTACTGGTTTGTACTGGTTTACTTTCCTCTTGCTTCCTATTACCTGCTGGTGCTTACTGGTCTGTACTGGTTTGTACTGGTGCTTACTGGTCTGTACTGGTTTGTACTGGTGCTTACTGGTTTGTACTGGTTCGCTTTCCTCTTGCTTCCTATTGCTTGCTGGTGCGTACTGGTTTGTACTGGTGCTTACTGGTCTGTACTGGTTTGTACTGGTGCTTACTGGTTTCTACTGGTTTGCGTTCCTCTTGCTTCCTACTGCTTGCTGGTGCGTACTGGTTTGTACTGGTGCTTACTGGTTTGTACTGGTTTGTGTTCCTCTTGCTTCCTATTGCTTGCTGGTGCGTACTGGTTTGTACTGGTGCTTACTGGTCTGTACTGGTTTGTACTGGTGCTTACTGGTTTGTACTGGTTTGCTTTCCTCTTGCTTCCTATTACTTGCTGGTGCGTACTGGCTTCTACTGGTGCTTACTGGTGCTTACTGTTTTGTAAGCAATGCTTTTCCCCCTTTGCAAAAGCTGCACAAATCTGAACTGATCCTTTGCACACAAAAAAGCTGTAAAACTTTGAGCTGGTTCTAAAAAAAACCCATGGGTTTTAGAGGAGGAAAACCAGAAAAATATTTTTTCCCTTGTTTCCTCCTCTAAAAACGAGGTGCGCCCTATGGTCCGAAGCGTCCTATGGAGCGAAAAATACGGTAAGCGATGACTGGTTCGTTCACAGTCATCCTAATTTGCTTGCACAAAATTCACTTGGTGGTTAGACAAAGGGTTCGTCCACACTTCTGTTTATCCCATGCCTAGAAAGCATGAGTCCGAGTGGTTTTCTCCTTGCCCTGCTTCCTTTCCTAAGGAAAACTCACTCTTTAACTCAGAGCAAATGTCAGTCTGGGGAAAACTTAAATTGCTATTTGCTCCAACTGAGCACTAAGAGTGGTTTTTCCCCAGGGGAAAGCAGCAAGACAAGAAAGTATGAACAAGTCTTGGGTCTGGTCTTTATTGAGCACATATTCTGATTTCTTTATGGGATGATTATATGACAATGAGTATTCATCTTGCATTCATCTGGAGTGTCACAAGTTCCCCATCCCCGAAATACCACAAGGAACACTACTGTAGAGTTGAGTGTTGTGCTAATTACATTACTTATTACCTCTAATTGATTTTATTATTGTCTTGTTTTAAATTGCATTGTAATAAATGTATTGGGATAAATGTATTGGCGGCCAGCGTACAAGTACTTTAAATAAGTAGTTAAAAAACAACAACATTTAACTGTGGAACAATCTTAATTATATTTGCTGTTCCCTTTGCTCATGCCACAGATCCTGACAGGGGAGGACTGGAATGCAGTGATGTATGATGGGATCATGGCCTATGGCGGCCCCTATTTCCCAGGTATGCTGGTCTGTGTCTATTTCATCATCCTCTTCATTTGCGGCAACTGTATCCTTGGCGGTGAAGATTAAAGGACCTTAAATCCAAGAGGATTGATGCTAGGCTGCTAGATTGCTGATGAGAAATTGCTGAGTTGGGCCCCCAAATTTAATTCAGGTCCTCACCTTTCCAGACCCTAAAGTTAGAAATCAAGCTGAGCTTCCCATGATTACATTAGGATGGAATAGTGGTTGCTACTGCAGTGGTTAAATAGGGATCGGGTACAGGGCAGGTTGCAGGAGTAAGGGCACTGTGAATCTGTGAATGCTGGGATACATGGTTTGATTGGGCAGCATATATTCTTTTTAAATGCTCATAAAACTGCAGGTGAGGAGCATCATCTAAAAAGAGACATCTCACTTCCCTCACGCACAGGATGAAATGCCTCTCCTAAGATGATGCTGACTAGGATACACTAGTGCATAATCTAACAGCAAATAATAGTATGCTACTTCTTTCAGAACTATTGCTTTTACAGTTTATATAGATTTGATTGCTAGAATGAACAAATAAAACTTGTATGATTAATCTGTTCACATGTCTTTAACTGGGGCACAGCCCTTATCCTGAGGGTGTGTTGGCTCAGGGTGGTTATTACCCCATTGCATCAGGTTACATTTTTCTGAACTTTCAACCCCAGATATTCTGCTCAATGTCTTCTTGGCCATTGCTGTGGACAATCTGGCAGATGGTGACAACATCAATTCCTCCAAGGAGGTGGAACACAAGGAAAAGTGAGAATGTAATCTAAGGGGTGTGGTGTGTGTGTGTGTGTGTGTGTGTGTGGCAGTGGTGGTGGCAGGTTGGAGAAGAGAGTGAACTGACCAAATGTTGTTCAGTTTCTAGCTTTGTTTTTATTTGTATTGTTTTTAAATTGCTCATTGTAAGGCTTCCTTCTGATGATTTTGTTCTGAAAGAAAGGGCACATTTAAAGAAGCCCGCCTCCCACTTGGGTCCTCCTCCCCCTGTTTTAGATTGCAGATCCAAAGCAGAGTCTAGATTTCCCTTTCTATCCTTTTCTATAACTCTCATCTTTCCCCCTCTTTCCTGCCGCAATTCAGAGAGGCACCAGCAGAGGGGGAGCAGAGCAATGAGAAAGAAGAAGAGAAAAATGTGAAGGTGAGAACTGAAACCCTGACCTTCCTTTCTGACCTTGTCGTTTCTAGAGATGGAAGTAGTCCTCCCACAGATCAGTAGGCAGCAATTCCACATGAGTGACAGATATATAACTTTTTGTTCATTATCACTCTCTAAGGCAGCTTTTGCCAACCCGATGTCCTCCTGAGGTTTTGGTCTACAACTTCCATCAGCCTAAGCCAGCTGATTTCTGTGTGTCTTTATGGCCCAGTTCACTAACAGAATGATCCAAATTCTGCCCAGGGGGGCAGATCATCCACTGCACTTGAAGCCCTGCTGGCTGCTGCTGGCCAGTGGCATGGCCAAATCTAAAACAGAAAACGCCCAGCACCTCCTCCCCTGTCCAGTACAAGCCAGAATGGATTCTGCATGGTGCTGGCCAGGGCAGAAGGGGTTTTGTTTCAGATTTTGCTGTGCCACAGGTATAGCCACTGGTAGCCTGCTAAGACCCATTTGGAGCATTTCCACTATCTACCACTGGTGGAAGCTTCCTACCCTACTGAATACCAAAAGTCGCCACCTGCAGAAGGTCATTGGCACTTTAACCTAACCCTGTCTAGCAGCATGGACCAGATATAATGATTGCACTGTAAAGAAACACAGCCTGTTTCTGGCTGTGCCTCTTCAGACTTCAAGCAAAGACTTGCAAGACTGAACACCCCTTCATGCAACCCCCCACCACACACAAAGCTATTATGGCCCCCTATCCTCCACCCAAATACAGGCTTTGTCCAGGTACATGAAGCTCCACCCCCACCCCCACCTCTGGGGCTCATGGCAGCTTCAGTGAAGTGGGGTCAGATCCAAAAATGGCACAGGGGAATGATAAACACCCAACACTTCACCTCTTATGATATCTGGAGCCATTGCTGTGGCTGCTTTTAAGGGGGGTGGGGGACAAAAAAAGGCCTGGAGATTTAATTATGGCATTTGCATCATGTCTCCTTCAGCCTCTGAGAGAGTGCCCTCTTCTGCCTATTTCTGGTAAGCACAGGCCTCAACCAGGTGTGCATGTGTGAACTGGCTTGCTAGCTTTTAGTCACATGGTGGAGAGCTGTAGTTGCTCAACAGGTTGCATGGAGGTAACTTGCCATGTTCCCTCTTAAAGGGCTGAAGTAAATGAGGCAGTGCAGCCATGTTTGCGCTCACACATCTGTTCTGTTTGAATCAAAAGCAGGAACTGGGAGGTCTAATTTTTACAACAAAAGGACCATGAAGGTGAGTTAGGCTCAGCACACTGTTCTCTCAGCACTGTTCTGATGGTAAAAGTGTGATGGGCTGAGGAGAAAAGATATGGTAGGAATGGAATGGGAAAGAAGAGAATTCACCTCCTCTCATCCACACATCTATTTTAATATAAGAACTGGAGTTGCTTAGACTGCCCCCCCCCCCCAGCCTGCTTTAGACATGGATGGAGTAGAAGAAGAAGAAGGAGAAGAAGAAGAAGAAGTGTGTTTTTCCTGTCGTATCTTTTGTGGCTGACTCCTCATCTTTATTGCTTGGTGATAAAACAGACTCTGCAGGTTATAGAAGACCAGGGCCTCTTTCTTTTTTCGCCGGCATATCATTGGTAAAATAATAGTGCAATAGTGGTGGATTTATACTGAACCGCACATCCTTCTGCTTTATTTGTTATTCTGGCATGTTTCCCCAGTGTTACTGTATTATTACTGTTTAGAGAGGCACTCTTGCCCCATAGCACAACAAAAGTGGCACAAAATAAATCCTAGAGCATTTATGGTACGAAAAATTACAGGATTTCAGCAGGATGCTACTGAAGCTGGCTAGAAATGAAGCAGTGCGTCTGCCCCAAAGCTTCTGCAGGCACAGGCAGGATTAAAAGTAGGATTGAGTACAACTGCTCTGAAACCATCATGAACACAGATTGTCATGGATCCACAATAAAAAGATCTGGAAGTGCCCCTAGCAGGAAAAAATGCATGCTGAATTGAGCTGCATGTTGCGTGCACCCACATGTACGAGGCAGAAGTGCTTGCCATGCCCTTCTCTGTGCAGGCCCTCATGCAAACACAACAGTCACTTGTGCAATGGGCGACAGCCTGGAAACTTTTGAGAAGGATCTCTCTCTTTCATTCAGATCTCACCCCTCACCCCCATTACACACGCAAACACACACATGTCTAAGGCAGCCTCGCGCTTGAAGCCTCCTGAGGAAGTGCCCACCCCCCACTTCTAGGGTGGTGGCAGTCTGCCCAAGTCCAGGGTGGTGAAGTTCCCTGCCTTAGTCCTGAAGGTCATGAAGGCTGAATTGGACACTCCTCTCTCCTCACTCTATCTGTAGCCATAGCCAGCAAATACTACAGAAACTGTTGTATTAAGTCCAGTCTCTCCTCCTCTGCCCTCCATCCCACTCAAATGTGCGTTGGTGATGCCCAGTCTGCTTTCTCCTCAGGTGGAATGTGGGGAGGAAGAGGAGGAGGAAGTAGAGGAAGGCAGTGAAGAAGCAGGTGAGGAAAGAAATGTTGTGTATGGTACTATGAGAATCATGAGGATTGTTACCTTACTGAGACAAAAAGGCTATTTATTTATTTTTACACATGAGACCTAAAGCACCTCTTGACTGCAGCCTGGTTTGTAATTGAATGTAAAACTTACAATTGACCAGACTGCTTATTCTGCCTCTCCTCCTCCGAGCTTTTCTCTTCCACGTAAACAGCTATCAGGCATCAACATAAATTGCCTTTGAGCTCCTATGGGATATTTAAGCCTTAAGTATGAAAGGCAGCTACTGTATTGCAGGAAACCAGGAAGAGGATCAATGGCAGGATGAGTTCAGACTCTAAGCTTGGAGAACTGGGCCTAAACTAACACAATGAATTTCAATAGGGACAAAGGTAAGGTCCTTCACTTAGGCAGGAAGAACCAGCTGCAAAAATATAAGATAAGGAACACCGAGCTTGCCAGTAGGGCATGTGAAAAGGACCTTGGGGTCTTAGAGGACCACAAGCTGAACATGAGTCAACAGTGTGATGCAACAGCAAAAAAGCTAATGCTATTCTAGGCTGCATCAACAGAAGTATAATGTTCAAGGGAAGTAATAGTACCACTCTATTCTGCCCTGGTCAGAGCACACCTAGAGCCCTGGGCGTCACAATTTAAGGAGGATATTGACAAGCTGGAACGTGTGCAGAGGAGGACAAGCAAGATGATTAAGGGTCTGGGAACCAAGCCTTATGAGGAATGGTTGTGGGAGTTGGAGATATTTAGCCTGGACAAGAGGAGACTGATCTTCAAATATCAAAAGGGCTGTTGAATGGAGGATGGAGCAAGCTTGCTTTCACCTGCACCAGAGGGAACCAAAGGCTTTATGGTACAAGAAAGGAGATTCTGAAACAACATCAGGAATAACTTTCTGGTGTAAGAGCCTTTTGACAGTGAAACGGGATCCCTTGGAAGGTAGCGGATTCTCCTTCCCTGGTGATTTTAAAACAGAAGTTGTATGGCCATCTGTCTGGGGTGCTTTAGTTGAGATTCCTGCATTGAAGGGGTCGGACTAGATAACCTTCAGAGTCCTTTCCAACTCCGAAATTCTGTGGTTCTTTGCAGCCTCTTTCTCTCCTGCTGCAGCTCACTTTTTCCATTAGGCTTTGCATAGCCTATTGGTCCTCCTTCCACCGGGTTGTCGAACGTAATCCGTTCCAGAAGACCACTTGACTTCCGAAACGTTCGACAACTGAAAGCGAAAGTCTCAATACAATAGGGAAATTCAAAACAGAAGCCACGTAGCATGTTTGGCTTCCAAAAATTGTTCAAAAACTGAAGCAGTTACTTCCAGGTTTTCGGTGTTTGGGAGCTAAAACTTTCCAAAACGGAGGCGTTCAGTAACCAAAGTTTGACTGTACTATATAATTATCAGATCAGTTCATAATGGATAGACATTGTTCTCTCCCCCTCCCTCCCTCCCTCCCTCCCTCCCTCTCTCTCTCTCTCTCTCTCTCTCTCACACACACACACACACACACACTGCTGTAATGAATATGGCTCCAGAGGAATCTTTAAACCAAATGTGGAGAACCTTTGGCCTTCTAGATGTTGCTGAACTACAATTCCCATTGCCCCAGGCCATTGACTATGCTTGTTGAGGCCCATGGGAGTTGTAGTTCAGCTTCAGATGAGGGCCAAAGGTTCCTCAGTCCTTGCTTAATCCTACACCATGCCTTGTTTTCAGGTGAGGAGGAAGAGGAAGAAGAGGCAGAAGGAGATCAGCACAGCTTGGCAGAGTCTCACCTAGACAAACTGGAGGAAACCCCCACAGAGAAGGTGTTACCAATTCCTGATGGAAGTTCCTTCTTCTGTCTTAGCAAGACAAATCCGTGAGTACAGAAAGGCATGAACCAAGAAGGAAGAAGGTGGGGCTGGCTTTCTCTTTCAGTGGAATGTGACCTCAGTTTGGTCATAATTCTGCAAGAGTTGTAGGGTAAGGTCCAGGATTTTCCTCTTCTGGTGCCAGGGCTGTGCGGGTGTCAGACCTGCAGTCACTTGGAAAGGTGAAGGTGCAGCCTACTTTAGGTCAAGACCCAGAACATCAAACAAAGGTCTCATACAGGTCCATAGTTACGGCAGGCCAACATGAAGGTCCAGAACAATGAACAGCCATCAGAAGGACTTGATGCAAGGTAGTCTGCATGGCTGTTTTAGCAGTAGATTTTTCACACTGAAAAACCAAGTTCTGTAAGGGCAGCCTGGCTCCTGTTGTCCCCCACAGATTGCCTGGCCTGGCTGGATTGATGAGCTGCAGTAATCCTCTTTGGACATTATCTGGGTGGCACTGCAGCATGCCAAATACCAGGCCAACAGGTTCCTCAATCTGCAAACAACCTGCAAGGTGGCAGGGTCCCTGTGGCCAGAGTCCCTGGTGTGAGTGCCCTAATAAACTACATGTAGAAGCATATTTATGCTACTAATTTATATATCCATTTAACTGTTGTGTCTTCCACCCCAAAGAATCCTCGAAACTAGGTTTGGCAAGGGATTTCTGGTGCTGTCTGGGTTCCTGGGGCAGAGGGAATGACTAACCAGTGTACGACTATGGTAAAAATTCCCAGAGATCCTGGTTTCATTGTGGTCCCACTTTGGGGACCCATTGGTTGAGAGCATTAGGGGGCAATTGGAGCCACTGCCTGGCTATGCTTGGGCAGACCCAGAACTGCCAGGGTTCATGCTGGTGTTGGAGTTTCCGCCTTCTTCCTAGATATCTAAACCCAAGGTCAAGGGAATAGGCAAATCCCAAGGTCAATCTTTGCTTGACTTCAGAGATTTTGCTGTTGGCTTTTCTCCCCATGACAGTCCAGCCCACTTCCAAGGCACCACCCAGGCTCTTCCCTCTAATCTTGCCCACCTCTGCCAGGATCACCTTTTAGCTCCCCATATCCACCTCCTGATTCACAGGGGAGTCTGCATGTGCCTCAGGAAACTTGGCTGGTCCTATTGTGTGCTGCTGGCTCACCATGGTGGTCGCCTTTCTTTCTCTCGCCAGGCTTCGTGTTGGGTGCCACAAACTGATCCATCACCACATTTTCACCAATCTCATCCTTGTCTTCATCATCCTCAGCAGCATCTCCCTGGCAGCAGAGGACCCTATCCGAGCACACTCCTTCCGCAACAATGTAAGCCATGCCACATAGAAAGGTGGTTGGGTAGAATGGAAGAGAGAGGGCCAGAGGCAGAAGAGTGTCTCACCCTCTGCTCCTTTCTTTCTTTCTTTCTCTCTCACTCACTCTGCTCTTATTTCCTCATTTTTTCGTTCTCTTTCTCCCCTCCCTCCTGTTCCCCCCTCTCATTACACAGATTCTGGGATACTTTGATTATGCCTTCACTTCTATCTTCACTGTTGAGATCCTACTTAAGGTACCAGAAGATGAGGAAGGGGAGAGTAGCCAGCCCTCAGTGCATGCCCCAGTGGCCAAGTCTCCAGGGTTGCCCACACCTGCATGTGGGCCAAGTCTGCAGGGTGGCACCAAACAACCAGATCTTAGCTGCTTCTGCTAGTGCCCTCATAGCCCTCATGGCTGGCAATCAGGGTTGGGGTTGGGGTGGAGAAGGGGGTCAGCAACTTCAGAATGAGCTCCAAGTCATTGGGGAGTAGAGGAGTGGGAGAGAAGATGTGGCTTCCAGCAACAAGGAGGGAAGGGTCAGGGCTGCACTTCTCAGCTCCTGTGTAGAGGGCTTTGACTCTTACTACCCACCATGAATTTAGCTCCAACACAGCTATGGACTGTGCATAACAGCGATGGGCATAAGGAGACCAAGATCTTTGGTAGACTGCAGACCACCTCATGCCTGCTGGTTGCTGCGGTTCTTGCAAAGAAGGCTGGTCTTGATCGACATTGTTAAGCATGAGTCACATAACTAAGGGTCACATGACTCAGCTGAGTTATTCCTTAGCTGTTAAAGAGATCCTGAAGATGCAGCTCCGTGGAAGAGCATCTTCTCTTCACACAGAGCACCCCAGGTTCAATGCTCAGCATCTCCAGGTAAGCCTGGGAATGCCTCCTTCCTGAAACCCCGGAGAACTGCTGCCAGTCAGTGCAGACACAGTGCTGAGCTAGAGGGACCCAAGAGTCCAGCTTCCGGGGCCAGCTTCTTCTCCGGCTGCCAGGGAAAGAGGCCCTGGGTCCTCCCGAAGTGTGTGTGGCACTTGGGGTGCTTGGCGCTTGCTGTGCTCAACACTCGTTGTAGACTGCACAATGTCGGCAGAGCCGGGGCCTCTTTTCCTGGCAGGTGCAGCAGCAGCAGAAGGAGAAGGAGAAGGAGAAGCATGCACTCGGGATGTTTGGTGCTTGGTGCATGTGTGTGACATCACACCCAGGTGTGACACCAGCCCCCTCCCCAATCTGCCTCTTTAAGTTAGCACATCTGCTCTTGAATATAAAAGGACTGAACCTGGGTGGGGGGGAGGCAGGGTCATTTGGTTGCAGCAGGGCACCTGGGGACCTAATCTCCAAGCTTCTGGGTTCCAGCCACAGTTTTGAGAAAGAGGAATTGGGTGGGGCCAGGGTGCTTAGCATGTCTCTGTCCTTAGATGACCGCTTACGGCGCCTTCCTGCACAAAGGCTCCTTCTGTCGGAACTGGTTCAATCTCCTTGATCTGCTGGTTGTCAGTGTCTCACTCATCTCCTTTGGCATCCAGTAAGTCTGAGCGGGGAATGGTCAAGATACTTTGGGAGTAGGCCCCCAAAAGAAGAAGAAGAAAAGGATTGTGCTGGCCTGGTCCGGGATGAAAGGGCAATGTTGCGTAGTGATACACCACCAGCTGGGATGGCTGTCTTCTGCTTCCAGCCTCTGAAATGCCACTTGCTGGGATTCACAAGCAGGGAGAGGGCTGTTGTGCTCAGGTCCTGCTTCCAGGCTTCTTGGAGGCATTTGGTTAGGCACTGTGAGAACAGGATGGTGGACTGCATTGGGCCCTTGGCCTGATCCAGCAGGGCTCTTCTTATTAAATTCTTAGGAGCTATTTTATAAGAAATGAAAAGAAGGTGTAAGCAGCTTGGTTTTTAAACCCCACACTCTCCCACACCTCCCTTCCTCTTTCCACCTCAGCTCCAGTGCCATCTCTGTGGTGAAGATCTTGCGAGTGCTGAGGGTGCTGCGCCCTCTCCGAGCCATCAACCGGGCCAAGGGGCTGAAGGTGAGGGACGTCTTCAAGGGCAGGTGGTGGCTCTACAATATGGAGCTGGAAGGACGTTCCACAGCATGGGGGCTATGAAGTGATGCACCTGTGTTCCCCACCCCACTCAGGGTTGGCCCATCCATGAGGCAGGGCGAGGCAACTGCCTCAAGGTGGTAGGATCCACAGGGGCAGTGGATCCCAAGGTAGACCTTTATTCCCCCTTCTTCCTGATGTCAATCTTCACTCCCTGCTTCTTCCCTGGTGGGAGCAGGGCACCATTTTGTGGTTCACCTCATGTGCCAAAATGTCTCGCACCAGCCCTGACACCCGTAGGTTCACCCTGTTGAGAACGGGAAAGTTCCCTACTGGCCGTCTCACACCCCTTGTGCCTCCCTGTCTGACAGCACGTGGTTCAGTGTGTGTTTGTGGCCATCCGCACCATTGGGAACATCATGATAGTCACCACCCTGCTGCAGTTCATGTTTGCTTGCATCGGTGTTCAGCTCTTCAAGGTAAGCAGTGCTAATTTATTTGGGGTGGTTTGGATTAAATGAGTGAGTGCAAGATGTGTATATGTGCTTGGATCAAGGACATGTTGAGTGTGGGCGTGTTTCTTTGGGGCTTGCACCCAAAACACTTCCAAATACCATCACCTTAGCAACCAATCCTGTACCTCATCATAGACACCAGTTGGGTGGCTTATTTGTTTCAGCTGTAGGTCATCACGGGGGGGGGGGGGGGACTCAGCTCAAAGAGAAAGAAAGAAAATACATGTGCAAGGCACAGCCATAGAAGTTAAATGGGTAAACATAGTCATATTAATCATATAATGATATATGGTAAATCATCTGTGTTGCAAATTATTGCTCTTGTTGTTCAGCTAGTTGATTGGTAGCTTACCTGAGCACACACTGCCATATTTGATGAAGGTGGACAGTGAGCAAGAGAGGGAAAGAGAGACCGAGAGAAAGACGGAGAAGTGTGGAGATATTGTAAAGGAAAAGCAATGTGAAAAGAGCAACTAGACATAATGCCCGACAAAGGACTGTTGTGAACCTTTCTCTGCTAAGCTTAGGCAGGCCCTTCCCCACCTCCCACCTCCACTTTGCCAGCATGATCCCAATGACTTAGGGTGGGGAAGTAAGTACACGATATGATGAGGTTGAGGCAGTTTTACAGGGAGAAGGACACTGACACTGACCTGACACTGACCTGGGTTGAGCATAACATCTTGCTCTACCCTAAGATGAAAAGTTGAGAGAAGTGGGTAAAGGTAGGCCCTGACTGCTCCACCCTGTGTCAGGCTAGTGTACTGTTTCCTCCATGCCCAGGGCCATGGGGGGGGCAGCACACAGGGTAGGAAGATAAGAATTTCCCCAGGATGGATACCTTCCTGCCCCACCAGTGCCCGATCTCCATTCTCCTGCCACTTCTGTCTCCAGGGCAAGTTCTACAGCTGCACAGATGAGGCCAAGCACACTCCGTATGAATGCAAGTAAGTGTCAGAGCAGAGCGTCCAGTTACCTTCCCCAACCAAGTTCCCCAGGTGGCATTTTAGCCTCATACCAAGAAAACCAACCAAGATGTCTAGCAAACCCACAGATCAAACGGGGGACTGTTGTTAACATTGCTGCCTCCAGCTGTCTGGCCCTGATTTTTCTGGTCTTTTTCTTTTTTCCTCACTCCTGGACAGATCTCAACTGCCGTACATTAGTATGGCAAAATGCTGCAGCAATGTAATGGATTCCCGTGTATGGCTGAACTGAGATGAAAGCTAGGTGGCCTAGCATCGTGTAATGGCCAGTGAATTATGGGTTGTTTGTGGGTGTCTGTGAGGCCCAAGCAAGACATCACATGGGAGATACAGTAATAATAACATACATCCTTCCTTCCCCTCTCCTGTTTCTTTTGCTGAAAACTAACCTCTGAGTCTGTGATTGTGACCCTAAGAGTAACAGGGGGAAGGTGCTCCTTGACCCTTTCCTTTCCTGTTGTCTTTCTGCTTCCCCCCCCCCCCCCGGGGGAAGATAATTTTGAAGAAATAAATGGCAAAAAGGCAAAAATCCCTGCTATTCTTCCACTCAGAACAGTTAATAAATAGAGGAAGAAAAGAGAAAGGTGGGAGACTATTAGCATCTCGTTTGGCCCTAAGATAGCACAGAGGGGCCTGAGAGGCAGAAAGGAGGGTGGCTGGGTAGCTTTGCAGTTAAAGGAATTGTGGTTTTTGCAGTTGGAAATTGTGTTAGGGTTAGGCTCTGGGATTTGGTCTGCCCATCTAAGTTCAATGACTCCCAGCTGCAGCCCATACTGACAGCTCCTTCTTCTCCTTCTTCCTTTCCTCCTCCTCTGCACACAGGGGCACATTCATTGTCTACAAGGATGGAGATGTGGCCCACCCAATGGTGCGGGAGCGTGCCTGGCTCAACAGTGACTTCAACTTTGACAATGTTTTGTCGGGCATGATGGCCCTCTTCACTGTCTCTACTTTTGAAGGCTGGCCAGCGTGAGTTACTCTACTGGGGATTGTGTATAACTGTGTGTTTGTGATGATTCTCACCATTCCCATAATTCTCTTACACGTCACTCTGTAAAACAAAAATGCAGACATGATAAAGCGTGACACAGCTCTGTTTTGCCACATGCAAGGTGTTCTGTTGTTAGCTTTCTACCCGTTGTCTTCTGCCATAAAAAGAAGAAGCTTGTGTGACTTATCGAAGACTGGAAAGGAAATCCAACCATCTTTCCACGGCTCTTCCTACGTCTGCCTTCTGAATCATCTCCCACACTTTTGCAGTCTATAAAAAATGCCTGACTGGATTAGACCAATAATTGGCATCAATTTCTGGGACTCCTTGGGCAACTTGGTCAAGTACTAGGAGGGAAGGATCTACCAGAGGCAAGTGGCAAAGTCCAAAGCAGGAAAAGGCTGGCATTCCAAGAGGGGCAGCTGGGGAGCAGGGAGGGCAGGGAACAGGAACTTCACATTTGTGGAGGAGTTGCTCAGACTGAGCTGGTTCCTAGCATGAGGCTTTGTTGAGTTCGGCGGAGCCTCTGTCTCTTGAACAGGACTTGAGTCAACTGGGGAAGCTTGAATTGGTGCCTTGGTGGGAGTTCTGAGGAATACAGCTCTGCTTGCAGCTACTTTGGCAGGAAGACTCAGTGGCATGGGAAGTAAGATGTAGGAGCCTGACTGCTGCAAGGGCTCCTTTGAGACACACTCACACCCTTAGCACTTTACATGAACAGAGGAAATGTATCCTGCACTGCTACAAGGAACTCTGGGGTGTGCTTTAACAGATCATAGGGCTTAGGTGTGCTGTCACTGCCTATCCACACCCCATGTCAAGTCACAGCCAAGATGGCGATGTTGATCTTGGTCAGTGGAGCTCCTTTATGGGTGTTGGCCCTGGTAATTTGGGTGCCAGGTAATTTGAATTGTGCTTGAAAACGTACTGGGAACCAATGCAGATCCATTAAGACCAGTGTTTTATTGTCCTGGAGGCCGCTCCCAGTGGAACCACTGCATAACAGTGCCCCTAACTCCCAACTCCTCTAGACGGTCCAGAAGGATGTAATGGTCAATGGTGTCAAAAGGCCGCTGAGAGATCCAGCAGAAGCAGGAAACAGCTTTCACCTCTGTCCCTAGCCTGCTGGAGATCATCGGCCAGCACAACCAAGGCAGTTTCAGTTCCATGATGAGGCCTGAATCCTGATTGGAAGGGATCCAAATGGTATCCAAATTTGGATCCAAATGGGATCCAAATTCTGTCCGCAGAATGGCAGTTCATGCTTTTTATGGGAAGTCTGTCTCTCCTCTTCACTGTCATGCTCTCTGTTCATAGTTGCCTTCTCTTCACCAGGCTGCTTTACAAGGCTATTGATGCCAATGCAGAAAACGAGGGGCCCATCTACAACTACCGGGTGGAGATCTCCATCTTCTTCATTGTCTACATCATCATCATTGCCTTCTTCATGATGAACATTTTTGTGGGTTTCGTCATCATCACCTTCCGGGCTCAGGGAGAACAGGAATACAAGAACTGTGAGCTGGACAAGAACCAGGTATCTCTTTCTCCTCACTTCATGCTCTGCTGGTGCAAATCACCATTCCCACTTATTCCCAACTGCACTGCCATCATGACCAACCCATCCTCATTGTTCTGCTGCCTCATTAACTTCAGCAGTCAATTACTTCACATCTGTGCAGTTCTGATGGAGCTTTTCAAATTGTGGCTTTTTCCTTCTGTCTCTCCCCCACCAGTGACTGTCCCACAATTCCTTGTACTGAATAAAGCAGGGGCAGGGAACATTTTCTGTTGAGGGCTGAATTTCCTTGGCGGGGGGGGGGGGGTATAATCTTTCCCCCTCCCATCTCTGTCCCTCCCCTTCCTCCCCACCTAGTAGTCTACAAGGGGAAGGACAGGTTGCTCTTGCCAGAGGTCTAAACTGATTGCCTGCAGAGGCCTATGGTGCTAGTATCTATTGCTCATGCAGCAAGGCTACTAGTCTCCTTGTGGCCTTAAATCTACCTATATCAAGTGCCAACTTGGGGCTCCAGGAGGTCTTTGAATAAGACCTCCCTAACACGCCTGGGATTTGGAGAGCTTTCAAAGATACCTTGAAGTGGTGGTGATGTTTATGGGGCAGTTAGTGCAGGGTTGTTCATTGTTTTCCAGCTAAAACTCTTCTCCTTTCCACAGCGGCAGTGCGTGGAATATGCCCTGAAGGCCCAGCCGTTACGGCGCTACATCCCCAAGAACAAATATCAGTATAAATTCTGGTACATGGTCAACTCCACCGGTTTTGAATACATCATGTTTGTGCTCATCATGCTTAACACCATTGCTCTGGCTGTGCAGGTGAGAGTGAGCAGGTAACAATGAGAAGGGCAGTGTGGGTATGTGAGGGGGAGATGGAAGGCAGATGAGGCCAAAGAGACAGGACATTTGTCCTTCACTTGCTTGTCCTGTTCATGTCTAAAGCTATAGAATCTACACAACAAAAAGAGCATGTGGGAAAATGAAACTGAACCCTCTTCCCTTCCTTAGTTCCCTATGCTCCGTTGCCTCAGCCTGGCTCACAATATTGGAAACTGAGTGGGATTGAAGCACAGTGAGAGAAGATCAGGAGAGAAGAGGCACACAGGTTCCATCACCTTCAAGCTCCTTTTGTTTTTAAAAGAAAGAATTAGGCCTAACCACCTCACAACCCCCACTTTCAAACATCAGTGGAGCAGACACATGAGTCAACAAGCAAGGCAGCCCCTGCCATGTCTAGTTTGATTCTTAGTGAGAAAGGTGTGAGATGACAGGCACACAGTTCAGAATGTAAAGAGAAGTTGGAGAGACCAAGAAGCCCACTTGGTAGAATAGGGCACACTTTGCTGTGGGAGAAGTCTGTGTTGTGGGGAAGGGAATTTATGCTTAAACAACCCATACACAGGGTAATATTTTGTCTATTGTATAGAGAGGCCTATTGTACATGCATATTTTGATACTTGTATCAATTTTTTTTTCAAAAAACAACACACCAATGTCTTTATTTTAAATAGAGAGAGAAAAGGACTGAGGTGTTGGAGTACCAAGGCTTGTAGTGATGGCAGGAATCAGGACTTTGTCATGAGTACAAAGGGAATGTGATGCACAATGGCCATGTTCAATGGCTGTGAGATGCCAGGGCAGAGAAACGCTGACTCTGGGGGAGATGTTCATGTGAACAGCTATTTTTGGTATTAAAGGAGACCATCCAGAAGAGCAGTGCTATTTTTCTAGAAAAGGAGATGCCAGAACTCACCTTGAACACCTCCCTCATTTTCTTAGAATGGCAATGGTGCCCACCTGAGAGGTGCTGGAACTGAGTTCTTTCAAGTTCCAGCTGGAAAAAAGCCTTGCAGAAGAGTGAATATGAGCCAGTGGGACCTGAAGGTAGATCAGGATTCCCCTCACGCCTCCTGCTTTCTCAAAATACCTAAGACCAGTGAAGTGCATGGCATACTTCTACTTTGGGATTTTGACCCCCAAAGGCAAGCATACTTAAAGGAGACAGGCAATCTGAAGCTGAGGCAATATTCACTCCAAAGGGAACAACCCTTGAGTGGAAGGTAGGAAGCTGGAGATGACAGGGAGAAGGCAGGAAAAGTCCAGGTCACACCTAGCAACAAGGTAGAAAGGATGGATACAAGACAGAGTCCATGGTAGAAACTTGCTGAAAGGTGTGTTCACAGACAGTGTGCCATGGCTGATCAGTAAATCAGGACCAGTGGAAGGGCCTCTGGCTGCCAACCAACAAATGTGTGGTGTGGTAGATAGGAGCCCCAAAGAGCCTGGGAATGCTGGGTGGGTTTTGAGCCCAAGGTTGCAAGGCACCAAATCACAACAGCTCCCAGCTTGAGGACCACAAGATCCCCAAGGTGCTCCTCATGCTTTGTGCATTTTCTCCTTTTCCAGCACTATGAACAGTCCCAGCCCTTCAACTATGTCATGGACCTGCTCAACATGGTCTTCACAGGCCTCTTCACTGTCGAGATGGTGCTGAAGATCATTGCCTTCAAGCCCAAGGTTTGGGAGCTGGGGGGTTCTACTCAAAAGATACTTTGCTTAGAGCAGAGGTGGGCAGCTCCCAGATTTTGCAGAGCTACAGCATCCATCAAACCTTTATAATTGGCCATGCTGGCTGGAGCTCAACAATACCTGGAGAGTCACAGGTCCTCCACCCCTGGCTTAGAGTCTCATCACAAACAACCATATGTTTTCAAGTTAATTCTGGAGCTTGGCAGGAATCTTGGCATTGTGCCAGTATTCACAAGTTTCCAGCTGAGTTATAATAATCCCACAGGGTCTGAGCCTTTTAGTTTCAATCTCCTGCATTAATAATGATCATTTGCTCCAACAACTAGTGTGACATGCAATTCTGATTCCAGGATTTTGTGGGGTATCAGGCAAGGCACTCTCAAGGTGGCCCCTTATCCTTGAAGAGACAGGATGTGCAATCCAAGAATTCCCTCCCATTGCCTCCTATGCTCTTTGGTGCCTGTAGAAAGTGAGAAGGGAAGCCAGTGGCCATTTATCAGTTTTCAGGCCCCAGCAAATGCCTGACCTTACCAATCTTTGGATCGAGGCACTGGCAAGAGAGGTTTCAGAGTAATTGAAGCCTTCTCTGTGAAAATGGCCTTTCTTGGTAGAAATCTACATCAGGGATTTATTGTATCTGCAGAGAGCATCTTTGCATGAAATCCTGAAGCATATAAAAATATTGCAAAAGGAGCCTTCTGCATTTCAAGGTAACACTTCCAAGGAGTCTGAAAAAAATGTATGATGAATGTCTTTAGATACATAGTCCAACTCACACCAAAGGCTCAGAGTGGGTAAGAACGCAAACCAGGATAAGGTTTCATGTTCATTTCACTCCCTCCTCACCCTCCACCTGTTTCCAACTTATTCCTGAGCTCCAAAGGCCAGCCCAAGCAGGTAGGTCTTGCAGCATTTCCCAGAGGTGTTCACACTTGGAAATCAGTGAGTGGGAGAAAGCCAACCATAAATCAGGCTTTTCACTCTGCCTTAGACATTTGAACAGACATTTTCCCCTTTGTTATACTTAGAAACAGAAAGCAGTTTTTACAGGACTTCAGATTATATTTTTATCTCTTAAGACAGATTTTCTAGTCCCAGAAGTATTTAAGAAAGAACCCACAAGGGGTTCTTCCGTAGATGTCAGCTCCCCCACTTGCCTGCTCATTCTATCCTGCAGCCAAGCCCCCAGGTGCAGACAGCAGAGATCAAAGGATTTGAGGTTCCTCCCATTCAGCCACTCTTATCTTCCAGAGTGATTAATAGTCAGACCATCTGACTGACTGTCACCATGGAATTACTTTCTATCAGTGGAACTGAGAGAGGACAGAAGTTTCTCCTCAGGGTCCCTTCCAACTCTTCAATTCAATGATTTTATGATTCTGTATAATGCTAGAAACCATAGGAAAAAGAAGTGCATGTGGGTCTAGCTCTGGCTGCTTTCCCACAAGAATCTATGCAGGATTTGTTCCAGAGTGGCCTTTTCTCTCTCTTTCCCCGCAGCACTACTTCTGTGATGCATGGAACACCTTTGATGCTCTGATCGTGGTCGGGAGTGTAGTTGACATCGCCGTCACTGAAGTCAGCGTGAGTCATCCCCAACATGAAATGTGCCCTGTAAAACAACCTCAGCTTTTTTCTTCTGCTGGGAAATGTTAGCACGCCTGCAGCAAGGCTGCTGAAAGGGTTTGGATGTGTTGCAGCATCGCACATGTACGGAATGAATACCCTGAATACTTGTATCTTGTTGACAGCGTAACTCAAACATAGTACCCTGAGGTCTGGAAATCTGCTTTTAAACAAAGAGACAAAATTTTGTGCTAGATCCCAGCTTAAGTTTCTAATTTTGTGTATGCATAATGCAAGAAACCAAACTGATTAGATGGTTTAAAAGCAAAGCATCTTTTGGAGTTCATTTATTCATTCACATTTATAATTGCCCGTCTCTTTGCCTTTTGTCTATCCATCTATGTATCCATTCTGCTATTTCTCACTTTCTCACCTGTTCTCTGCCATGCCGCTGCCTCCCATTGGATGTTATGAACCCTCGTTTCGTCTTTGCCATCATCATTCTCTTCATTATCCTGCTTTAGAATGGCGGTCATGTTGGAGAGGTATTGCACACGTATTTAATCTCAAGAAAGTTTGGAAAGGGGTGGTAGAAGGGCTAGCTGTGTCAGTGCTAAGTGTATGCAACAAACAGGTTCATAAGAGACCCGGTATGGTGTAGTGATTGTCAGACTAGGACTGGTGAGGGCCAGGTTCAAATTCCTACTCGGCCATGAAGCTGGGTGGCATACTCTCAGCCTAATCTACCTCACAGGTTTGTTGTGAGGATAAAATGGAGAGAGACACCACATATGGTGCCTTGGAGGAAAGGCAGGATATCATGTAATAAATTAAGTGTTTGCAGATGGTGTAAGCTTGGGGGGTAACAAGCAGTCTTGTGGTGGCAGGGTCAGATATTGAGAGTAACTCTGGATGTCGTGCGGGTTGCAAGTGATAATTTAAGGGTCTCCAAACTCAGGCAACTGTGTACAGATGCTGTGTGTGTTTGTGTGTGTGTGTCTATAGCTGTGAGTGTGTTATCTTTGAGGAATTGCACATATGATTCACCAGGTGTTGACAGCTGCTGTGTTGCCAGACCTAATGCCCGTCAAGGTGGGGGAAGGCAAAATTGCATAATTACAAAGCAAAATTGCATAATAATCAGCACAAGGAGCAGCAAAGGCAGCCAGTCTGCCCCAACTCTGCTTTCATAGGGAGTCAGGGACTAGTATCAATTGGTTCGTTCTGACTTTTGGCATCAGGGGGCTTTATTTGCAGGCGTGCTTGGTCTTTTGTAATCTTACTCTTTGGCTAGTGCTGGTTGGTGATGCACAGGCTGAGCCCTCCCTCACCTGACACCCCTCAACTACTGTGGACCAGGATCCTCCTGACACACTGTGCCTACCCTTGGATGTGTGAACATGCATCTGGCATGAGGTTTTTGGCCTGATGTGTGCAAGCATTGACAGGGTTCATGTGATGGAACTTTATCCAGTTAGTCCCTGAGTGGTGGGCTGCCTGGATTTGGGGCCTTTGCTTCACCTTCTTTCGTGCTGAATCCAACCCCACTGCTGCCACTTTCACAAGCATGCACTTCCTTCCGTCACCCACAGCTGCAGAAGGATGCTCAACAAAGGAGAGTAGCACAGTTGCCTGGCAAAAACACAACCCTCTTCCCCTTGATCCTGGGCCAGGGGCAAAGCAGGCAGCGCTGAACCTGGGAGACGTTGTAGGAGGCCTTCCCATCAGATTGCTCTACCTTCAGGGTAGATCATAGAATCATAGAATCATAGAATCATAGAGTTGGAAGAGACCACAAGGGCCATCCAGTCCAACCCCCTGCCAAGCAGGAAACACCATCAAAGCATTCCTGACAGATGGCTGTCAAGCCTCTGCTTAAAGACCTCCAAAGAAGGAGACTCCACCACACTCCTTGGCAGCAAATTCCACTAAAAGGGCTTTTTGTTTCCTTTGTCTTATGTATAGGATGGCCCTGTGGTTGTGTGAATATGGGTGGCCAAGATACATATGTATTGCCTAAGACAGCTATGTGGAGCCTTCCTGTACAGAGGCAGTGTTCCTCCTGGCAGCAGGTGCTTTGGACAGACAGCAGGGGGAGACTATCCAGGCTCTGCTTATGAACTCCCACAGGCTGCTGCTGAGCACTGCTGCAAGTGGATTGCTGGGGAAATGACCAGACCTGAGCCAGAAAGATCTTCCATACATGGGTGGGTTCAGTTCAGGAGTGAGGAACTTCAGGCTCAAGTGCTAAGCATGCCCCTCCAGACCTCTCCTGGCCATGGCCCCTGCCCACAAGCAACACCCCCCCCCCCCCCTGGCCTTGCTTTGCACCACAAGCGTTTTTGCCTGTCTGGAATGTGTCCTTGAGCTCTGATCATGCCTCTTGCTGGTCTGGATGGAGGGTAGAAAGGCATGCCTAAGTGTGAGCAGAAACTAATCTACTGTACGAAAGCAAAATTTACATTTGTTGCCTTCCCAATTTTGCTCTTGGTACAGCCGCCAGCATGCAGCCCCTGGAAGGTTGCCTAGAACAGAATGTGGCCCTCGTCTTGAAAAAGGCTCCCTGTCACTGCTTCTGCATCTGCTGTTCACCACGTTGCGTGTAGCATGTCTATACATCATACAGGAGTGGTGGGGAACCTGTGGCCCTCCAGATGTTGCAGCCCTCCAGCTTCTATCATCCCTGCGCTGTAGCCATGAGGACCAGGGTTGCTGGGAGTGGAGTCTGTCAATATCTGGAGGGCCACGATCCCTCATGTCTGACTTGCATGGAGTTCTTTGTTGTCCTCATGAGGGTTCTGCCAACCTGGCTTCTCTCTCTGCCTCCACAGAGCTCCGAGGACAGCTCTCGCATCTCCATCACCTTCTTCCGCCTCTTCCGTGTCATGCGCCTGGTCAAGTTGCTCAGCAAAGGAGAGGGCATCCGCACCCTGCTCTGGACCTTCATCAAATCCTTCCAGGTCAGCGGGATTTCCTGGGATGTGGCCTTTCCCTCCCACAGTAGATCAAAGCATGCAGTGCTCCATCCAACACATAGGGAGGAGAAGAGCATGCATGCTAGAGAAATGCTGAGTGTGTGCATGCTCATGAGCACAAACAGAAGCATCCTTCATAGGCTGTGCTGCGTACTGGGCTAACCAGGAACGTTTGAGCCTGGTAGCTGGCTGGGTGGGTCCAGTACTCCCAATTCACTCTGTGTTTGTTCAACCTCCAGGCTTTGCCATACGTTGCCCTTCTTATTGCCATGATCTTCTTCATCTATGCAGTCATCGGTATGCAGGTGAGCAGACAGAACCTCCCCTACTGCTCTCCAAGCTTGCCGAGAACCAAATTAATTCATGCCACCATTTGTGTGCTATGAGTGGGCTTTGCTAGAACTGTGTGCCTTTATTGTGCAAGGGGCTTTGGGTGCATCGTGTGTGTGTGTGTGCATGCTTTAAGAAAAGGGACACCCGGCAGACTTACTTATACATGCACACACACGTGTGCATGCCTGCTATTCCAACCGGAGTACTGCATAGGACTCTGTAGCATGCAGGCTGAATGAGTGATGACTGTGGGAAACATTAAGTGGGCTTTTGCTTATCACCACATACAGGAAGGCCTTGGACCTGGTCCAGTGCTGTAAGCACCATCCTGCTTCCTGTCATAGTTCTAGCTGTGTGGTGCTGGTGCAGTTTCATTCTCCACTCTTTTATAGGAGAGGAGCGCGTAATGGTTTGTATTCCAGTTTGCTTGACGGAGATTCTGCAGCTGGAATCTGCGCATGACTCCTTGGCATGGCTCTGAGAGTGCTTTCCTTGTCTTTCAGACCTTTGGCAAAGTGGCCATGCAGGACGGTACGCCAATCAACCGCAACAACAACTTCCAGACCTTCCCGCAGGCGGTGCTGCTGCTCTTCAGGTGCCTCTTTGCCTCCACCTTGTCAGGCTCAGTTCCCCACCCCCACCCCCACGCCACTGTTCTGCTGCCTGCCTCTCCAAGGAGCAGTGCCTGTTTCTCCTTCCCTCTGTATTCTTGAGAGGATGGCTATGCTGAGTGAGGGTCCCTAGCAATCCTGGGGCTCTCCCCCCCCCTCCACCTTGCCTTTAGCTCAGTTCAGCAAAAATCAGAAATAGAAACTGAAAGGCTGTTACCTCAGGACGGGAGGTCCAGATTAGGCACAGGATGCTGGACTAAAGTGACCCTTCATCTGACCCAGCAGTGCCCTTCCCATGTTCCCAAAGTTAAGGATGTTCGTTGTGGCTGGTTTGCTTTTTTAATACCACAAAATAACAACAGTAATGTTGTCAGCACAGATCAAACACAAACCCTTTTTTTTAACAAAGCAAAAGTATTTCTGCATTTAACAACTTAAGCCCATTTTAAGACCTTCTGTTGGTCCCTCAGTGTGTGGAACCAGTGAGCTGACTGGAAGACACAGGAGCCCCTGAGGAGCCCATCTTCCTAAGTGCCCCCCCCCCGCAGCAAAGCTTCTGCCCCTTGGTCCTTAGCCCCAGTTGGTGGCCTCCACCATGTTCTTTACACCTCTCTCCCCCCCCTCCAGGTGTGCAACAGGGGAAGCCTGGCAGGAGATCATGCTGGCCAGTTTGCCTGGCAAGCGCTGTGACCCTGAGTCTGACTATGAGCCTGGCGAGGAGTTCACTTGTGGCAGCAACTTTGCCATTGTCTACTTCATCAGCTTCTTCATGCTCTGCGCCTTCTTGGTGAGACTCTGCAGCAGACTTCCCTCTGCTCTCATCCCCCTCAGCCAGTTCCAGAAAAACACATGCCCAGTCCTGCTTTGCAAAGCCAGACTCCCAGTTGCAGCGAACATTTGAAAGCCCTTGTTTGCACCAGGCAGGGGGACTGCGGGGGGCCATTTCCCAGCCTTGCTCCCTGACAGCCAAAGTAGGCATTGCATAGGGAATGGGCAGAATATTTTTGGGTTTCCTTTAACGGAGAGCTCCTGCTCTCCATTAAAGCTTAACCCTTTCCCTCCCTGCCATTTGTCCTCTCAAAATTCTCCTCCTCATCCATTGGTTGCTTTCTTATCTGTCCTTGCCCAGAGATCTTAAAATGTTTCTGCTACAGCTCTGCTTAGCCAATGTACAAGAGAACGACAGTAGGATCAGCAAAGTGCCTCAGAGTGCGCCTTACACCTTTTGGTTGTATCCCTGTACCAGCACTAAATCTTATGCAGATGGTCTATGCCAGATTTAACCCATTTTTTCACCTCTGCCTCTAGCTGCCACTGGGCATTCCCATGCCATGCTTAATTGCTAACACTATGGCTCATCATAACCATCTTCTGACACGAAGGTTTTCCTTGCCAATCCTAAACATGTGAATTGAAGGAAATGGGCTTTGCCCATGCTCTCATGCACTCTCCTCATAAGAACAGAAGAATCTGCTGGATCAGGCAAATGGCCCCTCTAGCTCAGCATTAGCAGATGCCTGTGGGAAACCAGGGAGCAGAACATGAGCATGAGAGAAGCCGTCTCACCTCCCGTGGTTTCAGAAGCATTGCCATCTCCAGTTATGGAGGCAGAGCATGGCCACATTGGCCTTTGATAGCCCTCTCCTCTGTGAATTTGTCTAATCCTCTTTTAAAGCCATTCCATCCATGGGAAGGGAGTCCCATAGTCTGACTGTCTGGAGAAGGACTTTCATTTATCTGTCCTGAACATGGTGCTAATTGTGCACATTCCAACATTGAGTCAAAGCCCTGAAAGCAGTTTCCATAAGAGTTTATGAGCTATGGTTCATGGAAAGCTACATGATATACACCCTTCCAATGGTGGCTGCAACTCGAAAGACACTTCCTTGGGAGTAATCCCCAGTGATCTTAATGTGACTTGATATTCAGAGGAACAGGCTGTTTGCCTCTGAGGTCTTGCTCTCTCTCCTTGCCTCTCGTGGGCTCTTTGGCTGCATTCACTGGCCTTCACTCCATTTCACCTCTCCTAGATCATCAACCTCTTCGTTGCTGTCATCATGGATAATTTTGACTATCTGACCCGGGACTGGTCCATTCTGGGTCCCCACCATCTTGATGAATTCAAGAGGATCTGGTCAGAGTACGATCCAGCTGCCAAGTAAGAGACATGTCTTTTTTCTGCATTTACAGCAACTACTTACATGGAAATGCAATGGAATGTTCCAATCATCCAGAAATTCTGGAACTTTCCACTAGGAGCAGCAGAGAGAGGTTTTGTCCTTCTCCTGGTTTATAGCTCCATTGGCAGAGGTCCCGTGATACAATATCCTGAAATCCCAGGCAATAAGAGGGGTGTTATTTTAACATCTTTGCCGGTGTAATTGTGTGCCACAAGGGGCACCTGTCACTTCCTGACCCAGAGGAGCAGAGCTGGGGGAGAGCCATGGTTCTGCTTCACATAGTTCACATCAGGAACAGGGGTCTTTTCTAGGCCATGGCTAGTCTGCCACCACTCATAGTCCCATTGAGGGAAGCAGCACCCCACCTATCCCACAGCTCCCTATCACCCACTTGAGGTGCCAGTGTGGTGCAGTGGTTAGAGTGTTGGACTAGGACTTGGGAGACTAGGGTTCAAATCCCCATTTGGCCCTGAAACTCACTGGGTGACTTTGGAGTCAGTCACAGTTGCTGTGGGGATTAAATGAGAAAGGGGAGAACCATGTGCACCACCTTGAGCTCCTTGGAGAAAAGAGTAGAATATAAATGCAATAAATAACAGAAGCACGGAATTCTAGAGTTGGAAGGGACCCTAAGGATCATGTAGTTCAACCCCCTGCAATGCAGGAATATGCAGCTGTCCCATACAGGGATCAAACCTGCAACTAATAAATAAGTTCTCTTCCTCCAGGGGCCGCATCAAGCACCTTGATGTAGTGACTCTACTACGTCGGATACAGCCCCCCCTGGGCTTTGGGAAACTCTGCCCCCACCGAGTAGCTTGCAAGGTAATCTCAAGGGGCCCACCTGAGTGTGACTCCTGGGTTCTCACTTCCTAGGAGAACATAGTGGCTGGGTTCTAGCACCAGGGCCTATCAGTCCTCATGGGTTCCCTTGGAGGACTATGAAGGGAATGAGGTGGGTGGGGCTACCGTAGAGAGGTAGCTGGAGAGGACAAGTGACAAGGATTCTTGCTTTTAATTCATTTGTCTCTGCAGAGGCTGGTGGCTATGAACATGCCCCTGAACTCAGATGGAACTGTCACCTTCAATGCCACTCTCTTTGCCTTGGTGCGCACATCCCTCAAGATCAAAACAGAAGGTGAGGTACAAGATGGTTCTCATGGCACTTGTCCTCAGTATATGCAGAATCATTACTAGCTGATGGGAAAGAACATTTTATACTGTCTGGGAATGATGTTTTTTCTCCAATCACGTAACTGGATTTATGCAAATCCACTTGCCCAGTTGCTAGTAGCAACTGCAACTCCCATCTTATGCCACACACCTAGCCGAAATACTCCTTCCCTGGAAATCCACAGAAGAGAAAGTGGAAAGTTGGAAACTTCTCTCCTTCCCTGCTAGGCTTTTGCAGGATTGTGGAAAGAAATACCTTGAAAGGATCAATGGTGGCCACAAATATTGCAGGCTATTCAGCCAAGCCAAACTCTGCAGACCCCATACCCCAAATTCAAGGCTAAGCCCCAGCATTAAAAATACGATCTGGTCCCAAGCTTCACTCCTCCTTCCCCACCTCCTGCAGCTGTCCTTTGGGTCAGACCAGAAGGCCTTGCTTCAGCCACCTCCAGTTCCCCTGCCCCACCTTCACCCCACTCTGCTTTGGCTTGGACCCCCACCCACCCTATGCGCACCTCTTTGTTCACAAGTCACCCCCAGTGGTGACCCTGGGCATATAGACAACAAAATACAAAAAACATTTAAAAAGGCACAAGAATGCAGCAAGAAACACAACTGATTAGAACCCCCTGCTCCACAGAACAGCTGCCTAACCACAGAAGCAGGCAATAGGGGTGATCTGTGGGGGGCATGTGTCACCTCCCCCCCCCAGCCATATGTATAGATGGCGGATGGAGAGAATCATGTAAGCAGGACTAATTCAGTGAAACAGCCATTGCAAGGACTTGGGCTTGAGCTGCAGGGCCCCGAGGAGTCACAGGCAAATCCCAGAGTGCACTGTGAGGGCAAGGATTGGTGCCAAGGCATTACTGTAGCCCCCTAGTGCAGGAATCTAGAAGAGGGGTTTTGTTCAGATCCACCCCACAAACCTAAAGCACATTTAAAGGATTTGGGGAACGGTAGCTCTGTTGGGTGTAAACTATACTTCCCAGGTTTGTTTTTCGTGGGGGAGCCATGTGCTTTAAATGTGTGGTGTGGTCCTCATTCTCCCCCTACTCTTGTAGGAGACCTGGATGTGGCAAATAAGGAGCTTCGTGCTGTAATCAAGAAGATCTGGAAGCGGACCAAGCCCAAAATCCTGGATGAAGTCATCCCTCCACCAGAAGGTCAGTGCCCCCTTGTCCTAGCAACTGGACTCTGTCCCATCCCCACTGCCCAGAGATAAAAAGTGAACCAAGCGCTCTTGGCTTTCCATCCAGAACCTACTCTTGAGTCCCATTTTCACTGGGTGCTGGTTTGCTCTCAGGGCTGGTCCAAGCACTGAGGTAATCTCTAGGTTGCTTAGGGCATTGTTGTGTAGCAACCGGAGGTGGCATCTGCTTTACCTTCTGAGTGCCACCTTGGCAAGTTCAACAAAGGATAAAGAAAGGAAACTTGAAAGACATGATTCTGCAGTGATACTAGGGATTCCGGCAGCAAAGCGCAAGGAGTTCAGTGGACCTAGGGGACTGGGAGAGCATTGTAGCTTGGCAAGCATCCTGGGGAGTATTGAGTGTTTGCAGAGCACCAAGTAAGGGATCTACAGCAGGCACCTGGCAAAACCACACCATGCTTTAACATGTCCTCTTCACATGCCTCCGGAGTGTCAAGAGAAATGGGGAAGTCGGAGGCTGTGTTGGCTTTCAACAACCATGGACCTTGGAGCAGTTGCCAGCTTTGCCCACTGCCAGCCCTGTTTATGAAGGATCTTGCATATATGAAGAATTTTGCATTAACAACAACAACAACAATTAATAATTAATGATTTATACCCAGCCCATCTGGCTGTGTTTCCCCAGCCACTCTGGGGGGGAAATAAAGTCATATTGTATTTGGTGCAAGATGGAGATCATTTGGTGCAACATGTTAATCTGTTACAGAGGAAAGAAAGCAGAGGCTCCTGTGGCACCTTCAAGATTGCAACCATAAATTAAGGTTGTACTTTTTAAGATGCCATAAGACACTGTGACCTTTAAAAACCAGCCCACCTATTCCATGGAGCTTTTTGGAAGTACAGATGTTCCAAAAAAACAAGCCAAAGATTCCTAACAAGCGTGCACTTAATGTCTTCTCTTGGCAGAGGAGGAGGTCACTGTTGGAAAGTTCTATGCCACATTCCTGATCCAGGATTACTTCCGTAAATTCCGTAAGCGGAAGGAGAAAGGAATGCTTGGTCCAGATGGGTCCCCAAGCAACTCTACCGCCTTGCAGGTGAGTATCCTTGTTTTGCTGTGCGCCTCTTAGCTGGTCTAATGAACAGAGAATGCAACATGGATACGAGGCTGGCTGATCCTGCTGCTTTGGTGCTTCTCTCCCATTCAGGCTGGGTTGAAAAGTTTACAAGATCTGGGGCCTGAGATCCGCCGGGCCATGTCCTGTGACCTGGAAGAAGGGGAGGAAGCTGAGGAAACTGTGTGTGAGGAGGAAACCGTGACCTATAAGGTGAGCCTTTGGTCTAGTTTTCTCTGAGTGAGTTAACCTACATCTGGAGTGCACCACTTTGGACTGAACATATGGAAGAATCATATGACTGAATGCTGCTCCATATCAAAACATTCCCTGCACCTAGAAAACACATGTTAGGAAGAATGATAAAGTAGAATTCTTCTTTTTCTACCTCTTGGGATTTCTTTTTTTAACAGAGCAGAATTCAATCATGGGAGCTCCCATGGTATAGCCCAAATATAGGTTCATCACCTCAGTGATGCCTCCTCTTTGCCTGTTAATTGAGCAGGGGAGAAAAGCAGACAGAGTATTGATTATTATGGACTACTACCATAGGGATAACTGTTAACTGGGAAACACTGGCCAGCAAGCACTCCAATTGGAGGACAGCCTTTTCTAAACGTATCATTGACTATGAAGAAGTATGAACTTAGGGTGAAAAGGAGAAATGAGCTAAGAGGAAGGCATGCTTGGCAAACCCTCGCTGTGATCAACTCCTGCCCAGAAACCTATGTCCCCACTGTGGAAGGACGTGTGGATCCAGAATTGGTCTCCACTTACAGACTCACTGTTAAGACCGTTTTCATGGAAGACAATCATCCTTGGCTACCAGTGATGGCCAAAGAAGAAGATTACCACAGGGCCAAAAACATTGTCCACTGGAATTCTGAAGGGACATTTCACTCCACGTTCACAGTAGTTATTATCAAATCTCAGGTTGGGAAATAATTTTCTAGAGGTGGAGCACATGGAGCAGCTCAGTGAGGAAGGCAGTGGAATAATAACCACCAGGGGCCTCCTTGCCAGTTGCCGGGAAATCTATAGAAGAGGTAGATGAAGTTAGACAAAGCCTAGACAATGTGAGAAATCCATGGCCTTCCAGACCTTGATGGAGTGCATCTCCCATTACTCTTGTTTCTTAGGTCCTACTGGCTGCTTTAACTCAAGGCAGTGCATAGTCTCTTATTTCCTCTTGGTTTTAATTTTGTTTGCTACCACCCTCCATTCAAACTAAAGGTTGCCAAATTAATATTTATATAAACTTCCAGAACTGTATTCCATTCAAAGTTATTATGATAGAGTGTCATGGTATATCTAATTAGCAGATTTGAAAATAATTTACAGAATCGTTTTACATAAAAAGTGATGGAGAGCAAATTCTTTTGAAAGGTAAATCCTGGTTTCTGCTCTTTCAACTACCTTCCCAGAAAGCTTAGTGTGGAATGCCAAATTGGAAATGTTTCCACTAACCAGTTCTTCGCTGCTTCTCCACGCCCCTTGTTCTGTTCCCAAATTGGAAAAGGCTGCAACTGAATCGCTGAGAGAGCAGATGTGTGTACAATATGTTGTTCCAAATTCCAGAAGAGAAGAAATTACAAAGGTTGTGAGAGATTTGGAGGAAGGAAATAAGAATTCTTTCTGCAAAGTCGTAAAGTGCTCATGGCTTGTCAAGACCGATTCCAGAATCTCAGGCACTTTTGTGCCAGCAGAAACCTGTGACCTCCCCAGCACTTCCACATGCAGGCGCAATGGTATTGAAAGCATGATTGCGTATAATTGCAGCAATAGCATCGTGAGAACAAATCATGATGAATGCTCAATAAAAAAAGATGTCTGGAAAGGCGCAGAGGTAGGAAAATACTAGGGTTGCTGATAGCCCAAATTCCCATTATAAATGGGAAGCTGCCTCTGGCTGGGGTAGCCAGAGAACATTAGCCTTGTTCTCAGCATGGCATCTCTCTGGCATCCCTATATCGGGGGTGGAGATTTGCACTGGAAGTCATAAAGAAAAGCCAGTTCAACTTCATATTAGAACTGCAAGTAAGGGTGGTCCAGGCAGAGTAGTGAAGGGGAGGGCAGAGGAGCCTCAGCAGGGAAGGAGAACTGGCAGAATGCAAATCTGAGGAAGAAAGAATATGCATAAGTGGTCAGGAGCTCGAGAGATGAAGGAGATCAAAGTTCACACATTCATATTTGAAATAAGCAGCCAGATTTTGTGCTGCAGCCCTTCAGTGCTCCTGTAATGTGTGAAGTGATCCGAGGGCAGCAGCAATGGACTATTCAGAAGCACTGTTGGTTTTTATGACATGCCCAGGCTTCTCTCTTCCCACAGAGCTCCGAGGCGTTGTGTGGCAGTGCGCATGACCACCACGTCTCAGCTGCTTCACCAGACGGGGAGAACAAGACTCTGATGAATGGCCTTGTGGGCTCCCGGCACCCCTCAAGCGTCAGCCTCTCCCACATGACTAATGGACCAACCCACTATGAGGAGAATGTCGGGGGCAATGATGAACCTGCTGAACTGCCCAACATCCCCACCCGGCGCAGGATGAGCAGGTGCTGGCCAGGATGAGGCCTTGGGCTTGCAGGGGAAGGAAGGGTGTGGTGTGGCTGAGTGGGGAGCCAGGAGCCAGGATTCCAGAGTTCCTTACAGCCCTCTGTACCTCTTCAGGCGGAGCTCTGATGGCAGCGGCATCCCACCTACAGTGCATGAAGAAGCCACACACACCGAAGACTACAGGGAGGACACCTCAGTTGAGCAGGGATACTATAGCCGGGAAGAGGACTCTGAGAGCCTGGCCTCCCGTGACAGGTAAGAGCCGGGTCCTGAGACAGAACAGAGCAACTTTGGACATGGCCCTGGCAAGTTTTGCAAGTTGCCATAACAAAATCAACTGCTTCCCTGTAGTCCAGTTCCACATTGTTCCAGTTAACATCTCAGTGGAGGAATAATCTGGCACCTTCTGCTGCAATCCTGCTCCTTCATGCAGAAGTCAAATAGTAAAGAATCACATAATTTCCTCCATCCGCGGAGGAATCCAGACCCAATGTGGCCACTGAGGGACAGCATAGACATTGATGTATTTATGATATATGGCCCTCATTGTTGAAGGGCCACAGTATGTGGATAGTGATTGTGGCAAATCTCGACACCAGGAATAAATTCCTCACGGTGCAAACTGAGAGTGGAACAGCCTGCCTCGGATGGTAGTGGAGGACTCTTCATTTGAGGTTTTCTTGACCACCTGTCATAGTGGATTTCCTGAACTGGCAGGGGGTTGGATTTGATGGCCTTTTCAGATCCCTTCCAGGCCTTTGCTTCCTTAGGGCCAGCATGCTCGCTCCACGTTGAGGCTGCAAAGAACGAGGATTCCAAGGCCATTAGGAATGAAGGCTGTTCTGTCGTTCACCTGATTTGTGTGCTTTCTCCCCTATGCAGACAGCCCTGTCTTCACACTCCTCAGCCCCATCGTCGTCGTTGGGACAGCAGCTATGGTGGCTCTTTGCCCCTCCCCTCCCGGCGCACCAACAATGGGATGGTTAATGGCATGCTGGACGGGAGGCAACCCAAGCGCAGGCGCCTCCTGCCTCCCACACCCACAGGTCAGGATGACAAGGAACTTGGGTTACCTGGGCAAGTGACTCTGGGAGTGAGTAAATGTGTGAGGGCAGGATTGCGTGGCTCCCATGGGTCATAAAGACACCCGCTTTTTAAATATATGCTGCAGAGTCAAGCAGAAAAGCTTTTCATAGACAGTACTTCTTCAGACTTTAGTTCAAACTTTGGTACAAAGTTCTCCTGGGAGTGGGCAGGTAGCTTCTTGCAGATAGAAAGCTAGCAGGGAGAAGCCTTCTGTCAGAATGCAGTTATTTTATGCACAGTGGGTTTTCTTCATGAGAGGAGCATTTAAACATGCTTTTAAACAAGTTACATGCTTGATGGATCAGGGGAATGCTGTGGAAATAGAGTAAGGCTTTTGATAAAGTCCCTCATTATATTATTGCAAGGAATCTGGTAAAATGGGGGCTGCCCAAGGTAACTGTTAGCTGAATTTGTAGCTGGTTGACTGACCAATGCTCACTAGTGGTTCCTCAGGGTGCTGCAGGATTCGCCTTGGCACTCGTCCGTTTTGGCTCCCGAACTCCGCAAACCGCAAAGTGAGTGTTCCGGTTTGCGAATGTTCCTTGGAAGCCGAATGTCCGATGGGGCTTCTGCAGCTTCTGATTGGCTGCAGGACCTTCCTGCCTTGGAAGCCGCACCTTGGTTTCCGAATGCTTTGGAGGTCGAACGGGCTTCCGGAACGGATTCCGTTTGACTTCCAAGGTACCACTGTATATATGTAGAGAGAGAGAGAGTATTGCATGACACCCCAATCGCCAAGCAGTGTGAGATTCCAGGGGTTCTCAGCACTTACCCAGGGTTCGATTTATTTGGAATGAGGGGCAGCAGAGATATATGGTTTATTTACGCATCTATGACCTGAGCCTGCGATGGAGGGACTCACATCATACAGCCCAGAAGTCTTGCTTCTCTCATAGCCACAGCTTTGGATGCAAACAGAAACCAAGCATGTCTGTCCCTCTCTGGCTTCTGGCTTCTTCCAGCCCATGGGTAGGCAAACTAAAGCCCAGGGGCTGGATCCGGCCCAATCGCCTTCTAAATCTGACCCACGGATGGTCTGGGAATCAGCTTGTTTTTTACACGAGTAGAACGTGTCCTTTTATTTAAAATGCATCTCTGGGCTATTTGTGGGGCATAGGAATTCATTCACCCCCCCCCCTCCCCAAAAAATATAGTCCGGCCCCCCACAAGGTCTGAGGGACAGTGGACCGGCACCCTGCTGAAAAAGTTTGCTGACCCCTGTTCTAGCCAGATCTCACAACTCTTTTCCCTTCTCACTACCACTACCAGACAGGTGAGGGAGCAGGGTGGGGGTGGGGGGGCTCTTGCACGGAGCAGGTTCCTTTCTTATACTAATGACTCATGCTTAGGTGGCCATTGCAAAGAACCTGGCCTTGCTATTCCTTGCTGGATCCAGGAATTGGAAGACTCAGCAATATGGCCTACCCGCCCCCGCCCCCCACAACTGACACTACCTCCCTCCAACAAGAAGACATTTCCCCCCAGATATACAAACAAACAACAGGCCTTTTGAACCACTATAGAGTTATTATCTCTGCTGTGTGTTTTTGTTTTTTGTTTGCTTTGCTGTCCTTTCTTCTGTATGTTGTTGTGGCATGAGAGTTTATGTTTCCTGGTGTTTATTTGTTTTTTAAAAACCTTTTTACAAACATTGTGAGCCCCTCTGAAAACACTGGTGTGTAATACATATACACATGATACATATAAATGTATTAGATGAACAAACAGTTTGGTGGTCGGTGGGTTCAGCCAAACGTGCTGGTATGGCAGAGGGCAGCCACCCCACACTTGTGGCCTCTTATACCTTCTCTGGCCTTCCTTTCCCCACCACGCTACTTTTGATAGGCCGCAAACCAGCCTTCAGCATCCAGTGCTTGCAGCGTCAAGGCAGCTGTGACGACATCCCCATCCCAGGCACCTACCACCAGAATGCACCACCATGCCGAGCACGTGCACAGGTAATTCTTGCACAGGGTGTGTGTGTGTGTGTGTGTGTGACAGAGAGAGAGAGAGAGAGACTTGGTATGTTGTTCTGTTCTACTGTTGAGGCCACCCCTTCCACTGGCCATCTCACCAGTTCTCTCCTCTGTACCAGGGCTATGGCAGCTATGACTCGTGGCACAATGACAGCCACTCCTCAACAGCATCCTCACAGTCATGGGCCACACCACCTAAACGGGGCCGGTTGCTCTATGCCCCACTAATCCTGGTGGAGGAGGATGGGTTGCCAGGGCACGGCTGGGAGAAGAACAGCAACAGCCTTCCGCCCATGTCGCGAGCGCGCTGGTACATGAATGAGCCTGAGCTGCCCTACCGCTCTTATGGCCAGCTGCGTGTGCCCGGCCCACTCAAGCACAGCTACAGTGACAAGCCTGGCAGTGCCGACAGCCTGGTGGAGGCGGTGAGTACAAGGCGGACTTCTCTGTCTCTGGGATGCAGCTCTTTGGGACCCACCTTCCACTGCCCCCTCATCCCTCCTGCAAGAATAGTTTTTGTCATCCTGATTGGGATGGGTGTGGGTGAATCAGTGTTTCTCAAACTTGGGCCCCCAGCTGTTGTTGGACTACAACTCTCATCTGACCACTGATCCTACTAGCTCTGGGTGATGGGAGTTGGGGACCCAAGTTTGCGAAACACTGGTATGTATTTAAATCTTTTTGTTTCCCCTTGGTTACTTAGCCTCATGCAAGTGTGCCTACAACCACACATAAATACAATGTGTGTTTGTGTGTGTGGGGGGGGGGGTGTTGTGCCTTCCCTCCAGCTTGTGAACCTTTCTTCCTTAATGATATCAGCAGCCCCAATATGGAAAGCTCCTCTGGTTTAGTCCTCTGGTATGCTGCTTAGGGCGGAAGAGATTTTATCGCTAGGAGGGTTGTATGCGTGCTACACTGAAAATTATTTCAAATTACATGCCAAATAAAGCCAGATTTTGCAGCCTAAAACCAAAACTGCACATCAGCTGGTGTGCATCCTTATTATGCAGAGTTCATTCTGGTTCTACCAGCAATGGCAGAATGAGAAAGACCCAGTGCCTCACTCCCGGGCTGCCTTCTAAGGCTGTACTGGGCACAGCGTTACAAGTTTTTTTAGCACATCCCCAACACTGTGCAGGCTAAAACCAGGCATTTGCTTTTAGCAGAAATATGTGATTCTCAAATTACTGGATTCAATATCCATTCTAGTGTTTAGCTTGTGGTATTAAATGTTGGAGGATGGGGAAATGAGCAACAGTTTCACCTATGAAATCCACTGGCTCTTTGGGCCCCTCACCTATGGAACCCACTGGCTCTATTAAGACAGCATGCCAAGCCATGAATTGTGTTATCCATAGTTTACAATCCAAACCATGGTTTGAACTTCCAAAAATACAACAGGCTGCCCATGGTTGTTTATTTGGTTTCATAAGTGTGCTCCCACTTCCATGGTGCAGCAGACTCTTGAGGCAGAGTGATAACCATAACTAGGGTTTGTCAGTTCAGGAATCATCCCAAGCCATAGTGAGCACAAACCATGGTTTTCAAGGCCACTTCAAACCATGATTTCTATTTCCAGTTTGCCAGCTGACTGAAAGCTAGTTTACAACTTTAGACAACATAGGTAAGCTTACTTAGCCATGATTTGGTGTGATGTCCAAACTGAGCTACTGACTTGGTTGGTGAGGGTGTGCTGCATAACTTTGACTAACAGACCCCTTTCATCTTTCTTCTTCTAGGTGCTCATCTCTGAGGGTCTAGGCCTTTATGCACGGGACCCAAAGTTTGTGGCCTTCACCAAGCGGGAGATTGCTGATGCCTGCCACATGACCATTGATGAGATGGAGAGTGCTGCCACAGACCTGCTGAGTCGCAAGCTCCCTGGTAGCGAAAGCAGCAGCCGAGGTCCTGGTGGTGGTCACGCCTTGTACAGCAGCGACGGGGAGCACAGTGGGGCTGGGAGCCTAGGTCCTGTTTACAGCGATGAGGAGCCCTTCCACTCCCGTGAGGAAGAGGACTTGGGTGACGAGATGGCCTGCGTCACTTCTTATTGACCAGGAAGTGCCCCCTGGCGGGGCACAGGAGTAGAATTGCTGCAGCAAGATACCTAGCACTCTGCAACCTTTATAGTCTACAGTAAAGGCATAGGCTTGCCCAAAGCTGTGCTATGGTGGGAGTGACTGCGGAAAAGAGAGGCCAAAGGATGGGAGACAAAATGCTGCCCTCCCATTGGCTGATACAAAAACAGCCACTAGAAACGTTGTCCTACTACTTTCCTGGTTTAGGCAGTCTGCTCCTTGCTGCTCCTTTTCCAGGCTTTTGACTCCTTCCCAGTGGTCCAGAAAGGGAAAGGGAGATGTGGATTTCTTCCTCTGAGCAAGGATTGTGGATTTTGAAGAGGTTGGGGGGGGCGGGGTTCCAAGGTGATTAGACAATGTCTTTTTCTATCAGAAGCAATAAAAAGATGCTTTGAAAGCTGCTGCCGCCTCTTTATATATATATTATTTTATTCTGAGAAGACTATGTGATGCACACGAAAAGAAGAAGATAAGAGAGGCATCACATCATGTATAGGGTTGCTCCCCTATTTATACCCATATTATTCAGCCATAGTATCATATCCAACATGGAGGCTGGCCTTGTGACCAGTGGCTGCTGTCATTTCATCCCATTGTGTCTTTCCACAGAAGTCCGTGCACTGATGGTGGTTGCCAGTCCTGTTCCTTACCAGCTATGTACATAATAAATCATAGTTGCTGCCTCTTATGCTGGACAGAAAGCCGGGGGTGGGGGACAATTGAAAAAGTAAGGTGTTCTTCTCCCTGAGCTTCCCACTTTTCCTTTTCTTTAACCTCCACCAACTCTTTGTAGAATAAGGTGTTTCATAAATGGGATCAAAATTTAATCCAGTATACTTTACAGGGCCTTTGTTTTGTACTCATATATATGGAGAGCAGGGAGGGTCCACCACCCACCATCCACCTGAATGGATAATTGAACAGGACACATTAGTGGTTTTCAGTTATATGGCTAAAGGTTGGACAGAATGCCTTCCATGAGTCACCTACCAATACAGACCGATGTTCAGTGGACTGACCACCACCACCAACCCCCACAAGGAAATCACACAATTCCCCTTAGCAGTGCCCCCCCCTAAACTGCTTTCCTAGACAACAATCCTTCCATCAGCTCCATATGCAGTGCAGCCAGTTTGGGTTTCATGCCAATTTCTTAATAAGACTAGCTATAATAACAAAGGTGCACATTTACTCATAAGATCCCATCCAAAAGGCAGAAGATGTGAAGCAGGACCACTTTTCTCAATGTAAGACTGCCTGGAAATCTGAGATTGCTGACATCAAAACTCCCAGAGTCAAAGAATTACTTTGAACGCATATATTTGTATATAGCCAGCCTTGGCTGCTGCCTCTATAGGACCCCGCTGGGTTTTATTAAACTTGCATAACTCTTCCTAGAAATGTCTGAGGCAAAGACACCTTTGTGTCTAATTGCTCCACAATGGACTAAATTGGGCATCTGTGTAATAGTACAGGTGCCTCCAAAAGGAAAAGCTATCTGCTAAGTCCCATTTCCCTTTGAAGTTCTTTCTGATACGCAGAAAGAGGATGCATTGGACAAAACCCTGAAAGCTCACGTCACCAGAATTATGGAAAGTGTTGCACAGTGGCTGGCAGAAGTAGTTTGCTGTGCCACTTTATTCATCAGTATTCCTATTATTTATTTATTTTATCCTACCCTTCCTCCAAAGGAGCTCTGTGTAATATGCATGATTTCTCCCTGTTCCCCTGGCACATCTCCATGCTAACGGATTGGAGCAACCACATCCCCCTGCTCAAGTTGTGTAGCTGAGAGTTGTAGTCCAAAACATCTGGAGGGTGCCAGGTTGGCAAAGGCTAGTGTAGAATAAATAGACATCCCCTGCTCAATGAAGTTAACTAATGGAAGCAAACAAATAGGAAATAATAAAAAAAATAATAAATAATTTGTTATTTATACCCCAGCCACTCTGGGCAGCTTCCAACAAAATATTAAAAATACATTAAAACATCAGTCATTAAAAACTTCCCTAAACAGATGTCTTCTGAAAGTCAGATAGTTATTTCCTTGACATCTGATGGGAGGGCGTTCCACAGGACAGGTGCCACTACTGAGAAGGCCCTTTGCCTGGTTCCCTGTAACCTCGCTTCTCGCAGTGAGGGAACCGCCAGAAGGCCCTCATCGTTGGACCTCAAAGTGAACAAATAATGAAGACATAAAATCCTGTTTCTCCTCTTTATAAGGTTTGTTTCTTTTTCTGTTGTTGTTATCACTCCTCATAAAGTTACAGCCATTATTACTGCTCAAAGTATATTCATAAATGCAGACTGAAGAGTAGCAGTCTGGCTTATGGGCTGCCACATAGATGGTGGAGCAAATTGTTCTCTTTTGCTCCAGCATGGAAGCCCCACACCAACAACTTCAAATGGCAAGAAAGGGAACTTTGCCTGACAGTACAAGCTGTTCAACAATGAAACAGACTCCTGGTTTGGAGGGCTACATATCAAGTATGCTCTAGCGTTGGATTTCCTGCATTATCAAGGTGTCTGGATTACATTACTTCTGAGTACTCTTCCAACCCTACAGTTCTCCTCTGGGCAAAGGTAAAGGTAAAGGGACCTCTGACCAACTCTGGGGTTGCGGTGCACATCTCGTGTTACTGGCCGAGGGAGCCGGTGTACAGCTTCCGGGTCATGTGGCCAGCATGACTAAGCCACTTCTGGCGAACCAGAGCAGTGCACAGAAATGCCATTTACCTTCCCGCTGGAGCGGTACCTATTTATCTACTTGCACTTTGACGTGCTTTCGAACTGCTGGGTGGGCAGGAGCAGGGACCGAGCAGCGGGAGCTCACCCTGTCGCGGGAATTTGAACTGCCAACCTTCTGATCAGCAAGCCCTAGGCTCTGTGGTTTATCCCACAGTGCCAGATGATGCAGCCATGTTGAGATAATGTTCTCCAGCTGGTCCTGATGCAACATTTACTTGGCAATAAGAGTTTCTTCATGGATCAAAAGATCCCAGAATTTAGAGAGCCAATTCTCCATTCCATTGGCTGTTTCAGCTCTCTCAAAATCTGATGTTCTGTCCCAGGCAGGGGTCAGGTTTGTATCCTAAGTGGTGGGTGGGTGTGCTAAGCATAAACTCCAGAGAAACAAGGTCACGTGGCTGGTGCCTGTTCAGGATTTCATAACAAAGTCTGGTCAAATAGAGGTCAAGTTCTAGCAGGGCAAGGTCAAAAGAGCTGAAGTCAGATCCCAAAGAGCAAGATCAGGTGAAACAAGAGGCCAGAACCAGTTCCAATGTCATTCAAGCAAAGCAGAGAGCATGTTCAGGTTAGCAAAGTCAGGTAAAGTAGAGGGCAAGGTCCACCTAAACTAACAAGCAAAGCAGGTAGCACCCTGGATAGCTCCAAATGGAATCTGCCGGGGGAAGTCAGACAAGAAAGGTTTGAAAGTTGCTTCAGCAACCACCAAGACCAGACTGAACCTTAAATAGAATTGCAGCTCCCTCTAGGCAGCTAGAACAGCCTCCTCAACCTGGTGTCTTCCAGGTGCTTTGGTCTACAACTCCCATCAGCCCCAGACAGCATGTTCTCCAGGGTTTATGGGAGTTGTAGTCCAACAACCTCTGGAGGGTGTTGGGGAAAGCTGAGCTGGAGGAATGAATGAAGTGGATCCAATCTATTTTTGGAGCCATCTGGCTCCATTGCTGTTGGGGGAACCAGGTTTCTACTATGGCCTCTGATTTGGAGTCCTTGATGTCTATAAAGGAATGTGACCTCTTTGGGACACAGAGGTGCTGACATCACAGACTTCTCTGGTATTGGAACTCCTGAGAAGATGAGAGCATTGAAAGTTGGTTTTGAGGGCAAATCTCCTGGCCCATGGCATCTTCCCCTGAGGGTATAGAACCAGAACCCTGGGTCACACCACCTTGCACTGAAAATTGCCTGCTTGGTTGCAAATTACAAAGATATTAGCATGATGGCTATGCTTCCAATATAAATGAAGAAGCGCTCTTTTAGGAGAACCTGGTAGGGAGCTTCTGTGTTGATAGGATCTTTATTGAATAACTGTAGGAGTACATCTCTGGAAGCTTTTCAGCAGGGACTGAGTCACCAAGTTTGTGCATAAATACCTGTTTCCCCATGACCTCACACTTACCTTTCCTCTGCTCTTTCTAGGCATGGTCTGTGATTTAAAGCTCCACGTCCAAGTTTTCTCTTTTTCTCTTTTGCTCTAGAGCTTTCCTCTTGGAAAAACCCGCTTTAAAGCTAAATCTTAGCAAACAGGAATCTGCGGAAAACCTGAATTGATGTTTGCTCTGATCCAGCTTTAAAGAGTGGGCTTTTGTGGAGAAAGCTAAGGGTAGAAACAAAAGACAATGCTTGGACACAGAGTGCTAAAGTGCAGGCCTGGGCTTGGAAAGAGCAAGGCAAAGGTAAGTGGGGCTAATGTAGATAATATTTCCCTTGGGTAGGAAGAATATTCACGATCTGGATATTATTTTAAGCAAACTTTCTATAATATTTATTAATTCAGAATGGCATTGCTAGGCCTTGAGTTCAGATGCTATTGAGACTTCTATAATGGTTATCCCTTATTCCGAGGGCAGGCAAGCTGCAAACCTCAGTCTAATTTAATTCACTTCACTTCCCTCACCTCAATTTCAAATGCCCTCTCAGACTCAGACACACATGGGTGTAGCCAAGGGGGGCACTTGCCCCCCATTCAATAAAAATAAATACAAATCTGAGGTTTCCCCCCCCCCAACAGAAATCCTGGCTATGCCCATTCAGACACAAGCAATCAGGTCAGCACTCTGGCCATTGTGAAGGGTGGGAAGAGAGAGAAGCGGGGGGGAGCAGAAAGGGTCTCAAATGTGATGATCCTCTTCCACCCACTGCTGGCTTCCTCATCACCTGGAGGCAGCATGTGGCTCCTGGCAGATTCCCTGCAAGGGAATATGGCCCTTGACCAAACAAAAAGGTCAGCCACACCACTGCACACTGCAAGTCTGACCATGTCTCTTCACTTCTCTCATCTTTTGTACAATGGGGGTTACTCCCAGGTAAGTGGAGTTAAGATTGCAGCCTCAGAGTGAGTATCAGCTGTGCCCTTCTTTGGGACAGAATTGGAAGTTACAAGTGAAGCAGCTTCTAGGCTTGCCATATTTTAGTCTAGCAAATCGTGGACCACTGTGCAGCTCACATCAGTGAAGCAAAATGGCATGAAGGGGCCTGTGTAACCACAGTGCCATCCTGGGCATGTCACCATATGACTGGAATATAGGCAACCAATGCCTAACAGTCATTGTTGCCCTGTTATTTCCTACACAGCACTGATGGCGCAACAGACAGAATGAATGTATGGCATTTCCATACACCCTGCAAAATTTCTCCAAGCTGGCAAAAATACCTAGAAAACAAATACATTGTGTGATACAGCATAGTTGTCTTTTTATAATTTTTATAAGCAGCCAGTCCATTTTGCAGAGAAAATGAACCTAAGTAGTCGAAACTGAACCGAACAGAGCAGCTTTCCCCGTTGACCTTCCTTCGCAAAGTCCCTCCATTGCCGCACTTGGGACTGTATGTGTCTCGGGGCACAGACCTGCTTCTTGGTCGCCGCTGCGTTCTACATATTGATGGGTATACATCAAGCACAACGAGGGTCCTGCTCCTTATGGACACGGGCCCCGACAGACAGACACCCCTTTAAAAAAGAAGAAAGGGGGGGCATCTCTCCACCCCGCCAACCTCCATTTCCCACGGCCCTTCTCCCTTTGCCCACGAAGGACATGGCTCCGGCTCAGCTTCACACGCTTGCCACTTTGACGTCAGCCTCCGGCTCTTCCAGCCTCCCCCCCCCCCCGCCGCCGCCGCCACTCAGCCCCTCGCCCCGCCCTCCGCGGCTCTTCACCCCCGCCCGACCCAACCTCCCCGGCGCTCTGCTGCGTCGCGCTCGCCTTCCCCGCAAAGATGGAAGTCGTCAACCAGGTGAGGCGCGCCGACCTGCAGCCCCGCGAGCAGCTCCCCGCCGCCCCCCCGGACCCCTCCGGCTCGGCTGGCTCGGATGCTGTGAAATCCGTGCGGCGCGGAGGGCAGGAGCCCCTTGACGGGGGGGGGCGATTTGCAGCAAATTGCAGCGGGGGAGGCTGCGGAGCAATTGCTGCAGTGAAGCCGGCGGGCGGGGGGCGGAGGCGCCGGGGGGGGGGGCTGAAACGAAAATGCCCTCGAAAGAGCGGGAGTCCCCCCCCCCTCCCCGCCCCGCTTCTTCCTCTGCAATGGCTTCGCAGAGGGAGCTGCAATAACGTCGGTGCAGCGAGGCGACGAGATGCTGCCGTCTGTCATTGCAGCAGATTGAGGGGGGGGGATCTGGAAAATGGCTGGGCGATGCGGTAGAGCTACGCCCGGGTGGACGGCGCTTGGGGAGCCGAAGGATGCGGGGGGGGGAGAGAGCGGCGAGCCCGGGATGGTCTCCGTTGCAGTAAACAGGGGCGGGGAGGGCGATCGCTGCCCCCGCACGCATGATCCGCCGCCGGCAGAAAGCGGGGGGGGGGGGTTGAGGGAGAGCTATGCGGGCCGCAGCAAGTGTACCCTGCGCGGGGGGGGGGTGAGGCAGACGGGCAGGTGGGGTGGGCAAGGGCTGGGGGGCACGTGGAGTTGTTTTGCAACAGAAGTGTGGGGGGGGGGGGAGTGCAGCTGCTTCCCGTCCAGGTTAGGGGTGAGCAGGCAAGGTGTGGGGTGCGGGCGGCCTTTCTCGGCGGGGAGGCTTCGGGCAGAAGGGCCCCCCTCTCCGGCTGCTGCAGCAGCAGATGGTGTTCGAGAAGCATCAATATGGCTGCAGAAGAACCTCAAGGCGCAGCGGGTGGGGGCAGCGAGGGATACTGGCGAGGGAACGGGGGGGGGCTCTTATGTCTTATTTTTCCAGGATCTATGGCAGGACGAGGTGGGAGGCGGCTGTCGGGCAATAAAGAAGGTTGGAGGGTGCAATCTGGCCGTCCCATGCTGGCAAGGAGGATATGCCGGGGAGGGGCGTCTTCTCACGACTCTTCCCCAGAGCAACTGCAGTCAGATGCATGGGGGGGGGATTTTGCATAGGATGGGGGTTTCGCTTTGGAGCTGCGGGGGTTGCTGCTCACTCACTTGGGCAGCTGGCCTGGGGGGGGGGGAAGTGCAGTGATGTATAAGTTGAGCACAGGAAGGGGCACCCAGAAATTAGGTTGGACTTTTGGTTTTACAGTGGGGCTTCTAGTCAAGGGGTCAGAGGGGTCGGGGATGTCTGGTGGTGGGCATTTGCAGAACTGCTTACCTTAATTGGGTTTGGTAAGGAGAGAGTCCAGAAATGGGGAGTTGCTGGGGGGGGGGGGAGTTGAGATGTCAGTTTGTGTTGTGTTGGGAGAGGCTGCGATCCCGAAGAGGGTGTGGGCAGTTTCTTTGCATTCAGACTCTCACAGCTCAGTCTTGTGCACATTTTACCCAGAAGTAAGTTCCACTGCATTTTGGAGGGTTTACTCCCTTATATGGGTGCTTAGGATCACAGCCCCACTCTCTCTTTTCTCACTTAGAAATTTCACACAGCAGAGGAAATAGAGAACCCATCTCCATAAACCTCCAAAGTCAGTGAATCATAGCTGTTCCTTGGGGTTAGGGCAGCATCTGGTAGATAGAATGTAGCTAAATTTGGTACTGTTGGTCTTGTTTTGTCTTTTAAACATGTGTTAATGTTTGTGTGCTTTAAGGTGTTGTGATTTCGGATCTGGAACTGCTAGGTGTGTGTTTGCTTGCCAAGCTGGCCCAGCTAGAGAGGCAAAAGTATGCAGCCCTTTAATGAGTGCCCAGGAGCATCTGACTCCACTGTGTTGACGCCTTGGGATGGGGAACTGTTAGCTGCCCTTCTGACGAGATCCACTTTCTCAGTGGAGCATTATAAATGTAAAGCAGGGGTGCTAAAGGAGGTTACTGGTGATGGTGCCAAGGATGGGTTGTTTTGAATGTCTTTTTAGGGTTAGGGATGATTTTCTGCAGATGCAGAGTTGTGTGCTGGGTCATGAGCTGGGTGTTAATTGCTCATGGGCAAGAGAGTTTTTTGCTCTGTTTTGCAAGGAGAAAATATAGACTGGTTGGAGGACAGTTTGGGTCTTGGGCGATGTGCGTAGGCAGTGTTGTCGCATTGCCTCTGAGTGTGCAAATCAGGGATACGTGTGTCATAACTAGAATGGAGCTCGCCAACTGTGAACCAGTATATAAGCATGAGAGATGATGCATGGTGAGACTATGGGATGCACAGACTTTGAAGTTAGTGGGGATGTTTTTGTGGGTAGAGACTGAGAAGCGGTTTATGGTTTATGTGGGTGATGCTACTGTTGTAGTTGGTTTTACTTTCACCTCCCTCCACTGGAGTGTGGAGATCATAGAACGTAATGGAGAACGGGTGTTGCTATTTTGGATGGATATTGTTTCAGTCTATTCCAGAACAGATAAACTCTCAAGGTGGCTTAAAAGTAAATCACTATCCCTTCAGCTCTGATCTGTGATATGGGGACAATAACACTGGCCTACCTTACATAGTTGTTGTAAGCATTACTTTGATAAAATGCGTGAACACATGGAAATGCTAAGTATTATTTCAGTAGATGGGGAATTGCTTCCTTGAGAAGGGCAGAGTGTTTTGTGTTTTGCAAGGTAGGAGAGACTGACCTCTCTTACAAGTTGTTTTTATTATGGGTGTACTGCAGGAATAATTGCACCAAGAGAAATGTCAGGGTAGAGGATGCGTCTTATTTGCTTTTTGTTGTCTTTGAATGGAAATAGTTCTCTGTGGCAGCCTTCCCCAACCTGGTGCCCTCCAACTGTTTTGGCTCTGCTGGCATAGTGCTTGGAATGTGGTTGCCTCAGTTATGGTGGTCTTAGAATCAAATTACTAGTTCCTTGAGGGCATGTGTGGAATAAGGTCAGGAGATAGCCAGAAGAAAATCTAGCCAAGTCAGGGGATAACCCTGAAGCATACCAGTGCAAGTAGATGCGGTGGGAAAGTAAACAGCGTTTCCGTGCATTTGTCACGGTGTTCCGTTGCACCAGTAGCTGTTTAGTCATGCTGGCCACATGACCCAGAAAGCTGTCTGTGGACAAACGCAGGCTCCCTCAGCCTGAAAGTGAGATGAGCGCCACACCCCATAGTCAAATTTGACTGGACTTAACCATCCAGGGATCCTTTACCTTTTACCTAACCCAGGAGGAAGATGGTGGATCATTGGGTGGAATGTGATAGATAGGATCAAAGCCAATCAACCCAGAGATTGAGCTTGGATATTACTGGCTTTTTAAACACCAGAACTGGTGCTTACCTGACAAAATCCAGCTTCACTGGTCAGGCAAATAAAAGGCTAACAGGTTAGCAACCAAAGTCATTTTGGTAAGAAAATAATGTTGTCTTTGAGTCCAAAAGTGAGAGGTTATATGTGATATGGTTAAGATGTGGTGCATTAGGGAAGTGCTGTGTTATATATTGGTGGTAAGAATGACTGAATATTCAAGACTTCTTTATTCCACAGGCTTTTAAATTGGATTCTTTATTTTACAGTCATAGCACATTTTTGTTCCATTGTATTCCGTATCCTGTATACTGCTTAGAGGCAACTATAATTAAGTGATAAATAAATTGTCAAAATAAATAAACATAAGGTGCAAAGGTTTGGTTTTAGAGCACATAAGAGGAGCTCACCTTCTTATCTCTCCTCATGAGTCACTGGTTAGAAGGGGGCAGGCCTAGAGCAGAGACTCAAACAGAGACATGAAAGGGAGTTTCATCTGAGAGCCGGTAAATGTGCTGCATCTCTGTGATTTGGGAAAGGTTAAATGCTTCAGTTCAAACTGTGCAGAGGTGGGATAAAACCATTTGCCCCCTCCTACTGGTGGAGGTTAGTTGGAAAGCCAGTGGAGTTAAGAGGCAGCCTCTTTGGTGGCTTGGTATTTTGGGCTCAAAGCAGGCTCAGGGCCATTTTGTTTTTATTACCTCCCCTTCTTTTATGCTGCCGATTATGCAGTGAAGGCCAGGACTTCTGGGATATGGGTAGTGCCATGATTCAGGCATGATTCCAACTTAGCTGAATTCCTGCCGTTCTGTGTCCAATTCCCAGTGGGGTTCCAGGAACAAATTCCTTTTTGTATGTCACTTCTGTGAATAAATTGATTATTGTTTGGAGAATGTTTGTGATAGATCAGCCTTCACCAGCCTGGTGTGCTCCAGATGTTTTGAATTGGCTCCACAGTTGCACTCAGATCCTTTTTGGGATTCTCCCAGCATAGCCAGATAGCCTGTGACCCTGGAGGGCTCATTGAAGTAGACAGGACTTCATTCAGGATAAGGCAGCATCCTATAGAGCTCAGTGGGAGAGCATTTGCATCAAGGCCCCAGCATTTCCAGATGAGGCTGGGAATGTCCTCTGCCAGAAATTCTGGTGGTCAGAGTAGACAGTGATGACATAGGTAGGACACCATAGAAGGAAGCTTCCCAGGTCCCTATGCTGTTCCTACAAGGCAGAAGCTTCTAAACCAAACTTGTCCTTTCTCTCTTCGCAGCTGGTGGCCGTCGGGCAGTTCCGGATCTTCAAGGAGCCTCTAGGCTTTGTAAAGTTGCTAGAATGGGTGAGTCCAAGTCCTCTACTTAGACACCTTCTGTGAGCCAAAGACAGGCAGGGAAAGAAGCTGCCCATTCTGTTCCTCCCATTCTTTGCTGGATTCATCATCATTATCATAATTTTATTTGTATGCCACCTTTCCGTAGTTAAAACCATGCTCAAGGTTGTTTACATCATGAAAAGATTTACATAATTACAAACACAACAAAAGGAGCTATAAACAATAAATGAAACACAACCAAAAGTGCACAACCAAATTGCACAATTTCCACATCAGTTGTAATATCTAAAAATAAAGGTATGAAAAACTAATATCCATAAGAGCAAATTCTCCCACTTTTTTACTATCTGTCAGTCTTTAGGTTGGTTGTCCCAGCAGGATAGAGCTGCTTAATGCAGAGTGCTTTGAAGTATGGAACAAGGACCCCATCTTGCTTTACCCCAGCCCACCCTGCTCTGTCCCAGCAGTAAGAGCAACAGAAGGAACTTGTGGTGCCTTGACATCACGTGGGGACAGAAGGATAGATAGCAGTAGGCTTCCTCTCCACATTTCAGAGGTAAACTACATTGCTGGCAGGCTGCTGCTACAGGTCCAGCTATCCTTAACAGCACAGGAGCAGGCCAGGCTCTTGTTTTCCTGCTCAGCTGGCATTCCCACATGCCACAGTCACTGTGGCTGTAGCAATCTGGCAGGAGGCATGGAAAAAGTGGAGGGCTGCATCCTGGTAATGATGGTGGTTTTGATGTAAGGACAGGGTGCATCTGTTCAAGTGGTGTCACAAGAGGCACACACCTTGGGCTCAGATAGGAAAGTGTCAAAGAACAACACTGTGCTAGGGGAGGAATGGAAACCCAAGCAGCTCATTTCACATGGTGGAGAACAGATTGTAAGGCTTGAGGGGGGGAAACATTTACCTTGTTCCTTGGCCTTTTCATCTCAAGTAGAATTAATGTTGGAACCAGCCACAAGATAAAATGGTGTTCTGTCACTTCCTCTGCAGCAGCCAGGTTCTATAATAAAGCTTCTGCAGAGCCATTAAGCAGGACATTCCACACCAGGGGTGGGGACCTCAGGCCTAGTGGCCAGGCCTGTCCGTTTGGGCTCTAGGACTTTCCCAAGGCCACTGCCCCTGAGGACACCCCCTCCACTGGCCCTCCACTCTGCTCCTCCAGTTCTCATGCCTCCCTGGACTGTGTCTGTGGACTGTAAGGATGCCTTTTGCTTGCCTGGATAGAGAGATGTAAGAAAACTGTGATGGTACTATACTAAACTGTGATGGACTGTACTGAAGAGTCACATTCATTGCCCCGCTCACCACAGATGTGCATCCCCTCGCCCCGCCCCAGCTTGCCTATGGGGGAATGTGCCACCAAGCTGAAAAAAAGCTTTCAACTTCTCTTCTTTATAGAATCATAGAGTTGGAGGAGACCACAAGGGCCATCCAGTCCAACCCCCTGCCAAGCAGGAAACACCATCAAAGCATTCCTGACAGGTGGCTGTGATATGATACAATGAATGTCCAAAATTTGACTGCTGATACTCACATGTGTCAAGAGTTCCAGACAGATTTTGCAGGTGTCCAAAAGCTCAAGATTAAAATGTGATTGTTGGAACCCATTGATATATGTGCTTAAAAAAGAAAAGGAAAAAAAGACACACTTCGGCCTGGTTTGGAACATCATTGTCACCTGAACTCCCCATTCAGTTGTCCTCTCCTCTCCATTGTGCAAGCAGTGATCTGAGATGAGCCTGTGGCCTCCCCCATGTGTTAGGGACTGGGTGTCTGCAGGGGAGAGCCTGCTGTACTCAAGTAGGCTCCCAGCACAATTTATTAAAACCCTGATCTTTCTGGGTTCTAGATCATGCAGAGAAACTAATTGAGTTCAGCCCCCAACATATGGGGGACTGCGGGAATGGAGATGTGCAGGAGTGGGCAATGGATACATCCTGCCCTGCTCTATGCCAAGGGAATTACAGGGCTGTAGGAAACCCAGCACATAGTTTAGTGCAATCTCTGGTCCAAATTTCTGAAACAAAAATGTCTCCTTCATGCAGGGAGGGAAGCGCTACACAGCTTTTACCTACCCTACTTTAATATTTGGGAAGGACATCTGGGGCTGCTCCTTAAAATCATGCTTGCTTTACTGCAGGAAAAAGAGCTTTCCTAGGCAAGGCTGGTTCACTTAAATGCAATGCATTCAAGGAGGCAAATGAGATCATGGCACTATCTATGCATCTCAGAGGTGGGGAATCTTTGGTGTCCAGGTGTCATTGAACTCCCCAGTCAACATGTCCCCTGGTCTGGGATGTGGGAGTCCAGCAACAACTGGAGGTCTATATTTGCAACAAGCAGGTTTGACAGGTCCTTATCCCTGCAACACTGACGTCTGAGCCAGTATTTGATTCATCAGTTTACACATCTGTCGTTTGGGTTGCAAAGCTGGGAGAAAGATGGGCTCGCCTTGCAACTTGAGAGGTTGTTGTGAGCTCTGCTTTCACACTGCCTCTGTCTTCACCCTGAGACTCCCATCTCTTATGGAAGCTGCCCACCTTCACCTTCAGAATGTCAAGTATTCCTAAAGCTTTTCATAACTAGTGGCATATCTAGACTGCCTTCTTGGCTATGTGGATTTGAATAAATCCAGATTCTGGAGAAATACTTGGTCCTTTCCCCAATAAAAGATGGAGAGGGTTTTTTTTTTTAAAATTCATTCTTACACACATGTCCTGGAACATTTGCAGACAACAAGCACAATAACTATTTTAAACAATATCAATATTTGAAGAAATATAGTCTCTTATCCACTGTGTGTGTGTAAAGAGAGAGAGAGAGAGAGATGGTGCTAACCTGCATTCTTAGGATTACTGAAAACAGATTTATTCATTTACTTATTTTTGCTGTTGGCACATACCTGTCATGTTGTTTTCCAAACAATAGTAATTACAACAGAACAATGAAACATGCAGTACCTTTTGTGCAGTTCCTGTTCATTTGTACAAAATGAATTTCTGGTAGGTTTTGCCCTCTGTACAGCATTTATTTATTACATTTATATGCCTCAATTTATCCGAGGAGCTCAAGGCGCTGCAGGTGGTTCTCCACACTCACACCCCCAGTTTAATCCCCACAACAACCCTGTGAGGGAGTTAGTGAAGAGTGACTGGCCAAGGCTACCCAGTGAGATTCATGGCTGAGGGGGGATTTGAAGCTGTGTTTTCCCAACTGTGGCCTGATAAGCAGAATGACCATCAGTAACCAACAGCAAAGTATCATTAATGTAGAAACAAATGCCTGAAAGAACAACCTTTCAAAAAGCTGGGAGGAGCTGGAGCGTTTTGGTGTACGAGATGGAAAATCCAGGTGCTCCTCCCTAATTGACAGAGGACACAATCCTCTGGGAAATAACCTTGTCTGCCTGAAAGGAAGGGGAGCTGTGCAAGAGCATAGCAACAGGTCTTGTGCAGGATAATTTCCTGATGGATGGCACCTGTGAAGGGTCCATTCTGTCTGTGTGTCTCTCTGCCATTCCAATTCCACTTGCTGGCTCCTCACACCATTGCTGCTCTGGTCCGGTTTCCTGGTTTTTTTTGTTTTGTTTTGCTGGTGTTAATCTGCAATGGCATAGCAGCTCTTTTGCCTCGTCAGATCATCTTGTTTGCCATGCAGAGGAGACCAGAGAATCAGGCTTCAAGCATGCTGTGGATTAACTAATCTGCCTTAAAATAGACCCAAGCAGTATCTATTAGCAGTAATTCTGATCCAGGAGCCCTAACCATGAGACCAGAACTGGTGGTAGACTAATTACATTAAGGTGAAAATACATATGTAATTTTATCTGGAATGTCTTCTTAGCTACAACAAAAGGGGTTCGAACCCCTCCTGTAGTACAGTATTTGCAACTGTGGTGCAAAAACCAGCAATTTTAGATGCCAAGGAGCAGAATCAGGAGTAATATCAGATATTTCCCCCACTATGCTTAGAGTAATCTTAGAGCTCAACACAACTGCAATTCATAGCCACATCTGATACAGATCTGATAAAGCTAAGCATTACCTTGGTTTACAGCCTCATGGTCACAGTTTGTTAAATAGGTAAGCCACTGAAAATGGAGACAACAGAAATTGCTTTTAAGGCTTAGTCAGAACAATCGACAAAATAATGAAATAATGCTACAAGCCGCAAATAATGGCCGTGGCTGAGGCATGTGGATCCTGTAGCCTCTCTGGGTCTCCTTGCATTGCAAGTCTCACCAGCCTTAGCCAGATGGCCAGTCATGTGGGGGGGGGGGGTGGAGTTGTGGGCCCCCAACAGCTGGAGGACCACAGGTTCCCCAGGCCTCTCCCTCACAGATAAAGGCAAAATATAATGTTTAGGTTGTTATATTGTTAATTAATTAACTAAATTTGTATACCACCCTGTACCTGTAGATCTCAGGGTGGTTCGCAACACAAAACTACAATGTGAAAAAGACAAAAGACATAATAAAAATAAGAACAGAAACAAATAATCCCCCCTTCTGACAACACATTTAAAAGGACATTGGCTGTCACTCAGCCAACAGTGTGGTTGAAGAGGAACGTTTTCTCCTGGGGCCTAAATATCTATAATGAAAGTGCCAGCCAAACCTCCCTGGGGAGAGGATTCCACAAACAGGGAGCCACTGCCGAAAAGGCCTGTTCTTGTGTTACCACTCTGCTGACCTCATGTGGAGGAGGCACATGAAAAAGGGCTTCAGAGGATGATCTCAGGGTTTATATGGAGAGAGGAGGTCATTGTGGTATAACTTGAGGTTGTTCAAATTAAACAAACATGCACAAAGAATCAAGAGTGCAAAAGTCCAGAAAAAAGATCCCTCAGTTTCCCTAATTTTCAGAGAACAAAGGAGGAAGCAAGGAACATCAGAAGAGGCTCCTGGATTAGGCCAATGCCCCACCTAGTCCAGCATCTGGCCAACCAGATGCCTGTGCAAAGCCCCCAAACAGGACCTGAGCACAAGAGCCTTCTGCCTTCCTGCCCTTCCCAGCAGCGGGTATTCAGAGGCATTAAGCCTCTGACAGTGGAAGTGGAACATGGCCGCTGTGCCTACTAGCCCTTGACAACCTTGTCCTCCATGAATTTGTCTATAAGAAGAATGTAAGACGAGCCAGGGAAGGGTGCTTGCACCCACCAAACACCCACCAAGCACGACAGAAGGAGACAAAGGAACTCCATAGCACTACTGTGTGATGAGAAGCATATAGGGCCACAGGTTTCCGCTTCCTCTTCCAAAGAGCCACAGGAAGGAGAGTCCACTGTCTCCTGGGGAATTCTGCTCTGCTGTCAAACAGCTCTTACTGTTAGAAAGTTCTTCCTGATATTAAAGTTACTGGTTCGAGTCCTATCCTTCAGAGGAGGAGAAAACAAGCTTGCTGCATGTGACAGCCCTTGAGATATTTGAAGACGGCCATCATATCTCCTCTCAGTCTCCTCTTTTCCAGGCTAAACATACCCAACTCCTTCAATCATTCCTCATAAAGCTTGACTTCGAGACCCTTGATCATCTTAGTTGCCCTCCTCTGCATACATTCCAGCTTGTCAACAAGCTTTCTTAATTGTGGTGCCCAGAACTGGACACAGTATTCCAGGTATGGTCTGAACGCAATGATACTATTACTTCCCTTGATTGAGACACTAAAGTTCTGTGGATACATCCTAGAACAGGCATAGGCAAACTTGGCCCTCCAGATGTTTTGGGACTACAACTCCCATCATCCCTAGCTAACAGGACCAGTGGTCAGGGATGATGGGAGTTGTAGTCCCAAAACATCTGGAGGGCCAAGTTTGCCTATGCCTGGCCTAGAATATCATTAGCTTTTTTTGCTGCTGCATCACACTGTTGCCTCATGTTAAGCTTGTGGTGCAGTAAGACCTCCAGATCCTTTTTGCATGCATTGCTAGTAAGCCCATCCTATACAGTGGTGCCTCGCAAGACGAAATTAATTCATTGCGCGAGTGCTATCGTATAGCGGAAATTTTGTTTTTTGAAGCACGGTCGGAGGAAGCGCGGCTTTAGGGGGGGGAACCCTTTCATTTTCATTTTGCGAGTCGCGGCCATAGGAAACTTCGCCTTGCGAAGCACCCTTTCGCTAGCGAATGCCTTTCGTCTAGCAAGTTATTCATCTAGCAAGTTATTCGTCTAGCGAGGTACCACTGTATTTGTGCATCTGGTTCTTCCTGCCTAAGTACAGAACCTTACATTTGTCCCTAATGAAATTCATTTTGTTAGCTTGTGTCCAGTTCTCCCATCCAGTGCTGTCAAGTATCCTGTTTTCCCCGGGAATCTCCCTTATTTCAAGCAGTTTCCCGCTGCTATCCCTTATTTTTCATATCCCTTTAATTTCCCGTTTTTTCAAAGGAAGCAGCTCCTCTCCCCACCCCCCTGCTGGCCAGAGACTGGGAAGACCTTGCCTCCTTGCAGCCTCAAAGCAAGCGGGAGCCATTTCCCGCGCTTATAGGCGTCGTAGCCCACGGGCAGCGTTTCCAAAATACAGTAAGCCTACTGCGCGCGTTCACACCAGTGCCGCCCACTTTTGCTTCTGGCTCCGCCCACCACTGCCATGTGACTGTCCCCGGGATAGGTGAGGCTGCTGATCCCTTATTTTCAAATCCGAAACTTGACAACTATGCTCCCATCTTTTAAGGTCAATTTGAATTCTGATTCTCTCCTCTGCGGCATTAGCTACAGTTTGTTGTCATCTGCAAATTTGAGGAGCATTCTCTCAATTCCTTCATCAAAGTTGTTTATAAAGACATTGAACAACATTGGGCCCAGGACAGAACCCTGCGGCACCCCACTGGTCACTTTTTCCCAAGATGATGAGGAACCATTAAGAGTACTCTCTGGGTTTGGTCAATCAACCAGCTACAAATTCTCCTAACAACTACCTCATTCAACCCACATTTTACCAGCTTCTTTGCAATGATATATACCTGTATAAGTAAACCCTCAAACTCTGGTGTGGCATCCTTTGGGATCCTGCCACAGTCAGCATTTCTCCTGATGCTTGTTTTCAAATAAATTACAACTGTGCTGGACTTTGGCAGAAAGCAGTAGGATATGGTGCTGGTGGTTGGGAAACTCAGCTAACCCCACTTCTTGTCATTCCTGCAGCAGAAAGAGAAGTGTATAGCAATCTGAGCATTAACCACAACAGTGCTTGGAGACCTCCTGGGCTTTTGATACTCCACTATTTCAGGCCTTTTGCCCCATCTGCACTATGCATTTAAGGCAGTATTATGCCACTTTAAGTAGTAATGGCTTCCCCCAAAGAGTCATGGGAACTGTTGTTTGTTTAGGTTGCTGTGAATTGTTAAGAGTTGCCTATTCCTCCTACAGAATTACAATTTCCAGAGTTCACCGGGAAGAGAAATTGATACTGTAGTTAAGTTGCTCTGAAATTTGTAGTTCTGTGAGGGGAAAGGGTGTCTTCTAACAGTGCTCAGCATCCTTCATAAACTACAATCCCCAGGATTCTTTGGGGGGAAGCCACAGCTATTTAAAGTGGCATGATACTGCCTCATATCTCATTAGGATCTGGAGCAATTCTAGGCCTCCCTCACTGGCAAAATCTGCAGCTGCCCATGTTTCCCCTGCCAAGTAGTGCTTTGGCACTTCACCCAGAAGAACTTGGGCAACGGCAACGGTGAGCCCTCCTTTGTGTTGCAACCTGGAGCACACCTAGACACTTTCCCTGGTTGGTTCTTTCACAGATGCATGCAACTCTTGCCACAGAGGCTTTAGATAAATCCTAAATCCCTTTATCTTTCAGGTCCACCGCAATTCTTAATCCATCTTTTCTTGTGTGCTATGCAGTAAGAGAGGCACATCTGCATGGAGATTTTGATAGGGTTTGTCAGTACCTTTAATGCCCTTGCAATTCCTTTAGGGCACATGAAGAGAAAGCACAGCTTTTGCAGTGGCCTCAAGCACCTTCCCAGTGGTTTTTTTTTTTTTTTTTACCAGAGAAGCAAATCTACTAAGGCTGCATAAGGGTGTCCTCCATTGTAATGCTTGTCATACTATTTAGGATTGATGTATGTCACACTTTCTGGACAAAGGTTTCCAACAGTCCTGCAAACTTACTGTATGAGAAGCTCAACATGCACATCGTCATGTAAATGGGCCCAGGATGTTTGGCCACTCCAATCAGCTGTAGTGAACAGTCCTCACCATGTTGTAAAGAGTACAGGAGTGCAATGCTCATATTGCACACTGTTTCACTGGCACCTTTATAAATGTTGTCACCCCAAGAAACAAGCTCAGGTTGCTTGTGCAGTTCAGCCAATCCTTCCACTGCACTCCACCTAACCTGGAAGCTGGTTTCATATCCAGGTGCACCAAAAGCTCCCTAACACTGTGAGCATGAACAGGTGTGCTATTGTTACTCCTTCCATTTTGGTCAGCCATGGCTGAAACATTACCGCTCTGCTCATCCTCCTCTGGAGCCATCCTACCCAATCTCCCCCTCTTTTACTCATTTATCCTATATATACTAATAGCAAAGTCTTCAAAGATGGATCCTTATGTAGCCAATATAGCACCATCCACACAAGAGGTAGGTATCTGTAGGTTTCAGGGAACCCCAGGATTTGCCGAAACAAAATGTTAGGTGGAAAAAGCCCTAAGGGGGCAGTAGAAACCCAAAATAGCTCAAAGGGACCTGAACATGTTCCACAGGCACAGAATGCCAGCTGACTCTGTTTGGAGGGCAAGGTGGGGAGGGGATAGAAATTGGAGTATCCTGAAAGGAGGCCTTCCTGGCTGGTTGGCATCCTGAACAGCAACAGTCAATATGTTGCCAGCCCCATTTGTTCACTGTAATTGCTTCTTTATAAACCACTAAATTAGAATGATGTTTAAGCTCCTCGCTATAAAATTCACAATGACATACTTTAAAGGAAGGAAAGAAAGAAACCAGTTTCATCAGCGATCAAAGCAAAGCATGCACTTAAAACCCCGGGTATCTCCTTCCTCCCTGAAGCGTTCTTCTTCTGCACTCTGTACTGAGCACAGGAATGGCGACACAAACTCTACGGGTGGCAGACGGCAAAGTGGGTCAGGTGCTGGGTTAATATCTGGTCCCTGCTCAGCCACTGGAAGGAGGAGATTAAAGGGAGGGGGAAGAAGACTCCCCTCCCCTCCTCTTTATATCTCTCATTTTATACTGAGCTCACGCTCAACTCTAAAAATACCTACGATTGCACAGTGAGTTTCTCAGCTGATCCGGGATGACCGTGAACCAAAAGCCTCCCCGCCCCCAGGCTGGGATTACTGCTCAGAGCACCAGAAGGTTGCAGCAGCAGCCACAGCTGGAAAAGAACCATCTGTCTGTTTGCTCCCTAGGGCACCTCCTGCTGGCCTAAGAAAAGCCAGTAGCCCAAGAAAGTCTTGCGTTCCTCTCCACATGGGCTAGCCCTGCCTCCACAGGAGAGGAGGTGACTGATGCTCAACTCTGTGACATTATGATTCCAGCAAGAGGGCCTTTCATGAGAAAGGAGTGTTTGGCTGTGAGAAGGGAACGTCTTCTAAAATCGTACATGCAGATGTGTGCATACATTGTGTGTCAAGAGCCAAGGCACATAAAATGGCACACGGTGGTATGCCTTAGTGCTCAACTCAAATAAACGTCAGAGAAGAATGATTAAGGTATCCTTCATTTAAAAAAAAACAAAACCCTGGAGGCTTTCCTCCTGGGGATACTAGGCCCAAACATACCTAAAAAGGCAAGGGAAATAGTATTGTATGCCACAGTAGCTGCAAGAATATTAATCGCTACAAATTGGAAAGGAGAAAAAATTCCAACTAAACTGGAGTGGCAAAGTAAACTGCTGGAATACGCCGAGTTGGCAAAAATGACAGAGAAACTGGGAGGTCATACTGATCAAACATTTATTTAAAAATGGGACATGTACAAAAAATACCTTAAGGACTATTGTAATAATATGATGTCAGTGTCGAGCCTCAAATGACTTCTGTGGTATGATGGATAATTATAAGAGAATATATTACTGATGAAAATTAACGAAAGAAAATGAAAACAAACAGTGCGCTAGATAGATTAAGTGGTAGATGCACGATGGGGTGATGGGAAGTGGTTAAAAATGCAAGAAGAACTTATTGCGATATGATGTAACAAATATTACCATTTTCTTTTCTTTTTTTCTGGATAAACCTTTTGTTCGTTGTTTCCTTTTAATTTCAATAAAGCATTAATAAAAACAACAACAAATAAACGTCAGAGAAACTTGGATGTGCTCCAGATATTAAGTGCCGCCTCATTCCTTTTTAAGGCCTAGTTCTCACAGAGATGGTTAATCTGAAACTGGGCTGTACATCAAAGGCAGGAAACTTTTGGCCCTACAGGTGTTGCTGGACTACAACTCCCATCATTCTTGAGTATCTTATTTACATATTTATTGCATTTATATCCCACCTTTCCTCCAAGGAGCTCAAGGTGGCATCCATAGTTCTGCTCCCCCGTGTTTTATCCTCACAAAAGCACTCTGAGGTAGGTCAAGTGGAGAGTGAGTGACTGGCTCAAGGTCGCCCAGTGAGCTTTGTGGCTGAGTGGAGATTTGAACCCTGGTCTCTGAGATCCTAGACCAACACTCTAACCAACAACACCTTTCCCATCCCTGCTGTACAGTGTCAGCACACATGGCATACACAAAAATCCCTTCCACATAGAAAACTAGCATGTCAGCAGAAGGGGGTTCTAATGTTGCAAAGTTAGGAAAATAAAGCTTAGACAAGATTGGGTCTCACTGAATACTGTACCGTCAAACCTCAGTTGTCAAATGCAATCCATTCTGGAAGCCTGTTCAGCTTCCGAAATGTTCTACAACTGAGGCGTGGCTTTCGATTGGTTGCAGCAGCTTCCTGCACTCAAGCAGAAGCTGCGTCGGACATTCAGCTTCCAAAAAATCTTCAAAAACTGAAGCATTTATTTCCAGGTTTTTGGCGTTTGGGAGCTGAAATGTTCCAAATGGAGGCGTTTGAGAGCCAAGGTTTGACTGTCCTGCCACTCCACCTAGACCATCTCTGTTTCTGAGTGCTTAGAATATGCCTACATCAAAGGCATATACTAAGTGGTTCAGTATTTATTCCCTTTAAAGAGGGTGAAGCAACTGTGTTCCTGTGATGGCGGAGTGAGGTAGCGTTGGGATTCTCTAACAGACTTTTCAGCACCCTCTGAGCTATAATTCCCAGGAGATTTTGGGAGAAGCTGTGAAAGAAAGGTGGTTATAAATCATCTATGTCGCAGCAGCTGACACATATTTTCTCCCTTTAATAGCTAGAAATGAAAACTCATATTCATCTGTTCACATCAGAACCAAAGTTAATCTTTCCTCACTCTTTCCCCCATTCTTAAACCACCCTGTTGACGTTTATAATATGCACATTTATGCACTAACACCCGCTGCCATATTTCCCATAGCCACCGCTTTGTTGCTGGAAACTTCCAGTAACTAGCGATGATCTTAAGTGCTGCAAGCTACAATTTTACAATCTTGTTTCCTTTGTATAACAGCCTACACTTTCTCCAATAAAATAACAAGTGTTTCCAAAGGGAGTTCTCGTTGCATTTTTAAACTCTTTTATAACTCCTTCCCAGAAATGCAGATTACTTATACATGACCACCAAGTAGGTTTGAAATATATGCCATTTCTTACCACACCGTCAACGTTTTGCTTGTGCAGTGCCATACTTTTTTTTTTTTAACCATGAAACCATTGGGCCTCTGTGAGAACATTTCTAGGCCTCTTTTCTGCAGCTCATCTTCCTGTCTCACGCACCACTAGTTGTCTTTCTACACGGAATGATACCATGCGTATGTAAGTTGTAACATGAAGTGATGCTAAATGGTGGTAAACTATGGCATTAAGACACAGGGATTTATGCTTTTGTAGAAACTATACTGGGAAGTCAAGCAGGAGCCTTTGTTGATCAGAATCCATGTAGAAGATCAACAAGTTGTGGTGAAATGGCCCAGGATCCTCTGAGCACTCACTTTCTCTGCCTCTCTCCCTCTCTCTCTCTCTCTCCAGTTCTTTTCCATCTTTGCATTTGCAACATGTGGCAGCTACAGTGGAGAATTCCGCCTGAGTGTTGAATGTGCGAACAAGACTGAGAGCGATCTTGATATAAAGGTGGAGTTTGCCTACCCCTTCCGGTGAGTTGAATCCTCAGCTGCGATTATTTATAACCCGCTCTTTCATAAAATATAACAAAGCAGCTTATAGCATATAAAATACAATTTATTAGGTTTTTTAATTTCCATTTATAACCACTTACTGTCCAAAAGATCTCAGAGTGGTTTACAGTAGATAAATTCATATGCTTATATATACTGTAGCCAATAAGCACAATGAAACCATGTCAGATGAGTCACATTACAAAATATATAAGCCGTGTCCATATACATAAAGGTAATATAAAAACAGAAAAAATCAGAGCATGTCACAATATCAAATTTCCATCTATACAACGTAAATCACTCACCATCCAGAGCTGCTGTCAGTCAGTGGTCTGGTTTGGTATAAGGTATATTCAAGCACCCCTCCCCTAAATCATTCATAACTGCACAATCCTCCTCTAACTCAAAATTCAGCTTCTCTTGGCACCAGATGTGTGTTGCTTTGGTGCAGAATTCAAACAGCAACAGCCCCGGGTATGTACAGCTCTGACGGAAGGTGGTGGACTCTCCTTCCTTGGAGGTTTTTAAGCAGAGGTGGGATGGCCATCTGTCAGGGGTGCTTTAGTGGAGATCCCTGCATTGCAGGGGGTTGGACTAGATGGCACTTGGGGTCCCTTCCAGCTCTCCAGTTCTGTGATGCTATGATGACTCTCACTCTTTTTCTCCTTCCCAGGCTCCACCAGGTGTATTTTGAAGCTCCTACTTGTAAAGGGAACAAGGATAAAGTTTTCTTGATTGGAGATTGCTCCTCCTCTGCTGAATTCTTTGTCACCATTGCTGTCTTCGCCTTCCTCTACTCCCTTGCCGTTATTGTAGTCTACGTATTTATGCAGGACAAGTACAGGGAGAACAACAAGGGACCCATGATTGTGAGTGCCCAAACTCCAGGGTGTGACGCAGCATAGACATTTGGCTGAATGCAGGGACAGGATGGGCCATTTAGGCAACTGCCCCAAACCCTGACACTTCCTAGCAACCAGAAGCAGACGTCACAGCAGCTGAAGGGTGCTGTGGGTAGGTGGCACATTAGGAAAGCCTGTTGCCAGGGCCACCTCTACCCATTAGACCAATGGCCATTAGCAGTGTCTAACTCAGTACCGTCAAAGAGTAGTGGCAACATTATGAGATAGTTATATTCTGAGTGGGTGGTAAAGTGGGCGAGGTGCTTGATTTTCTGCCTTATATGCTGCAACATCAGGGCCATAAAACGTGGTATAGGGATGGAGGGAATAAGGCAGGGTTTCTAAAGTATTTGGGCTACAGGAAGAAACAAGGACTGGAGTTCTGAATATTGATGTGCAGCTGAACTTTGACTTTACGACTTTAGGATGCTGGTGACCCACCAAGCTGGGTGCAGCCAGCAGTGATGCATGGGGGGCTTAGCGGGGGCTTGACAAACCATTTGTGTTTGTTGTGCTAGCTACCTGGGGCTTTAGAAACAGTGGCTTGACTGTGGCCAGCTGGATAGTTTACTGCACACCAGAAATTCTATGTGTGTTTCCACCAATTCTGAACAGACCGGAAGGTCCTGGGAGGAAGTGTGAAGCGGGAGGCCCAAAGCAGCTAAGGAGCTTTGCAGCAGGAGCTGGGTCTGGGTTAGGGGATCTGGACAAGTGGGGGGAGCTCCATATTTAGCCCAAGCTGAGTGAGACACATCCAAATGGGCAAGTTGCGCCAGCGCAGTGGTTTCACAGTGGGCCCCAGTGACTCCACCTCTTCCTGGATTTTCTTGGGACACTGGGTAGTGTCTTTGGTCCAGGGTCTGAGCACCAATGGGTCCTAACAATCCACTGGTAGCCACTTGCTTCTCCTAGAGGAACCCACCTCATCCTTTGGGCAACCATAGTTGTAACCTCTTGCCCTCCCTCACCCCCCACTGCAGGATTTCATCGTCACGGCTGTTTTCACCTTCATGTGGTTGGTGAGCTCCTGTGCTTGGGCCAAGGGCCTTTCAGATGTCAAGGAGGCCACTGACCCTGACAATGTGATTGAAGGCATGGCTGTGTGCCGGAGTGAAGGCAACAAGTGCAATGAGCTGCGGGAGCCCGTCACCTCCGGCCTCAACACCTCTGTGGTTAGTCCTCCAAGCACCTACTCTGCTTGCTTGCTTGCTTAAATGTTTTATATACCGGTAACCCTTGACTACTAAAATCTCTAAGCAGTCTGCAAAGATACAACCAAAAAACAAGTTAAAACTGTAAAATGGAACCTCGGTTAGAATATCAGCTGGAGTTTTAGAAAGTCTTCAGTAGGTGCCAGCAGTTCAGTAGGGAGGTGATCTATCTGACTTCAAGGGTTTATGGAAGGGAGTTCCATAAGACTGGTCCCACAATACTGAACGCATGGCCTCAGGTTGATCTAAGTCAGGGGTCCCCAAACTAAGGCCCGAGGGCCGGATGCGGCCCAATTGCCTTCTAAATCCAGCCCACAGACGGTCCGGGAATCAACGTGTTTTTACATGAGTAGAATGTGTCCTTTTATTTAAAATGCACCTCTGGATTATTTGTGGGGCATAGAAATTTGTTCATATTTTTTTCAAAATATAGTCCGGCCCCCCACAAGGTCTGAGGGACAGTGGACCGGCCCCCTGCTGAAAAAGTTTGCTGACCCCTGATCGAAGTCATGGGGGACTATTAACCGTGATTCCCCTGAGGATCTCAGTGCCTGAGCCTAAGGGCATCCAGGGCAGACTCTTGAGCCCTGGAATCAAGTAGCATGGAGTGCTGCTGAGCCGTATGAAGGGCAACCTATGTATATTTGTACCCCGGCCTCTGAGAAGGCATCTTATAGCCTGTGCTTTCAGTACTGGTTCCAGATTTTGGAGAGCCCTTGGGTGAAACACGCTCTTTCAGTGAGTCAGACGCCACACTAATGCTATTGCTGTTGCTACTCGCTGCTTGCTTGCTTGCCAGGCAGATTGGTGCCCCTCCCCTTCACCACCACTGTTGTCTGGGCTGGACCGAAAGGGGGGGGGGGTTGAGCAGGTGAGGCGGTGGCAGGAGAGAAGGAGCAGGTCCAGGGGCCTCATGTCAGTTGTTCAGTATGGACCTCTGCCAATGCTCAGCCATGCCAACCCTAGATGCCCGTTTTGGGTGCTTTTGAGCATTCAACTGCTGTAAAGGTGTCTTAGATGTTTTGTGGTGGTGGTGGTGGTGGTGTGTGTGTGTGTGTGTGATATTCATGTGTATATATGTAGTTATGTATTTTGTAGGGTGGCCAATCATTCATACTGTTATGTTTCCTCAAAGTAAATCTGCACAGGACACTGCATCTTTAATTTGGTTTAATTGCTAAATTAATCCATTTGAATAATCATTGAGGCCCATTTTAATCACTGGCAACAACTTTTAATCAGTGGGACTGAGAGTTATTTAATTTGGGCGTGTTTTGCTGGTGCTCATGTTACAGTAAGAAGAGAATAACAATAATCTGTGCCTGCAGTAATATGTGGGTATGTGTGTTTGCCAATTATTGATTGATGTTCTTTATCCACCTGTCAATAAATATTCTCTGGGAGACTTACAACAAAATGATATTAAAAATATGATATACAAAGAATTATAAAGAACAACAAAAATAAATTACAGCAAGAAATAAGAGGAAAAGATGTTTGCTTGCTGGACAGAATTGCTTTTGTTCATTTATATACATATTGCATATTTACCGTATTTTTCGCTCCATAGAACGCACCGGACCATAGGGCGCACCTCATTTTTAGAGGAGGAAACAATGAAAAAAAAAAATATTTTTCTGGTTTTCCTCCTCTAAAAGCCCTTTTTTGTTTTTTTTTTTGTTTTTTTTTTTTAGGATCAGCTAAAAGTTTTGCAGCTTTTTTGCAAAGGGAAAAGCCCTGGCTTTTTTGAGGATCAGCTAAAAGTTTTGCAGCTGTTTTTGCAAAGGCAAAAGGCTTTTTTTAGGATCAGCTAAACGTTTTGCAGCTTTTTTTGCAAAGGGAAAAAGCCCTGGGTTTTTTTCCCCGAGGATCAGCTAGGTTTTGCAGCTTTTTTTGCAAAGGGGGAAAAGCAAAGCTCCTTTTGCAAAGGGGGAAAAGCAGAGAGGAAAAGCCCCATTTTTATGAGGTTTAACTCACATTTCTGAAAAATCTTAAGGAAAGGGAGCCATTTCTACAGTTTCCAGACAGATAATCTAATCAGCCAGTCACATGTCTTGGGGAAACAAACAACCTCCCTCTGCAGCACTTTCAGCAAAGGAGGGCGGGGCTGAAAGGGAGCCGGGACTCTTATCTCTCTCCCGATCTCTTGCTGATCAGCTGCTGAGCGGGGTCCTTTCAACACTCCCTTTTCTCTTTGTAAAATAAAAAGCATGATCCTCTTTTGGCCCCTGGGCAATTCAGCTCCAGGGACCACCATTCGCTCCATAAGACGCACAGGCATTTCACCTTACTTTTTAGGAGGAAAAAAGTGCGTCTTATGGAGCAAAAAATACGGTACTCAAATGTAGATCCCACTGAGTTCAATGTGGCAAAGGAACCCAAGCAGACTTGAAGAAATACAGCCTTAAAAGAGAAGCTTGGAACATTCTCTAATCTTATTTTATAATCTGCAGAGATGATGGCACAGCTGCTAGCTTTCAGAAGGGTAGCTGTGATAGGGGGAACTGGCAGGTGGCAGTGCTCTTGAAGGTGAAGTCCCTAGTTTCCCAGGGTTGCTAGAACAGATCTCTCCCTCTCCGGACTGGCTGATGTAGCCAGTAGGGTGGAGGGGAGGTAATATTTGACTCCAGAGCAGTGACTAAGGGGGGAAAGGAAGACCCTCATCTTACATCCTTATCAGAATGCTTCAAGAAGCAATGGCTGAGTCTCTGTTGCCCCAGTAAGGCTAGGAGTCTTCTGCCTCACCTCATCAGTTATGTTGACCAAAGTAAAGCCCAAGTGATTCTTCAGATGAGATATAATCTGGTATATGTGTTTATATAAATCAACCTTCAGTTTGCAGCGGCAAAAATGAGTGAATGATGGGAGGCCTGAGATATAATTTTTGCGAATGTGGCTGTTGGTGGGAGTCCTTCCAAGGGAGCAGCACTGCAGCAGCCCTTTAGCTGATCTACTTGTGGCTAATCACCTATGAATAAATGAGCTGCAATGTTGATGAAATATTGGAGCAAATGATAATCTTCAAATTGTTGCAGGGAAACCTTTGGGAGTTTCCAGGGAGAAGGTCCTAATAAAGGACAATCTTCCCTGGGGGGCACCTGCCCACTAGCACCCCTCTTCCCCTGCAAACAGGGAGCATCAGCTGAGTATTGGATGTGACCCAGGGGCCGGGGGAGGCACACACAGTTAATGTGGTTGTCTTCTTAAAACAAAACAATGCTCTAAGAAGCTCTAGGGTTCCTCCAGAGTCTCTTCAGGGAGAAGACTGGAAAGACAGCAAACAGATAAAACATCTGGTTTCAGGTTCAATCCCCAGCATCTCCAGGTTAAGTTGGGAAAGACTCCTGACTGAAACCCTGGAGAACTGCTGCCAGTCAGCGCAGGAAATACTAGATGGGCTAAGATCCTAAGGGCTCAACCAGACTAACCCGATCTTTATCACTGAATTGGAGCAAATGTCAGTTGGGTTTTCTGCAGATTGACCTTTGCTCCAATTCAGTGGTAAAGAGCAGGTTTTCTTGGGGAAAGTGGCAGAGCAAATGGGAAACTGCTTAGACCTGTGCTTTCCAGGCATGGGAGAAGTGGAAATGGGGACATGCCCTAACTCTTTAGTAAAGCAGCTGAAGGAGGAGTAGCACACGAGATGTCCCTCTCTTCCCTTTCCAAATCTGCCATTCCTCCCAGATGTCTCCAGCCTACCACCTGAGGCGACTAATGGGCAGCCCAGCCCTGCATGCTTGTGTATACACACACACAAACACACCCCACTTCCAGACAAGGCTTCTCAAATGGCAGGGAACTGGGACTGCTGAGGAAGACTCTGCAATTAATTGTCCTTTCTCCACCCTGTCTTCATTTTCTCCCCAGGTTTTTGGCTTCCTGAACTTGGTGCTTTGGCTGGGGAACATGTGGTTCGTGTTTAAAGAGACGGGCTGGAGCACCCCCTTCGTCAAGTACCCACCTGCCCAGGAGAAGCCGCCAGCACCTGAGGCCTTTGGCGATGCCTACAACCAAGCGCCAGGCTATGGGCAGCAAGACACGTATGGGCAGCAGGGTGGCTACCAGCCTGATTACAGCCAGCAGGGCTATGGGCAGCAGGGAGAGTATGGGCAGCAAGGCGTCCAAGGCGGGCCCACTTCCTTCGCAAACCAGATGTAGGCGGGTGAGTTGTGCTGCTGGCTGGCTGGGCAGGGAGGCGGGGTGGAAGAGTCCTCTTCTCTCGCCCTTGAATAAGGAGGCTGTGCAAGCAACATGTTAAAAATATTACTCTGCAGGAAAAACGGAGTCCTGCAGTTGAGACCCATGTTCCGCAAATTAAGCACATTTGTGTCATTTATTATGGTTTTGCTCATCATGGAGGAGGAACAAGGAGCTATGCTGGGGACTGAAGCATCACTCCTTGACCACTTCAACCTGATCATCACACACCAATTTTATGAAGGGGACAGTTTGCAAGTCAGCCTGTAGTTCTCATACGCAGTTCTGACACCCTTTAAGACATGAACAACCCCCAGAATGTGGCACCCCAAAAGCCATTGTGCTGATGAGTGCACAGGCACAGGTGCCAGCTGAATAGGAATTGTGTGTGTGTGTGCGCGCGATTATAGGGGGAGGAAACCCAAAAGGCAATTTGCATCAGGTCAATACATCCATGCCCCCTTTGTAATGTGAACAACTCCATGCAAATCTGGCTAGAAACACAACCAGATGAAATGACCTCACTGCGTTTCAAGCTACTAATGTGAACATACCCATATTCGAATGCTTCCCCACATCCAAAGCCATTTTCCCATGCCAAAATAAAAAAGCTGTTATGCTTTGTGAAATAACATGGCATTTGGTAACGAATGTGGTGTTATTTGGCAGCTCGCTGATATTTGTATATTATAGCAGTGTAGACCCTAATACACAGTTGTGCCTGAGGCTGAAAGGTGTGGAATCTAGAGGAGAATAACATTCTACACACCTGGACTGTGAGCATCTAATTCAGGTGAAGGGAACCTTTGGTCTTACAATGTTGCTGAACTACAACTCCCATCAGCCCCAGCAAGCATAGCCAGGGATGATGGGAGTTGTAGTTTAGAAACATGTAGAGGGCCAAACATTCCCCTCACCTGATCTGGATTGCTGACATAGTGAAATGAGAGCCTTTTGGATACTATTGAATGGGTAATCAGCTTTGTTGGCCTGTGTGTGGAATTTGTTAGTCTGTAGGTCTCTAGGCACATTTGCCCCAGATATCAGGTTCAGATTTGAACTCCACCATGGACTACAGAAGCAGCTGACTGCTGCTAGGACTCCTTCCCCTCGGCTGGTCTTAATGGCCAGAAGCCCCCTCTGCCTTAGCATGTCTCCTTCCGTGAGGAGTCGTCCTCAGCTCTTGGTGCACAGAAGAGAAGGCAGCTTCCTCAGCCTGGCCACGTACCTCTGAGAGTCAAGGCGTTCTCAAACTGCTCTACAACACACCCTCATCTGAATCAATAAGCAAAGAGTCCTTTGTCAGGATATAAATGAAAGCAAGGCTTTGTCCTTTGCATGCAACGGTAAAGAACAATGTCAAGCTTCCTTTGTGCAAATTTATATTATGCCTTTGGGTCAAAAAATTAATAGCAGCGCTCCTACCCACCCCAAATCAAATTGGGACTGTGGTACTTAGGGAGTGAGGGATTAAATTCCTTTCCTGATTAAGCTCCCCCCCCCCTGCTACACACCCAAGCTGCAATTTGCACCATGCCTTAGATGTTTTGCTCTGCTGACAAACAGCAACTGAGAGAAATGAATTGTTTTAATATGTAAAATATCATACATGTGTTTTATGAGTTGGTGGGGGAGTGATTTTAATTGGTAAAATTGTGTATGCCATGGTTCCAGCCAGGAAGAAAAACCCTTATAATCAGAAATAAGAGAAAATTGGCTGCGTGTCAGTTTTCTTTGTTAACAAATACCAAATTGCACCAGATAATTGAGCTAAGACACTCTTCAGAAGAGCTGTGGTAGGGGAAAAGGTTTGTTGGCTCAGCACTCATGCAAGTAGTCTGATGAAGTTTGGGCAACTGAGTCTGATACTGCTCTCCAGCAATGGGAGTTTATTTTATTTATTTATTTATTTATTTTAAAACAGCTGAGCTTCTTGTCAATGGAAGCTGGCCCATATCTGAAATCCACTTAGTAGAGTTTCATGTCTTAAAATGCATTTTGTATACAACTTCCCAGCGTGGAAATAAAACTTTGCCCCGTAAGCATTCAGACTCAGGAAGCCTATAAATTTCCGGCCAGGGCTGGCACCGTTTGAGGGGACCTTCCAGGCTCTTGCCCTAAGCAAGCTGGCCAGGGAGCGGGAGGCAGAGCTGTCAACCCTCCCTGCTGTTTCCCAATGCCATAATAAGGGAATTTCCTGCAAAAAGGGGGAACGGTTGACAGCTATGGCGGGAGGGTGGGTGGCACTGCAAGAAGGGCAGCCCAGCGCTGGAAAGAGAAGTACTGGGCGAAGCAGCTGCAGCAGATGCCGCCATCTTACCTGCCCCAGAATTCACCTGTGGCCCTACCCAGGGCTGGCTTGCCCATGAGACAAGGTGAGGCAGATGCTTCAGGCAGCAGGATCCACAGGGGGGGAGCAGATCTGGCCTCCCTATGGGGGAGGCCCAGAAACAGGGGAAATAAGCTACATCAACATAAATTAAGTCAATAGCAGTGGTGTGCCCTCCTGGGCCTCAGCGTTTGCCCTATCCTGCCAGGCCTGTGAGGAAGACCATCATTGCTTGGCACCCCTCGGCCTCTTGGGTCTGGGCTGTGTGGTGGTCTTCCAAGGCCAAGAGAGGTAGGGGTGATGATGCCATGGCTGGGGACAACTCTCCCCCCCCCAAGCAGCTGAGCCAGAAAGAGCCCTTCCCTCCACCCCCAGGGCCATTGGAGAGACACTTCAGAGATATGTTCCAGTTCTGTTCAGATGCTCCTGGAGGGGGTTTTGTGTGCGAGTGTCGCTTCTGTCACAGGAAAGCTTCCCTTTTTTTCTGTGTTCATCTACTTTCTCTCCCTCTCTCTCTTTCTCTCTCTCTCTCTCCCCACAGGTCCCTACCCCCAGCAGTAGGAGGCGTTGTGTGGAGGAAGCTACCATCCTGTCCCTGCCCCCCATGTCCCCTTGTGCAGGGGAAAGGGGGGGCCGGTGGGTGCTTGCACTGGGAGGGGGCTGGTGGGGTGTCATCCCTCCCCCTCCCAAATGAATGTAGATGTTTGTGCTGTTTATATATATATATATTATATATATGAGAGAAACTACAACTAGAGATAGACCGCCCCCTCTCCCATTGCCTCGTGCGCACACACTCTGCCCGATCTCATTTCCCATCCCTGGGACAGCTCCGTGACTTTACATGGCTCCCTCCCTTTTTACCCCTGCCATCTCGGCTCCAGACCCCCAAACCTCCCAGCTACTCCTAGCTCTCCAGTCTCCTCTCTAACTTGCCCCCCCGCCATTCCCTTTGAACCCCACCCACCCAATGTTGTGGAAAGCATGGCATGACTCTCACTTCTCTCTTGACACTTCGCCCCCAACGTGTGGCAAATGCTCCTCCATCTCCCCTCCGCATGCCCCCCATGAACACCAGCTGGTCATGGGGGAGGGGTTTGAGATTGGAGGCGATTCAGTTGCCATCTTCAGTGTCTGAATGCCAGGCAGATTTGGGGTTTATTAAGGGGTTTGGGGTTCAATATTATATTCAGCGCTTTAATTAAGGTTTTTAACACTCACTTCTCCATTCCCAGCCCCTCTTCCCAAAAGTTTAAGGGTCAGGATAGAGGGCAACCAAAATATTGGGGGAAATTGTCTCCTGCTTCTCCTCCCTGTTGGTCTGTATTGGGGATGTGGGGTGTTAAAAGGAGGATGATCATAACGGGGGAACCCGCAGCACTGTGGTGTTTGTTACGGTTTGGAGGTTGTGTGTGCACGTACGTAATCTCTGCAGAAGGGTTTATTCTGGAGGGGAGACAAAAGGCAAAATGTGGGGTGAGAGTATCATTCCCACTGAGTTGTATTTCTGGGGGTTACATTCCCCCCCCCCCAATACCAGTATGTATGCCATGATCACCAGTGAAGCTTGGGGCCCACAGCTCAGGGCGGGGGGAGGACCAAGGGGGGAGACTCTGTTATACATCCTTTTTCCTTTCCCCCTCTCTTTCCTTCTCCTTCTAAGGTTGCATATTCAAGATACTTGAAAGTGGAGCCATCTGGATCCCTTTTTTTCAACTCATTGTACTCCCAGTCAGGGTGATTCAAGTGTCCCCCCACGACCTTGGTTCTGAGGCCATTGTGAGAAGCATGTGGGGTTTCTGTCAGGCAAACAGCCCAACAGGAATTGCACAGGACGTACAGATTGTATGAACTGACACCTCCACACAGAACCTGTATGTAGAGCTGCCATGCTACTTCTGAGCATCTGTTGTGGCTCAGAAATGTCTAGGTCCAACGGGGAACCCAGGCAGCCTGTGCCTCTGCACAATTTCCACAGGGTACTGAACCCATTGATGGTTCTACATACTCACAATTTATTATTATTATTATTATTATTATTATTATTATTATTATTTATTACTACACTGCCCTTCATACACAGAAAGGAGGCCTACGGTTAATATGGGGATTTTGCTGCACCATGACAGTTGAGAGGAAGTGTTGTAGTTATTCTTGATTAATTCACATAGAATTTGTAGGGTGTAATCTTGTGGTTGTGGTTTCAGGTCGTAACCTTTAGCAGTTAGCTGGAAGTTGGTTCCATCTGGGTTTACTTCCAAGTAAATTTGTTTAGGATCGGGATAATATTAATCTCCCCCCACCCCACCTCTTCCCTCCTTCCCCCCCGTCTCCAGTTCATTTCATTGTCTGATTTATCCTTCTCCCAATCTTCTTTTTCACCTCTTGCTTTTTCTCATCTTTATGGTTCTCTTCCTATGGCCCTATTCTTTTTCCTGGCCTATCCCAAAATTCCTGCTCCTGTACTCTTAATCTGCAGCCTGCGGCCTCCAAACCAACCTATTTTCCATAGCAGCCAAAGCATCCCCCTCCCCATCTCCCCCTCCCAACATTCCCAGAGGCACTCTGACTATATATTACTCAGTGTCTGTGTATCTGATCGTGCCGTAATTGTGCGTTTCAGTTTGTCCGGCTCTTTGCCCCGGTCGATATCGTGATTTTTTCTTCCATCTTTAAATGACAAAAATACCAACGACAACAGCAGCAAAATGACCGGAAAAATATGCATTAATCCCCCAAATCTGCCCCCTCACCCAAAAGGTATAGAGAAAAAATGGATAAAAACCAAATAAAAAGGGAACGAAAATGTATTAAAAAAATAAGTATTTGAAGTGTCCTTATTTTGTCTTGTTCTTACCATGTTTTATATCTGTCTCCTAAACTCATATATAAGAATGAACTAAAATGGATGTAACCACCTATCTCCTGCAGACCTGTCCCCTCATGCCCTTCTCCAAGGTTGTGCACCTGCTCAGGTAATGGATGCATTAGCAAATAATGCATTTGCATTTGTTATTTGGGAGCCCTATGCCTCCCAAAACCCTCCTAGTGAGATGAAATTGCCATACCTCTTAGAGAAAGCCAAAGCCCCTTTCTTAGCACTCCTCTGTCTCCGATTCACCCAGTCACTTCAGGTCAGTGTGAGGACTCGTCCACACTTCTGCCTATCTTATGCCTGCAAAGCAAAGCACGGAGCTGAGTGGTTTTGCCATTGCCCCACCACTCTCGGAAAGCTGCTCTTTAGCGCTAAATCGGAGCAAACATCAATCTGGAGAAAACCCAGTTGACACTTGCTTCCATTCAGCAGTAAAGATCAGATTTCCTCGGGTGGTGGGGGAGAAAGATGGGGGACAAGGGCAAGTCTGAATGAGCCCTGCTACTCAGCAGTTTAGAATATTATCTGCACATCGTAGCTTTCAGAAGGGTGTTTATGGTTGAACTGGTGCTGCTCACAGCATCCACATGATACTATCAGCAATGAAATTGCAGTCTTAACTTTTTAAAACATTTAATCTCCCCCTCCTTTTTTACACTTAATATAAGTAAAAATAACTCAGTATGCATCTGTAGTCACCTCTGGTGTTAGAAGCAGGTTAGTGCAAAATATATTTTTTTTGGTCATGTGGGTGGTAAAATTTTGGTTGGTGGCCTCCATTGCCACACCCTTCCCCTGCGCTAGCCATGTCCTCCTGGGATCCAGTCAGAAGCTGGGGTGGCTTCTGTAATGCTATGCTGTCCTGTTTAAAGCACGATAATTGAGAGGTATAGCACTACAGTCTTTACCTTGACAAGGTTACTGTGAAGATAGATCACAAGGATTCATCCCCATTTATGTAAATACAAGCTTGCATACTTCTGTAAGGTGTCAGGTAGGGGCTGCTGAGAAACAGAAGGAACACCCTTTGCAGGCCTTTGCTGAAGTCATGCTTTACAGAAGTGATTTTGAGGAAACGGTTCCCAGGGTTTCTTAATGTTTCCTCACAGCAGTGCTTCTGAGCTACACCCATGTGATTCAAATAGTCATGTGCAGGAAAATCCCATATTGTATCACGCCCAAAAATAAATAAATCCTTTCCTGACTGACTGATTTGTCCATTAAGCCCTGTTTGCTAAGGGCTGGGAGGAGGCTTTGCTGTAAGGCACTAACAATGCCATCGGCTGTCCTTCCAGAAAAGTTAGCCACTTTGAAACAGCATTTAAGTTTACAATCTGGAACTCTGAGGTCATTTTGTTCTTCTTGCTTAGGTGTTTGTAAAAAGTATTTCAGGGAACCCCGAACCCTTGAGTTTCTCAGCAGCTTATTGGGGGTTTTCAGCGATACAAACAGAAATGCCAGCAAGCACCCCTAAATTATAGCTGACTATTCCTTCTTGTTTTCACTTGCAATAAACAAACCAAAAGATGGTTGGAGGCCTCATTATTGCCATTCAAGGGGTCAGGGGCAACAATGGTATCCATTGGGGCGGGGTCAGCACCCTGAGTAGACAAAATATGCATCCAGAGGTGCCTGGAACAATTGTGCAAGACACTGTGATCCTTTGGCTGATGTGCAAGGTTCTTCAGCATTGGGGTACATGAACAGGGCTGGCCGAGGTATATTGCTGGCTGATGCAGAGCAACAAATGTCCCTCCTCCAGACACAGAGTAGCCAGTGCCAGTCAAGTTTATTTGGGGACTGCAGATGGAGAATTGCAAACCTCACTTTGCCTAACAGTAGAGCTGGTGCTGTGGAAAGGCTTTCTGAAAGTACAAGGTGAAACATCACTCTTCCAACCTGAGTTCACAAGATAAGAAACAGTAAAAGTACAGAGGCAAGAAAGAATCCAGCACTTCCGCCAAGGAGTGGAAATGCTTCTTTTCCACATTTTGTCTTTCCACTGGGGATCACTGAGGGAGCTTCGTGATTGATTGGGGATTTGAACCCAGGACTCACCAGGCCTATTCCAACACTCTAGCCCTGCTATACACCGACTCTTTTGGTGATTTTGTCTTGGTATCACAAGTGTGAGAATTTCATGTATTTAAACATGAAGCTTGTTGGGCGAAGGAAATCAGGCTGAAAATGTGACTGCATTATATGCTCCCCCCCCCCCAGGACTCAAAAACCTCTCCCTTCCTTCCCCATTAAAAACTGTTGAGTCAGAATGTGAGGTGCCAGACACACACTCCTGCCATTTTAATCTGGAAATTGAGAGCTGATAAAGCACTAACTGTCAGTGCACTAATTTAGGGTAGAGAACAAATGGGCCTCTAGGTACACTTTTTGGGACTACATCTCCCATCATGCCTCCTTATTGGCTATGCTGGTTGGGGCTAATGGTGATCAAAGACTGCCCTAATGAACGAGAAGTAGTAAAATGCCATCTGCGACTGATAGATTTTGTAAGTACCTGCATTAAAAACAGTTTTTTTAAAAATCTGCTCCATCAGGCACTATTTTAATCTACCTGATTAACTGACTAAATGTTGTACCTTACACCTCTGGCCTTGGCATTTGACACTGCAAAACAAAGCAGAAGACTAACAGTAATTTTAAAAAGAGCTTTTATTGGGCATTGCAACAGAATAAATGAGAGGCACACACAAGAAATCAGGCCACTAATACAGGCAACAGGCTTGCAGAATAAACAGGAAGTATATCCTAGGAGGAACCCACAATTATTTATGTAATTCACTGCCCATAAGATGTTGCAATGGTGAGCAGCAGCAGATCAGGCCAATCAAAGCATGATTCAAGAGAGACCAATATAAGGTTCTGCACTTAGGCAGGAAGACAGCCATCTGCAAACACTCCTGAACATGGAATGCATCTTGTGGTAATGATGAGAGCATAGCAGCTAATAGACTGAGCTGTGAACGAAGTCCCCAGTTCAAAACTTACCTCACCACAATCTATTAGTGTCTATGCAAAACTAAGTTCATTGAGTTCAACAGACTTACTCCCAGGTAAGTGGGTATAGGGTGGCATTTGCCAGTGGTAAGCCCCTTTCAATCTGCCCCACCCATATTCTGCAATTCATTGATAATATTTTTGATGCATTCATTCATTGTTAAATTAATTGTATATAGCCAAAGCCTTCACACACAGGGCAAATGCAAGGCATTCCTCTAAAATCACAAAACAAAAGTCTATAAAAGACTACAGCATAGAAGCTTAAAATTTTAAATTGAAATGCATTAATATAACTAGCAAAGCTTAGCTGCCAGAGCAAATTTGGCTACAGATACGCAATTTGTAGAGTGTTTAACTATCACTTCTGGGGGGTATCAATCTGAAAACCAATAAAAATAGGAGATAAAAATTCTCTGGGCACCGTATATAAAGGGTGAATCACAAATGGTGCAAGACATCCTCAACCTGATTGCATCCATAAATGCATTTCCATGCCATCTGAGGTATTCCAAGGTATCTCCCCCCTCCCCTAAGGATGCTGAGGGCATCTGCTGAAACCGAAGCTCAACAAAGGCCCTGTGCAATTGTGGGAAAGTCAGCATCTCAAGGAAGTGAGGCCTTGAATGGTTGTCCTTAATTTGAGAGTCCCAAAGCGATCGTGGGTGCTCTGGCTTGCTTGGCGTCATGGTCAAATATCCAATTTCTAAGTTCACGTGAACTAAGGGATAAATATTTCCCCTCTTGGAGATTTCAAACCCTAAGCTTGTCTTGACACTTTTGTACCCAACCACCTGCCCTTAGCTGCTCCAACCAGCTGAGTTTGGTGAGAATATGGTCCTGAAAGGCATCAAGTCTATGCCAGTAGCTAAGATAGGCTGGACCAATTCTGGCCGCTATTGAGGGGAGACCCAACTCAGCTCTAAGATGAGCCAATAGAGTCCCAGGAGGAAGCCCCAATATCTGCCTCATAAATTTATTTTGTTGGACTTCCCATTCAGATTTGACACTAGTTCATCAAATTTCAGCCCCGTAAAGCATTTGTGTGCATTGATAATAATAGAGATCACCTTTACAGAGGACAGTGATTAACAATGTATTTGGGAAATTAACACTCTAAAATGCTAAGTATGATTACTGTCATGAGACATGAGTTCATTATGGCAATTCATATGTAACTTGGTATGTTCTGAATGTTAATCATAATACTTAAATAGCTGCTTTATAAATGATTAATGATGGGACACCTAAATTATATCCTACTTCCATATAACCTCAGGGAAAATAAAACTCCTTGGCATATGTTGTCTTTCTGTAGGTAAGGAGGGACAATGCAAAAACCTCACAATTGTTTATAATGTAGAGCTGTAGAAAGATAACCATACATGCACATTTCAAATATAATTCTCCCCATCACCTTTTCACCAAATTTAGTGAATAGACTTTTTACTTCAGTAAATACAGTGGAACCTCAGGTTACATACCATCCTCCTTACAAATGCTTTGGGTTGCGAACTTTGCCCCAGGATGCGAGCGGAAGTCGTGCGCCAGCAGCGCAGCAGCAGCGGGAGACACCATTAGCAAAAGCACACCTCAGGTTAAGAACGGTTTCCAGTTATGAATGGACCTCTGGAACAGATTAAGTTCATAACCGGAGGTATCACTGTAGACATATGGGAGAAGGTTGTGCCTCATCCCCCCCCCAAATAAAAGTGAATTCCCCTACAAAAAGTTTGGATAAATTATTCTTGTTAATTCATTTTATCACATTCATAACCCTTGTTTCCTTGGCAGTACAATCAGAGGCATGTCTGCTCAGAAAACCCCATAGTGTGTGTATGAGACTACAGCCTCAGAGTTCAGAGCATCATACATGGGCTTCCAAGCAGTATCCCACCCAGGCACTGATCAGACCCCAACCCTGCCTAATGTTATCAACGTGGCTGCATCAAAGTATCTTTAGACCAGGGACAGGAAACCTGTGTCCCTCACTCCACCCCGATGTTGCTGGACCACAAATTTCTATCATCCCTGTTGGCCATGCTGGATGGAAATTATGGAGTCCAAAGGTTGGCCACCCCTGCAGTAGAACATGTCTGGAGTAGGGAGAACATGTCCTGGGGAATCCTTCTATCTGAAACAGGGAAGCATCATTGCTAAATTATACTACCAAATATCTATTTAGTACCTTTCATCCTTACAACACTCCTTTGCCATACCCTCCAACATTTCTCCAATGAAAACAGGGACATCTTAAGAAAAAGCAGGACATTCCAGGATCAAATCAGAAACCAGGATGGCTTCTCCAAACCCCTAAGCTATTTCAAAGCAGTTACAAAAGTGTACAGGACAACACTTCAAGGTTTGATTCTGTGTGTATGTGCACTTGTGGGGAAAGAGGTCATGTCATCTTTCTTGCTATTAGTTCCTGCTTCTGCTTAGGCTGAGGGAGTACATAGGCCGAATCTCCCCCCAGCTATGCGCATTACGAGCTGCCCATGTCATTAGCTCAGGGGCTCTGGCAAGGAACACTTGTAGAAGAGTGAGCACATCACCTTCAGCTGAGTGGGCCCCATTAGGCCCACGTCCATAGAAACGTTCGAACAGTGCCCCAAGCCGGTAGCTCATGCCAGGAGATCTTTCTAGCTCCTTCAAGGCTGGCAGTGTGTCCAGGCAGCCGGTGCTCAGGGGCAGGTCAGTGTCCACTCGCCACAGTTCTGCACGAAGCAGGGGGAAGTCAAAGCCAAGGCCATTGTGGGCCACCAAGCAGATTGGGCCTGTTTGCCGCTGCAGAAACCCTTTTAGGATCTCCACCACACCGCTGTTGAAACCTGCTTTGCAATTCTCCTCCAGGTTTTGGTTGCTCAGTCCAGTAATCCTCTCTGCTTCAAGGGTGAAGGGCTTCTGGGGATCAACGCAGAGAGTGAGCTTGTCTATGATGCGGGGTAGCTGGGGCGTGGCTAGCAGGTGAGGGCGCTGGAGTGAACGGCGGTGCACTGCAAAGAGGCAGAGCTCAGCCAAGCGAGGCTGGTCAAGGGGCAAGCCGGTGGTTTCAAGATCGAGGAAGACAAATGTCTGGAAGTCCTGCAGAACTGCCATGGTTGGCTGGCACAGAGGAAAAGAACATTAGAATCTTTACATACGCAAGCAGGGATTAAATCCACAGCACTGGGTCATAATGAAAAGCAATAACATGAGCGCAGTTCTCCTCTACATGTGGAGAGAGTAGACAGAGATTCAGCTCACACAAATGCCACAGCAGTCTCAGCTGCAGAAGAGAAAAGCCACTGCCAAACCTCAGAAGTAACTCATCTCTTCACCAGGGGTAACAGCTCCACCCAGGCTTGCATGCATAACACTTCCATGCACAGTTCATCAGTCCTCCCACACCAGCAGTGAACAGACTGATACAGGAGAAATTACAGCCTAAATACAAAAGTAAAGGTAAAAGGACCAGTCGCGGATGACTCTGGGGTTGCAGTGCTCATCTCGCTTTACTGGCCGAGGGAGCTGGCGTACAGCTTCCGGGTCATGTGGCCAGCATGACTAAGCCACTTCTGGCGAGCCAGAGCAGCGCATGGAAACAGTGTTTACCTTCCCACCGGAGCGGTACCTATTTATCTACTTGCACTTTGACGTGCTTTAGAACTGCTAGGTGGGCAGGAGCTGGGACCGAGCAACGGGAGCTCACCCCGTCGCGGGGATTCGAACCGCTGACTTTCTGATCGGCAAGCCCTAGACTCTGTGGTTTAACCCACAGCACCACCCGCATCCCCAAAATACAAAAATACAATAGAATAAATCGTCAATAAAAATATAAAACAGCAACAACCCAGATACACCACAAATTGAGCACAAATTGAATTTGTACTCCCACCACAAAACAACTCTCCACACCCGAGGTTTCTCCCTGGAAACAGCTGCAAAAGCAGCAAAGTTCTAACAATTGCTCTCCAGGGCAAGACTAGCTGGCTTCACCTCCTGGCTTCTCAATGGGCAGCAGTACACCTGGTGCAGGAACAAAAGCAGCAGAGTGGCCAGGGAGGCTGAAGTTGGTTGAAGGCAGGGGCGTCGTAGGGTGGGGGCGGGGGGGGGCGGGCCGCCCCTCGTACCGCCCCTAGGTGGGCGTAACATTTTGGCGCGTGGGGGTGACTTGCGACGGCCCCTCCCACCACTCCCACGCGCCGCCGCTCCCTCCGTCACCCCGGGAGCAGCAGCGCTGCACGGACGGGGTGCTCGCTCGGCCGAGCGAGCACCCCGTTCCTGCAGCGCTGCTCCTCCCGGGGTGACCGGTGGGGAGTGGTGGGAGGGGCCGCCGCAAGTCACCCCCACGCACCGCTGCTCGCTCCGTCACCGTGGGAGCAGCAGCGGCGCACAGTGTGTGCGGTGCTGCTGCTCCCGGGGCGACGGAACGAACGGCGGCACGTGGGGTGACAAGCGGCGGCCCCTCCCATCACTCCCCACGCGCCGCCGCGCCGCTCCCTGCCTGCTGTGCTCAGGGAGCGGAGCCCGGGGCGAAAGGACAGGGGCAGGCCCGCTGGCCCAACCCCTCTCCTTTCCCCGGGACGGCTCCGCTCACGGAGCGCAGTGGGAGAGGGGCGGGCCAACTGGCCCGCGCGGAGGCGTTGTTCCGTGCGCATGCGTCATGACGTCATGCGCACGGAGCAACGCCCCGCCCCCATGGGTGCCACTGGGCTTGCCGCCCCCAGCAGCCCGGTGGCTAGCGACGCCCCTGGTTGAAGGTGCCATTTGAAGGAGCAAATCCTTGGTATGTTGACACTTTGTGGGCAGAGGTGGGGGGGGGCATTCTGTCACTATGGATAAGCTTCTAAATTCACCAAAAAGGACTGACAATGGGATGAGGAAGAATGCCCCTCTGCGTACTACCTCTGGCCACCCCGGTCACAAAATCAGACTGAGGCATGAGCATACCCAAGGTGAGGCAGATGGACAGTAAATCAATAAAAATTCTTATAACTGAGGTTCTGCCCCACCCTAACATAAATCCTGGCTACGCCCATGGACTGAGGCATAGTAAATTAAGTGTCTCTGCACCCTGCGTCAGCAAGAAGGCGTACCTAAAACTGTACCCCAGTCATTTTGCTGCCTTGAGCGCAACAGCATAACGTATGTAAGAAATACCCTTAAGTGCAAGGAAATTAAAAGGACCCAAGTAGAGAATGGAGGCTTCTGCCCAGTGCCCTGGAGGTTCTGCTGTAACAAACATTAGGTGGGATAAGCTCACAATTTACTACAGTTTAGATTGGGGGAAGTTTGTTGTGGTCCAACAAGAGGCCCTCTGCCGTCTTCATTCACTTTACTGTTGCTATGGATCTCCTGCCCTAATGCCACGATGACAACACATTTAATTTAATTATTATTTTAGCCAATCCTTCCATAGGTAGCTCAGTGCTATGCCAAAATGTTTGTGAATACCCAATGTGTCAATTTTATTATTTTTAACTGCAAGTTCCCAGCTATAATCGTGTGATGCAAAATTTTTGTGTCTCCTGCCTCCAAAATGTGTCCTTAAAAATTATATATACCGGTAATTGTGTCAGATCTACTTTTATTTCCCAGGCTATACTCATTTTGGCATGTAGCCTCTGCAGGGTTGGCCATGGGACAATGCACCCTCTGTCCCACAAAGATTAGTAACCCAAAGTATAGATTGTGTAGGTAGCACAGCCCACCCTGGCCAAAGGCAGCACCAAGTCCAAATGACAGTTATCTGCTCAAATCCACGGTTTGGGTTGTATGCATGCCTTTCCCACCTTGGCCCGTGATATATAGAAAGAAAGGACTATAAATTAAAAAAAAAAAAAACTTCCCCAACCCCATGGATGTTTCACTCATGCTGTTTCACAATAAAGGCAGCCATCTGCTCTGCAGAAGAGGAAGGAAAGGACCAGATAAACTACTACAGACAAATTGTAGTAGATCACAGTCCACACCCTACTAGGAAGAGGTCAGAGTCCACCCCCCCCCCAGTCTCTCTTTCCTTCTCAACAACCACAGAGAAGGAAGAAGTTGCATCTGACGGAATTCTCCCTTCTCTGAAACTCCTAAAGATACAGGATGCATTTTGCAACTCAGTCTACAGGCATGTGAACAGTGGGGACCAGACCAATGTGGGCTCAGTTTTCCATCCACAAAGTGGGAATAATATTGATCTAAGTTGCAGTGTTGCATACAAGGAAAACATATTATATCCTACCCTGCACTACCGCTGGAGCTGTAATAATGGATAGTGTGAGATGTTCCAGTCACTTCCCCATGTTTCACAGTAAAAAAACAGGAATCCTGGATGTCCCTGAAAGCCTCATGCTCTCTCCACTGCTCCTCTCAAGATCTTTCCAAATAATCCAAGATTTCAGTGTTCCAGCAGGACACCCCATCATTTAAGCCTCCCTCTTAACAAAACTATCCCCCCCCCCGAAAGGGGCAGGCTTTGGTGGGGGGGGCAGAACCTCAATTAATTGAGTACTTTGAATGCTTTAAAATGATTTCCGTGTATTTGGGGGGGGGACTGCCCCCTGCCCCCCCCCAGCTATGCCCATTCCCAGAGCGATGGACAGGAGCCCTGGACCACAGGCTTCTCTCTCTCTCTCTCTCTCTCTCTCAGCAATCTATAATCTCATAAAGGGTTTCTGGAGCCACAGTGCAAAGCTTTCTGAAAAGTGTCGTTCTCATCTGGCCATGGAAAATAGCTCCATTCAATCTTAGTTCGAAAGGCATGCATGAATGAAACAGCAGGAAGCATAATGTGCGAATGAGGCATGGAAGCATGTAGAATGCTCTTCTTGTCACATGCACACACAACATCACAGAACTAGAGAGTTAACTCAAAAGGGCAACTCAGTGATGAAGGGAGTGCAGCATGTTCCAGAAGACAAGTGGCTGGTGCTTTACAAAACATAAGCAGAAGGATACAACAGGAGAGGCTGAGCCTAGAGTCACAACAAACTGCTAAACTTCTGCAAAGTTTGCTTTGAGAAGACCCATTGATATTAATGGGCCAGCACTAATCATGTCCCTTAATGTCAATGGGTCTACTCATAGTATGGCTTTATGTTGGATACACTATGCCAGGGATGTCCAAAGTCTGTTTCAGGGGCCTAATCCAGCTCGCTGGTCAGTTTAATCCGGCCCCTGTGGCTGTTTATTTCCTGGGGTAAAATCCTGAAAAAAGCTCAACAACTTCAATTCTAAAAATAAAAATAAACAAATCAACAACTTTGGTTGGCCCTCTGGTTGGCCCTTCACTTCATCAAATCCGGCCCTCTTTGAAAAAAGTTTGGACACCACTGCACTATCCAATCTATTTACCGGTATCTTTTGGTTTTATAAGCTGTTTCTAAGTGACCTTTCAAGACAATAGCATTTCCAAGGCAACTTACATTGATACAGTAACAAGTATACGATTTCATGAAATTCAAAGTCTAAAACATACAATTAAGTTGGTTGACAGGGGTTTCAGGATCAACAGCTATGCGAGCTAAATGGAGCCCCCATGGTCTGGGGCAGTATACCTTTGAATACTGTGCTAAGTAGCGGGGCAAAGAACAAGGGAAGGTCTTCAATGTCAGGCTCTACTTTGGGAGCGTCCACACCCAGAGACGCCAGGCTGGGCGCCACCGCAAAGCAGGAAGGCTGAACGACGACGGGCTTCGGTCCAGGAAAGCGATTTACAGTACATGCTATAACCCCCAATGCACGCATACTCGGGAGTAAACACAGGAAATCATTGGGACGCGCTTCCAGAGGGAAAAAAGCAAAACAAAATCGGGTGGCAAATCGCACCCCTCCAGAATTAAAAAAAAACCCAAAGAACAGAACCATGTGATTTTCCTCTCAGCAATTCATTTCCTCCACCACCTCAAGAGAAGGAGAAGGAGAAGGAGAAAACTCCCGGGGACCCGTCCCCCGTCCCCCCGTTTGCCAAGTAAAACTCACCGGATGATTTACAGCTCACGGACTCCCCAACAAAAGTAGCAATGACTTCGGGCTGCGCGCGGCAGGCTTTTAAAAGCGGACTGCGGGGAAATCGAAACCAACAAGCCCGGGCAAGCCTTGCAATCCCGCCTCCGGACGTGACGGCGCGGGGGGGGGAGCAAAAGCGGTAGCTACACCCCCCCCCCGGGGCCTTTAAAGTTCATCCATCAGTTAAGCAGCGAATGGATGGGAGCTATTCGATTGGCTGCAAACCCCTCTTTGCCCTCTAGAGGGCGCATGCGTAAAAGAGCCGCTTATCTAGAGTCCCTAACATGGGCAGATGGGTCACGGAATCGGATTTATTATCATTATTATCATTAAACATATTTATTTATTTATTTATGCCCCTTCTTTTCCCCTGAGGGGTTTTTAAGCAAAAGTTTTCAAAGTGGTTTACATTTAGCAGCAGCAGCCATGCACTCAGACCTGAAACAGTAGAACCTTACCTTGGCTTGAGATACACATATTTTTAGGAGGCACCCTAGTTTTGAGATTTTATGTTGTTTTAAATTGTTGTTAATGTTGTATTTAAAATTGTTATAACATGTCCTGGGACCTCAGGTTGAATGGCAGGTAAACAACAGAAAATAAATGAAATTACTGGATGGATAGGAAAAAGCTTACCTGCTACCTAAAGCTTGTGCACCAGATGTGTAGCCCTGGGGATAGCATCCCGTTTTTTGGAGCAACCAACATTCCCCCAGGTGTGGCCCAGGCAGAAATGGTCATTAACACAAAAAGTGCCAGGGAGTATGGTCAGTGTTGAGGGATGATGATGAATTGGAGTCCCCCCACAACTGTCCCCCACAGGTTCCCCACCTCTGCTCTGAGTTACAGAAGACATTTCTCTTCATATCCAAGAGACTGTCTTCTTCTCTGTGCCCCCCTAAATGAGAAATACTAATATATAATAATACTAATATATAATAATAATAATAATAATAATAATAATAATAATAATAATAATAATTTATACCCCGCCCATCTGGGCTCTAGTTGTCACTTTCTCCCTCTGGATGCTGCTCTTTTGCACCTTAAGGGTTGTGACCAGCTTGGCACTATGTAAGGCATCATGCTTGAAATCAGAATAAATAATAGCTACTGTATTAAGCTTTGCATTTGAGAAAATTTGAGTCTTATTTTTCCATATGGCAGAAGTTATGCAAGAATTTCTGGTGGTGGTGAAGTTCTGCCCTGTGCGTAGTGAAAGGGTGCCAATTTTATTTTTCACCTCAGGCACAGCTGGTTCTTCCTGCCTATGTGCAGAACCTGCTATTTGTCCCTGTTGAAATTCATTGTGTTTGTTTGGGCCCAGTTCCCCAATCTGTTAAGATCATCTTGAATCCTGATTCTGTCTTCTGTGGTATTAGCTACCCCTTCCAGTTTGGTGTCATCTGCACATTTGAGAACCATCCCCTCAATTTCTTCATCCAAGCTGGAATGTGTGAAGAGGAGGGTGACCAAGATGTTCAAGGGTCTAGAAACCAAGCCTTATGAGGAATGGTTGAGGGAGTTGGGTATGTTTAGCCTGGGCAAGAGGAAACTGAGAGGAGATATGATAGCCAATTAGCCATCTTCCAATATCTAAAGGGCTGTCACATGGAGTTGGATGGCCATCTGTCATGGATGCTTTAGTTGAGATTTCTGCATTGCAAGGGGGTTGGACTAGATGATGCTTGGAGGTCCTTTCCAACTCTATGATTCTATGAAATGCCGCATTTGCTTCTATACCACACACAAGATCCTTCCCTTCCCTTTTTTTTTTTGAGTCATTAAACTTGGATAAAACTCAGAAACTCTTCGCATGAGCAATAATCCAGGAATCAATTCCAATAAAGAACTATGTAATTATTATTTTGTGTGTATGCCTGTGCACACCCACATCCACCTAGTCAACAAGAGGCTTAGAGTGATAGAGATAGAGACCGGTGGCTGCCGGACAGCATTTTCTGAAGAGGAGCCTTCCTGAGTCATCAGGCTGCTCAGCTGAATGCTGCTGCTGCTAACATTTAAAGATTTGGAAACCCTAGAAATACAAAGATAATGTATGAACAAATGAATGGTGGTGCCTTTTCGTGATCAGAAACCGCCAAAGGGTTCCATTTCCTCAGCTACATAGAGCTCAACTTTAGATCCTTTTTTCTTTATTTTCTTTTACCTTATTTTCAGTCCCTCGCCATGACTAAGACTGCCCTCCTCCAGGAACCTCTGGGAAACAGAAACAAGAAGTATCCCAGAAGAACAGAAACGAAAGTGCTGACAAGGTTCTCAGAAAACGGGTTGCAAAAATCCTTTCCTTGGGAAACAGAAACTGTATAGTAGCAGAACAAGACCCACGGCTCCAACTTAATTTAACATTTAGAGCAGTGTTTTTCAACCACTGTTCCGCGGCACACGAGATGTTGCCTGGTGTGCCGTGGGAAAAAATTGTTTATTTGATTCCTATTCAAGAGAATTACTTTATATATAGTCAACAGAGTTAATTTTTTTAACATTTTCTAATGGTGGTGTGCCTCGTGATTTTTTTCATGAAACAAGTGTGCCTTTGCCCAAAAAAGGTTGAAAAACACTGATTTAGAGTACAGAAGTCCTTCAATATAGCCAAATTTCACATAATGGTGCAGACAATGAAGTCTGTATTCAAAGTATAAATAATTAAATCCCACCATGTGCCATAGAATGGGTTTTCCATGCCCTTGGGGAGTTGCAACTTATGTGTCGTTTTTTTCTGCAATAGTCCACATATTTTGGTACTGTAGCGATATTTGCAAATTCTGTAACGTTTTCCGTTTCTATGCAGTGGAGATCAGCCTGCAGCCAGCATCCAAGTCAAAAGTTCTTTTGACCAAAAGTTTGACATGCGCCTGTCCATAGGTTTAACGAAGAGAGCGGTGGAGATATGCAGACAGAACATTTTAGCATATTAGATATTTCTCTCTCTATGGTAGTCCAATCTATAATAAATAAATGGCGTTCCCAAATTGTGACCCTCGGGACACTTCCGTCATAAATGACAAAATGACAGAAATATGAGGTTTTTTTAAAAAAACAAAACAAAAACCCAGGGCTCACAAAACACCTGTGGCGTTCCGCACCCACTGCAGCCCCTTCCTACACCTCTGCCTTCAGATGTCTTCTAAAAGTCAGATAGTTGTTTATTTCCTTGACATCTGATGGGAGGGCGTTCCACGGGGTGGGCGCCACCACCGAAAATGCCCTCTGGCTGATTCCCTGTAAACTCGCTTCTCGCAGGGAGGTAACCGCCCGAAGGCCCTTGGAGCTGGACCTCAGTGGGTGAGGGTAAAGGTACCCCTGACCATTAGGTCCAGTCACGGACAATTCTGGGGTTGCGGTGCTCATCTCGCTTTACTGGCCTAGGGAGCTGGCGTACAGCTTCCGGGTCATGTGGCCAGCATGACTAAGCCGCTTCTGGCGAACCAGAGCAGCGCAAGGAAACACCATTTACCTATTTATCTACTTGCACTTGACGTGCTTTCAAACTGCTAGGTTGGCAGGAGCAGGGACCGAGCAATGGGAGCTCAACCCATCGTGGGGATTCGAACCCAGCGGCGGAGGAAGCCTCTTTGCTGTCCGGGGCGGCGGTGCAGAGGCACCCCCCTGGGGGCGGGGCACGACGCGTGCATCGTGACGTCATGACACATGCGTCGTGACGTCACAACACAAGTGGATGGCCCCTGAAAGGGGGAAGCAAAGCGGCTCCCTACGCGCCTGACACTTCTTCAGATATACTATAGAAGGGGACAAGGCTAGGATGCCCCCCCATCACTGCTTCAATCCTATATCAGTCCTAAGAGGTGTTGGTGCAGAGGATAAGGGATAATTCTGACATAAAGGGGATATGGATGGGCCAACGGAATTATAAGATAAAAGCCTTTGCAGGTGATGTGGTGTTTTCTGTAGAAGAACCATTGTACCTAAGTTATTGGAGGAAATAAGGAAATAAGGAGAAGTTGCAGGTCTTAAAAGAAATAAAACTAAAACTATGGTTTTTAGTGAAAAATATGGATGCACAGGCAAAAAAAGATTGGCCGATGGCCAGGGGGCTGACAACTGAGAAAAAGGTGAAGTATCTGGAAATATGGTTAACAGCGAGAAACTCCAATATATTTCAAGATAATAATCATGACATGGAAAGATATAAGAAAAAATATTGAGTTATGGGGAAGAATGAAACTCTCTCTAATGGGCAGAATTTTGGTTATAGAAATGAATATTTTGCCTAAAATGCTATTTTTATTTCAAACCGCTCCAATAGGAGGCATAACAAGATGCTTCAACGAATGGCAAATATATATTTCTAGGTTTGTCTGGCAAGGGAAGTAACCGATTATTCAATACAAAATTTTAATAGCTATAAAGTAAAGAGGTGGATTTTCGTTGCCAGACGTACGGCTGTATGATGAGGCGGCTTGTCTCCCCTTCTCCCCCAAACTGCGCTGCACTGAATCAGGCCGGAGTCCAGCTTGCCACCCGGTTTGCCAGGCGCTGCTGCCCGCCTATGCCAAGGCAAAGAGAGACTCCCCAGCCTGCCTCCCCATTTCAAGATCCCCGGGACGCCCGGCTTCGTGCGCCCCACTGCATACAAGCTCGGGCTCCCCGCCTGTCCTACTTAGCCGGGGCGCGGCGGCGGGTTCAGCTCCTGAGGAAAGGGCCCGCCGTGGAGGGCGGCGAGGGCCGGGAGGCGGCGGGCGGGCGGGCGGGCCTGCCTCCCCTTTGTTTGGCCGACAGCTGCAATGCTGCTGCGCGAGCTCGCGGAGCCCATAAGGCAGGCTGGAAAGCAGCCCAAGTGAAAGGGCGCGCGAAGGAGGCCCGCCCCGGAGCCGGGCGGGGTCCGAGGAGCAGGACGACGAGGCGGGGGCGCGTCGAGGCGAGATCCCGCCTGAGTCACTTGGCGATGGTGCCGAGCCCAGCGCGCTCGTAGCAGCAGCAGCAGCAGCAGCAGCAGGTAGGGCGCGGCTTCCCCGCTTCTCCTTCCTCGCCTTCTGCCGCTGACCTCCCAGCGCCGTCTTTCCCTCCGGCGGGTCCCCCCTCGCCGCTCCCCACCCGCCAAGCGCCCTTCGGCCTTCCGTAGCCGGGTTCCGCGGCTGCCCGGGCGGGCAGGCGAGGCCTTTCTCCCGAGGAGGCTCGCTCCCCGCTGCCTGTCGCCAGGCGGGAGCGCTGCGGGCGAAGCGCGGAGAGCGAGGGACACCGAGACCGAGCCGCGGCCGGGGGCCAGAGCAGCCGGGACCCGTCGGAGGGAGCGCGAGAGAGTCTAGGGGTGAAGGATTGGCAGCGCCAAGGCCAAGCGGGGCCTCTCGGTCGCTCGCTGCCTTTCGGGCTGCGCCGGGCAAGCCGAGCCGCCCGGGATGGAGCACGTGTGCCGCGGCGGGTGCTGCGCTCTTTCCCTGCTCCGAGTGCTCCTTGCTACGGAGCGGGGCGTTGCGGCCGCCGCCCGCCTGCTCCCGAGCTGCGTCGCCCGAGGCCGTTTCGCCGTCGGTTTGCCCGTCTCAGCCCCGCGGCCCCGCGGCCTTGACTTTGGGAAACTTGGCCGCGGTCGCTTGCCGCTCCCCCCTCGGCCTTGGGCTCCGGGCACTGCTCGGGACTGGAGCCCCGCCAGCGATACCCAAGTTCCCAGGCCCTTTGGCGGCGCAGAGCTGCGGGCGCCTCGCCTTCGCGTCCCCCAGCTTTGCCTTGCTGCCATTCTTGAGAAACACCTGGCACCTGGCACCTGCCCGCCTCCAGCCTCTTCCTGCTGAACTGCTTCCCCCATTCCGTGGCGCCTTTCAATACAGGGCGAACATGTGCAGTTGGGAAGAGTTAAGAATATTGCCTGCATGTAGCTCATTCTGCTTCAAATTTATGTAGTCTGGATTGATAGGGCAATCTAGACTACTTTTAGTAATTTTTTAAAGTAACTTTTAGTATTTGTAAAATTTCCACAATTATGTATAAAATCAAACACCCAGGTGGCCAGGTGGAAATAGGCTTATGGGGCATAGGTCTCCTTTTCTGCCTGGAGAGATGGACAAGGGGCCAGGTGACACATCCACCCATCCAGTACCAGGCAAACAGGAGAATCGAATCTGGCATCCACTTCCACATACTTTTAATTTTTGCAGAAACATTTAGGGGGGGAAATGTTTTTATATGTTTCTATAGCATTTAAAATTAGCAGGGCTTAAAAATGTGTGTGGGTGTTTGTATATGTACACGTGTGTGTGTGTGTGTGTGAAATCTAAATCTGGATATTTTCCCAGGTCAGTGTTTTTTTTAGAAAAATAATAATTGAAAGTCACATATTCAGTTATTAAAGCCATCTGGATGTGCCTTAAATGTATTCTATCTGCGGCCAATTCTACAAGAGCAGGAGTCCCCTTTCTCACCACCTGGTGAGTAGTTGGGAAATTACATGCCCTTTCTATAGACTTTTGACAACTATGTTTATTTGCAAGGTCAATAAACTGCTTTTGCTCCAAATCACATTGCCCTGCCCTGCTCAGCCCATTAGCAATCAATCACTTGTAAGTGTTAAGAGCTCTTGCTGAGGCAATGCTGCCTTTGGGCCCTGTCCCACCTCTCCTGGGACAGTGGAGGAAAAAAGCACTTACCGGTAACTTATTGGAAAACAATGAAAGTAGGGACACAGGTGGCGCTGTGGGTTAAACCACAGGGCCTAGGGCTTGCCGATCAGAAGTCACTGCTCCTGCCCACCTAGCAGTTCGAAAGCACGTCAAAATGCAAGTAGATAAATAGGTACCGCTCCGGCCGGAAGGTAAACGGCGTTTCCGTGCGCTGCTCTGGTTCGCCAGAAGCGGCTTTGTCATGCTGGCCACATGACCTGGAAGCTGTACGCTGGCTCCCTCGGCCAATAAAGCGAGATGGGCGCCGCAACCCCAGAGTCAGACACGACTGGACCTAATGGTCAGGGGTCCCTTTACCTTTAAACAATGAAAAATTAAGTCCCATTGAGTTCCATGGAAGTTAATTCTCTGTGAACTGTGTTTATGATTGCAGACTATTTTTGTTTTCCTGCCTTAGTTCATTCTTATATAGTTGGTTTTGTGAGTGTCTGACTTTGTTTTGCCCACTTAACTGTGGTGAAATCACCCCCAGTTATGAAATGGTTCTTTGTGTGTAACCTGTCACAATCTCATTTGTTACCAGCTCGCATTTTGTTTCAAGGTCAATTGTTTTAATTGCTGGTGTAGTCTGTGAGATTTTTCAGGTTTTAAAAATATATTTATATCTATTTATTTCCTCTTAAAATCATGGCATGAGGAGTACTGTATGTAACTGTCTTCCTTCATGCTCCCCCAACCCCATTCTGTGTTTTCTAGGTAGCACCATGGAGAAGTATGAAGGTTTGACAGATAAAGAGCTTATCGCCCGTTTGAAGAAATACAGCATCCCACATGGGCCTCTTGTTGGTATGGACTCTAGCACTACACCTGTCTCTCTCAGGGGAATGAAATAGATTTGCAATTGGAGCTTAGAAAGGGAAAGCTCAGTAAGCCAGGCCTACAGCTTACATACAAAGTGTAAAGGGGGGAATCTGTTAGAGTGGACAGATGTAAAAGAGAATTGGATTGAGCAGACAAGACCAATAAGGGGTCCGATGGTCAAGAAGGTAGATTCTGCATGTGCTGTTGTGGGAAATGAGGGACAAATGCCAGGGCTGGTCCACCTGGGAAAGTAGCTCATCTAGGAGAAGGAAATCTCTGATCTTAAACCTCCGCTGCCTTGCGGGATATCTTCAGGAGAAGAAAAGGCTAAAGAGTAAATCCTAAACCAATCTGGAGTAGAGTCCCTAAGACGGTTGGACGGCACCTTGTACTCCTCCTTCCGGCAACTCCTGCAGTCAAGCTAGTGCCAAACATATTGTTCTGCTTTCCTTTGGACTGGGCAGGTTTGCACCCCAGGTTTGCTGCTAACACACACATTGTCTTCACCCCACCCCCCTTTTAGGCACACTCCATTGTCTCTTGAGATAGATGCCAACAAGGGGAGGGGTTTTCAGAAGGTGTGACTTGCATGATGAGCTTTACATACTGAAATTCCCTCTTGTACACTGAATTTATAATGATGCAGTAGCCCACTCTTCTTTTGGATCAGGCCACCCAGGGCTTTTTTTCAGCTGGAACCTCAGTTGCAGCACCTCTCAGGTGGGCGCCATTGCCATTATCAGAGAACAAGGTTCCAACACCTTTTTTTCTAGAAAAATAACACTGATGCCACCCAAAAGCCCGCCTTCTACATAGCAGAAGGGAAGATGGACCCTTCCTGTCACACATCATCCTGTCCAGCTCTTAATTCTGAGTATGGCTAGGTTTGAGAGAGAGGTGTCTGAAGGAATGGAGCATACGATGGGGAGAATTCACCGTGTCCTCCTTTTAGAAATCAATAATCAGCAGCCCGTGCTTTCAAGGGGACTGAGAAAATCAGCCACAAAGGACAAATGCGGGAGCAGTAAACCTTTGTCATCCAGGAGTTAACCTCCAGCTTGGATTCTATCCTTCAGGATCAACCCGGAAACTTTATGAAAAGAAAGTCTATGAATACGAGACTGAGCGGACACACCGTCCTTCACCTGGAAAAGGATCACTGTCCACAGGTGAGAATAATTGGGGAAAAACAGGGACAGGTACCCCTGTCAAACACGTGTCTTAATGCCCATCCTTCCCATGTGTTTTTACACACGTAGAGCCATCCATCAGCGAAAGCTACATCCGAGAGACCTTTGTGAGTCCTCAGAGCAGGCCAAACCTCAGCTATGGGCGAGAAGGTGAGACTTTTAAGAAATAACTCCTGAATTCCCAGTAAAACAGAAAGCCAGTTTGTAGGAAGGAATATAACTGATAACTGATAATTAAGGGACCATTTGAGCATCAATCTAGGAGAGATATGGGGAGCAAAAAGGGTAGCTTTGTCAGGTTGGAATATCATCACTAAGAGGGGCATCTCTAAGAGGAGATAAGCGCAGGGCAGCTTAGCCTGGGTGTGTTGTCAGTTTTCTAGTACTTTTGGGGAACAAAGGACAACTGCTGCTACCAAACCAAACTCTCTCCAATTCATTTTGCCCCTCCCAGCTCTTGGCTCTACAAGGACTTCCGTAACAGAAAAGTATGACTCTCCAAGTTCCAAGGAATACTATTCCGAGTATATAAATGAAGGTATGGGGTTCCACTGTTCTCCACATTCAAGTCTTGCTTTTTGAAAATACAGTCATTAAAATTGATAAGCCAAGCGGTTTATATTTTCTCAGCTTGGCTTCAGTATCTCATTCTGAAAACAAGGGGCTCATATGTAGACGAAGATTAGCCATTTATTTCATTTCATAAAATTTATATACTACTTGATTGTAAAAAAAAGCCTCTCAAAGCGGTTTAACAAAGTGAAATCCTATTAAAATTAACTTTAAGCTAGTCTAGGATCTCTTGACCCAATGATTTGTTGGTGGGACAAAGTGCAACTAAGTATCGGTGAATTTAGGTGAGCAGTTTTGATTTTGCAGTGTTCCGACTGTCTTGGTATCAGAGTTAGCTATGACAAGGGAGGCATGCCCTGTCAAAATCAATATTCTGCACCTCAAACAGATTAATCTACAATCCATATAATGTAAGTGCAGAAATACAGTGTGCTGAAGCCTATTCTGTTCAGCTGTGTTGCTTCCTGTCTTCAACTCTCCCCATTAACATTTCCCAACAGCCACTAGGCCTAGAAATCTCATTTTTAACAAAACCATGAAGTCTAATAGGAGAGGAAAACCCTTTTGTTAAATATCTTCCCCTACCCTGTCCTTCCCTAGGTCCCAGTCCCACCAGATCCTACCTGAGTGAAAAGTACCGTTTGCCTCGCCATGAAGGACGCTCCACATACGCAACTGAAGGTAGGAAAGAATGGGGGCGAGAGAAAGTTTGGGTCCATGTAGAATCAGAGCTGAAGCATAGGAATGGGGAACCCTCTTGGCCCTGTCAGGCCAGATCCTTATCTGCCCCCTTCTCCCACACACCAACCATGACAGGTGGGTGGGACAACCCAGCTGTCAGTCAGTTAAGAGCATTTGCCATTGGATGACTAAACAGACGGGCAGTGGGGAGAGGAGCACAGCACTTCCCAAATATCCCATAATGGTTGGGTGCTTGGGAAGTGGCTTTGCCAGTGCTATGGGGCTCACTTTCTGCAGGGCTTGGCTACACCAGTAGTCTCCAACTTTTTCAGAGACCCAGGATCCACTTTTACCAGAAGGCTACATCACCTAGTGGGCTTGAACTCAGTCCATCAGCTGATACTATACTTAGCACTACACTCCAGCTTGGGAAGGGGGGGGGGGCGGCTTTTTCAGGCTGCAGGCCACATTCCCTAACCGCCTGCTAGTGGTGGTGAAGGCCAATGCAAAAGTGGGTGCAACCAGCACCTGACACTCCCCAGCAATTAGGCTTGATTTTTTTTAAAGGTTTTTAATTGCTGGCAGGGAAGACTGCTGCTTCCCTTTCCAGCTGCAGTTCCCATGAAGATCACAGAAATCTCTTTGAAGATTCCCCACCTTCATTGCAGCAATTAATCTTGAATCCGGCTGTCCTCCACTTGAAGATCTTTTTCCAAGCCTAATTGCTGCATGGAGTTTGACCAAATGGCAGGTTGCAGCACATAGGGAGGGTTAATCCTTCCTGGCTGTGATACACCTGTTAAGGAATTGAGCTTTACTGTCCTGAACTGTCTGTGTATCATATGGGAGTGTATACTTTTGCTTCTCAGGCCCTAAACATCAAGAAAAAGGGATCTGTCACTGCTGATGTGATGAACTGCACATTGCTCATTTGAGGGTTGGAGATTTGAAAATACCAGAGTTCTGAAACATGTAAAGGGAAGGGTCTGTGATTAAAATGGGGAGCTTCTAAAAACAGATGGAACCAGGAGGGTGTTCAAATCAGGGAGGTCACACATGATATACAAAAGTTTGCTGAGCCTGGTAGGAAGGAGCAAAGGCCTCTTTGGGAAGAAGAAATGGGATTGCTGGGGATACAGGCAACGCAAGAGAAAAGGCTGCAACCCATAAATAGGGATTCTCCTGAGAGCCTGGTGAGTTTTAGGGTCTGAATAGGTTAGGGATAGAGGGTTTGGGTTTGCTCCAAAGGGAATATTTTTAGTTTCTCTAATTTGGGGGCATTGCATTTCTTTCTTGGTGATATTTGCACATTCTAAATTCAATATATCTCCATTTTAGTAAATTTATCTCTGGTTTCATAAGCCCGTGTGGTCTCAGCTTAATGTAAACACCTTGATGCCTATAGCAATAACTTCCACTTCCTAAGGATGCAACAGAGAGACCCCAGGGAACTTAAGGAGACTGTTTGATAAGGGGCAGCCTGGCAAATAATCTCTTATCTGGTGGCAACAAGAACCTCAAATGGGAGAAGGGTGGGTGCAAGCAGAGGGGGTACATTCTCTGTTGTGACCTGGTCTCCCTTCCCCAGGTAGCACAGCACTCAGAGAGCTGGGGTGTGGCTATCACAACCCCCCCCCCTGGAAAAATGCTGTTGCACTATTGGCTGGGGAGACGCCCTGGGCCAGCCCTTCCCCATCCCTACTGTTCCCTATTCCATCTAATGGCTTTGTTGTCTTCTTTTACCCCCTCCAGACTGGGATGCCAATTCTTCTGAGGCGTCCACATCTTCCTACCAGAGTTACGTGTCATCGTTGACCAGTGGGGCACGTCCAGAGGCACCGAGTGCCCGCAAACCAGTAGGTTGTTCCTCACCTTTGTGGCAAGAACGAGGAAGCTACCCATGCTGGGCTTACACCCAACTCACCCAGGGAAGGGTCCCTTCATAGCTGCCCTGTGCTGATGGGCACCTGTCTATCTTTTCAGATTGCAGAGCCGTATCCCTACAATTCTAGCCAAAAGGATGTCCCATCTGTGAGGTAAGCAGGGATAAAGCTGAGGCATCTGCAGGTAACAATATTCCTGGCAGAGCTGGTAGTGGAGCGAGTTGCTTGGCCCCTTGCTGAGGCAGACGTGGCCCATGCTGGATGGATGCTCAGTCTCAAGATTCCCCCCCCCCTTCCTGGGGCTGGCACCACCTTCTAGCCAGGAGGTGGCTTTCCTAAAGGTTTAGGGCTCAGGCTTATTCTCAGGCTACTAAGGGGTTCTGGAACCTAAATTGGCTCTAGACATAAAACTAGGGGTGGTCACAGGACTGGCTAAATGTAGTGCTACCAAGTGCCTAAAGGTGAGCCTGCCACCTCAGGCAGTGGATGCTGAGCCCTGTAATTGTCGTCATCAGCATGAGAGTTGGGAGGGATCTTGAAGGCCATTCAGCCTAATCCCGGGCTCAGTGCAGGATCTGCAATGCCAGAAGCAACTACAGCCATTGCTGACAGGTGGCCAACTAGCCCCTGGCCACCTCCAGTGAAGGAAAGGCCACTGGCTTTTGGTGTACCCCATTCCATGGTTAAACAGCACTTTCCATTAGGAATTTTCTCTTGATGTTTAGACCAAAATCTGCTTGCTTTCCATTTCTACCCATTGGTTCTAATCCTGTCTTCTGGAGCGACTGAGAACTAGTTATATAATGCTAATAGAAGTTTAGCATCTGTATGGTGCTTTCCGGAGTTTCAAAACATTTTGCACATAAATTTCTTCTGTAGCCCTTACAACAGCTCTGTAGCCAGAATGATTGTGGCCATATCACAGGGGATGGGTGGGGAGAAGGGAAAAAGGCTTGCTTTGTGGCAGACATGAGATTAGAACGAGGGATTTCTAGATTCATTGCCCAGGTGATAGAGCCACTGTGCCACACCAGTTCTCAGCAGGAAGGGCCTTTGCAGAACAATTCTCTAGGGTGTTCTCTTGTATGAGCTCCACTGAAACAAACTGGAGCTGGGGAATAGCATTACTGTGCCCTGAAGCACTTCTTAATTTCACTGAGACTTAATCCATGGATAGTGCCTCATATTAATTAGTGATAAGGAAGTTTCGATTTTGACAGTTGCCCAAATCTGTCATTGCACAATGGTTTGCTGAAACACTCTTGTCTGTTTTGCCAATGCCACAGCTAGGAAGAACAGCACTTGCTAATGCTTTCCAGTTCAACCTAGCCCTGGGGTGGCCTCTTGCATTCGCTATAGAAGGCTCCCCCTCTGGCTGGGTACAAGGAAGGGCAGATGTGTAGAAGGAGCAGAAAGGAGACATGCCCAGTCTTGTGGCTAGAATTGCCAGCCACTTGCAAATGTGCAAGAGAGAGGGGTCATTGGCAGACATGGGGTGGTGGCCATTGCCCTTTGGAAAGTTGACGTATGTGGTGGGTACCATTAGGGAGACTTTAATTTATAAAGGATGCAGGGTGGGTGGGGCTCATGCTAGGCCCTAGTGGAAGGTGGCAGGAATGATCTCTCTCTACTCTGCAATTGCCTTTTCAGGGACAGCAGTTCCTACCAAAGCATCTTCTACCGGAAATCACCTGGCTTGTCCACTCTGGGGGTGGAGCCACGCCGTGCCATCCATCCCGAGCGCCAGGCCCAAGCAGCAGAAGGGGCCACAGGGACAAAACGTTACCTGCCCCTGTGGCCCCAGCTCTTCTTCTTTGTGTTGCTGGCTGGCTTCTTGGCCTTCATCTACTTTGTCCTTCAGGGCGGTGCTGACGACAACCCTTTTGTGAAGTTTCTTCAGCAGTGAGGCCTCAGCTACAGGGACACATTGTACACTGAGGCTGTTTCCTCAAAAAGAGCCTGGGATATCTCTGTAGGGCTGTCACTAAGTGCCTTCTTGTTTGTAACCACCAAGTGGAGGGTAGTATAGAGGGGCTGAAAGATGGAGGTATCCTTTCAACCTCCCCAAATCATGGCAGCTCCCCACCTCCCTTGTCAAACTTCAGCTAGCTTAATCTGGAGTATTTTTAATCTGCTATTTTTGTAACTTGTGCTTTATTAATCGGGCATGGGTGGCTATTTCACACGAGCGGGAAAGAGAAATGAGGGGATAAATGTAGCTTATCAATAGCTTTTTCTTTAAAAAGGTGTGCAAACATGAAATATCCAATAAACCCCATGATGGGTGTTTTTTTTTTTTAAAGATTGTGTCTTTCATTTTTATCTCTATGTGGACAATCACTAATTTGCCTTTTCCATTGTCACTGCTGCTGCTTATTCCCCCCTTCCCTCAGATCAGGTAGCAGGTCACTCTCTAAAACTGCAGGCAACAAGAAGTGAGACTTTCTGTTTAAGAGGGCTTTTATTTTCTGACTGATAAGTGGGGTGGAGAAGTGGGATCCTGATCAGAGCAATCCCTTTCCCTTTGAGGTTATTCCAGCTCTTGGGTGCAGTATAGGCCCATCCATTTAGGACAAAGGCTGCTGTGGTGTTGCCTCTCCAGCTCTAGAGCAGAAGGGAGCCATAATGTGCCTGGTCATATTAGTGACAAGTGTGGTGGGAGGCAGGAAGCTCATGTATTGGCAAGGGGAGCTGAGGAGAGACTAGAGCCCTTTAGGGAACCCTGAAGCTGTGGGGCTGGAGGCTTGGGGACCACAGATGAGCGTGTGGCTGAGATCCTGAAGGGCTGCCTATTGGTGAGATGAGAGCGCAGGAAGGGGCTGGATATTTGGGAAGGGGCTGCACACAGAGAAGGGGGATCTCGTGGATAGTGTGTCCTTCGTAGGTTTTCCCGGACCTGGATGAACTCTGGTTGATTCCCCACCGTATCACCTGTTTCTTCCTGTTGCTGGTTCTGTAGACAAAACAAACAAAAAAACTGTTTCTCTGAGGTGCTTCCGAGTGAACCATAGAGAAGACACACACCATGGCAGCTGCTGGCAAGTGGCTTTTCAGGAGACGCAGGGAGCCACATCAAGACAGCCACAGTCACGCTCGCTGGGTGTTACCTGTTCCCGCCTTTGCTGCCAGCGCAGCAGCTCTTGCTCAAGGGACGACTGCTCCACGCCACTTTCCACCCCATCCCGGCGCCGGTTCCGGTGCTCCAGCACCTGCAGCAGCTCTGGCTTAGACCGAAGGCTCAGGCCTCTGAGAGGAGGGAAATCAAAACAATACAGCAGTAAATTGCCCCTTCCCACCCTCAGCAGCTCATTCCCTAATGTCTGTGACAACCACCTGCCAACCTGCTTTGCCTTCACTGAGCCAAGTAACAAATTCAGGGCTTAAGCCAGTGCTACTGATTTAGAAGCGTGTAAGACAACTTCAGCCGTCTTAAGGATCCCTGTAAAGCTAACACAGGGTTTTGTGTTAATATTCCTAATCTACTCTCCACAACATTGGCCTGGAGTTGTTGCATTACTCTGGGCAACTCAGTAAATTACAAAATACAAGTGTAACCCACACAGTTCTGGTGGGAAAGCCAAAGCAGCAACAGTTTGGCATGGTAAAACTATAGTATTTTATTTACAAACTGACTGTTCTCCCATTTTTAACGGTGTGAGTACACAACACCTTCAGAAGCAGCCCAGCTCCCTTTGCCTAAAGGTAGAGAGGAACAAGGATTTTAGATTTTCAGCTGCTTAGGCATTGATATTGGGCTTCTGTCTCAATGAAACTACAATTTCCAGGTTTCTTTGAAAGTCCAAAGGATAGTGTGATTTTTGTGCTTAAACCCTTGCCCGGTAGCCACAGGCAACAAGGCATCTCATTATAGGTGAGCAAGTAGATTTGAGTTTGCCCTTCAGTACACACACACAGAGATTTTGGGGAAATATGGTGTGTTGGAATTCTTAGAAATAAACACTATCATGTGAGCACTACTGCAACCTAAATATACTAAATATCCAACTTGGACTCTTCTCTTTAAGCCTTTCTGACCATGGGATCTCACCCAGTAGCTCCTTAAATTTATTAAAAGCACCCTTTTTAAAGTCCAGAGTGCCTGTCCAACTATGCTCTGGACTTTAAGAAGGCTGATTTCAAAAATGGGAGTTTCTTAAAGGTGAAATATTGAAGACATAACGGCAGATAAGTCTTAACAATAAAGAAAAGTGAGAGGCACCCAAAGAAACCTGTGGGACTGCTTAAGGAGCTTAGAGGTGAGCTGAGGTTTAAGAAGGGAAGAAAGGGGAAACCACAAAGGCGGCTGCAGGGAGAAGGACAGGCAGGACAAACCTCAGAATGAGTTCAGGCTTGCAAGAGAGGTTAAAGATATCAAAAAGGTTTCTTCAGCTGTGCTCAAAGCAAGTGGAAGAGCAAGCAAGCAACAGGTCCTCTGCATGGAGGAGTGCTATTGGGGTCAGAGGCGTAACGTGTACATCAGGCAAAATTGAATATAAAAGTTGTTTATTAGGATAAATTCACACTAAAATGTTGAAGAAATTTCATGGGGATTTATTTTGTTTTATTTTACTTGAAAATTTCTGAAGACATGTGGCTAACTGAACGTAAGGTTAGAAAAATGCAAGACCAGAAATTGACCGATTCGTCCATCTCCCTCACTGCCTGCCCCCAATCGCTTTGAGGAGCAATTTCCCCATTATCAGAGTTGGCTTGAGGGGAGTGGTGGGCTTTGCTCCCCTCGCCCCACCCCGGCTGCAGACACATGCAAAGCTGCCCTGTCCTGGCCCCAGAAGTAGGCCAGGGAGCGTGGCCAGGAAATGCAGCTCCCGGGTGAAGCTGGGCTTGGCTGGAGGCCGGCAGAGGAAGGAAAGGTGACACCTGCCAGCCTCACGGGCTGGGGATGCGAATCAGGTTACAAAGAGAATCCTGAGCAGAAGGATGGCGATCATTCAGGTAGGTGGGTGGAAGAGAATAGTGTCACGGTTATCTCCAGCTTGGCAGTGGGCATGAATTCTGCAGCAAGAGTGGGGCAGAGCATTCAGAGCGAGGCCAAATGCTGGCATCATTATCAGGGACGGTGGTGCAGGGGTTAAAATGTCTCTCTGTGTGTAGACACAATATTTTCTCTGTGTCCATTTCCACTTAGTTCTCTCACATAAACACAATCATGAGAGAATGTGAGAGGAATTATGTAGACGTATGTATATAATTATTTACTCATATTTACACTATTCACACACAGGGTAACAACTAACAAATATTTCCGCAATGCTGTTGATTCTTGCCTCTGCTAAACTTCTTCCCATCCTACCAGAATTACTTACACAAAGAAAAAGGCAGAAATGTAAAAGCAAATAGAAGAACCAGAACCTAGTAATGGATGTGCATTTGAGCATCAGTAAGATAGCAGGGAAAATAAACATTAGACTCTCCATAATTCTTTGGTTACTGAGTCAGGCTGCAATTCTATACACACTTATCAGAGAGAATAGCCCCTTTGAACTCAATGGGGCTTAACTTCTGGGCAGACTGGTATAGGATTTTCCTTTTAAGCTAGTATTTTTATTTTATTTTTAAATCCAGATACCCTAAAATAATATGTGGGGGAATCAGCCCTTTTTACATTCCATGCAGCCATCCATTAATTGCTAGATGGAGTAAAATAGTTTTCGCTGGCATTAGAATCCTAAAATTGTAGAGTTGGAAGGGACCCTGGGGCTCATCTAGTCCAGCCCCTTGGAATGCAGGAATCTTTTGCCCAATGTGGAGCTCGAACCCACAACCCTGAGATTTAAAGTCTCATGCTCTACCAACATGCTTGAGTGGAACCTGTTCTGCTGTGTTACTGAGCAGCTCAAGAGGACCCTCAAAAAGTGGGTAAATATTTGGAAAAACTGAGGACTATGGTCCATCATACTAAGGCCCTCTAGCACTTATGGTTTGAGTCTGTTCCCACCCCACCACCCAATTCTGTCACATAAAGAAAACAGCCTGCTTCTAGGGTGTTACACCTCCAACATTATTTAAATAAAGTCCACTTGGATATTGTTTATTGCTACAATAAACCACCCACCACTTCTCCTTTAACTTTACATGGTGGGAGAGAAGCTGTCACCTAAATAAATAATAAATATGCAAATTTGCTTGGAATGGACTAACACTTTGTTACGGCCATTACCCCATGAGCTGCAAGCCCAAAATTGGGTACACTCTCCTCATTCCTAGAAAAATACAATTTTTTATGTTTCTCTCAAAATGGGAAACATGAATATGCACAAACTGTTACAGTAGTTTCACATTAGGCAAGGAGGTGAAGTATCATTATTTGAGTTAATACCTCACACATTTCTCTCACGGACAGATAAACTAGGGTGAGAGTTGTGAAGCTTCATGATACTTTTTCTCACAGGTTTACTGATACATAGGAAATATTACTCATAACAAAGGCCAGCACTTCAGCCCAGAATAAACTAGGAAAGTCTTATTGTACGTGTATAACTCTGCTTGCAGAATGCTGTCCAAATTTACTTTTATTTATTTTTAAAGTCATGAAATGGCATAGAGAAACGGGAGTGGGGGAGGCACTGGTGTTGCCCATCACTAACAGCCACAGGTGCACCCGACACCTCCACAAAGTGCGTCCAGATGGCAATAAAAACCACACCATTGCAATAGGCAGACCAGCAGCAGTGGAGGCAGGGAAGGGGAGGAGAGAGCAATTTTCTGAGCAACAAGATACTGCATTTGAAGTGCTGGAAAATGGATTTCCTTGATAAAGGATCTCTGGCTTCCTCTCAACAAGCTGTACATTTAATGTTGCAAGAAAGAAACACAGTCACCTGGAAAGGCCTTAAGAGGGATTGGAATAAAGCTGAAAGAACCCAGAGGTGTGGGTTGTTCTGCCCAGCAACTAGCACAGACCCACTGGAAAGACACTCAAGAAACACGAAAGAGCGATAGCAGGCCGGGAGCTTCTAGCCATACTTGCGATGGGTGAACAATAACTCTCGATGCAGCTGCTGCTGGTTCCGAGGGCCTTTGGCAGGGCTTGTGGCCCGTGAAGAGGTGGCAGGCTGGCCCTCAGCACCCTTGGGTGTGGTTTCTGAACGTGCAGCAGCTGGAAGGAGCAGAGAAGAAGAGGATTAATACCTCGCGGTTGGAGGGGGAGGCTGGCTGCAACTCCTTCTGGAAAGGGGCATGATTCCTCCACCTGCTCAAGGGGCACTCACCAGAGATCACTGGATCCCATGTGAAATCCTATTGAGGGAGAGGAAATGGGGGTCAGTGCACAGGAGTTGGAGAAGAAATGGTGTGAGGCAGGATTAGGGTAACTTTGCCCCATCCTCAAATTCCTTTCCCAACCTTCAGCCACGTTGGTTTTAGATTAGGGCTTGTCAATTCAATTCAATATTTTAAGGTGATTAATCCTCTGTCCTTTCACCCACCAATCTCTCAATTGTGGTGTCTTTTTGAATAGCCAGAAAGGAAGGACATGCTTGTTCTTTCATTTCCTATTTCAGCAGCGCACACCAGAAACATTAAAAAAAAAGTGTCTTTAGCAATCACCAACTAACAGATCTGGAGAGGGGTGATTGCGGCTTGTTCCTCCCAGGAAAGTTGAAGATAGTTTCAAATAAAAGGAACAGGCCCATCCTACTTTCACTTCTGCTAAATGAGTTTTTCCATTTCCCCCCAAGGAAGTCCCACGAACTTCAATGGGCTCAGGATGCGCAGCTTCCGTGCGGACGCTGCGGGTTCGTTTCGCCACCAAGTCGGGCGGCGGAGCTGCTCTCTCTCGCCCCGGCGCGGCTCAAGGTCCCCGGCGCCACCAGCCCAGGCTTTCCGCCGCCCCTCACCTGCTGCTTCCAGGCGCCGGATCCAGTTGCCCGCGGTGTCCCGCTGCCAGGTCACGCCGCCGAGCCCTCTCCGCCCCGGCCGGGGCGCGGGCAGCTCTCCGGCTCCCGCCACCTCCCCGGCCCGGAGGCCGCGTGGCCCAGCGGCCGCCATCCGCGCCGGAGGAGACAAGCGCGAGCGGCGAATTCCGGGTCCCGCAGCGCGCCGCTTGCTTCCCGGCCGGCCGGTTGGCCGGTCCGCCCCTGCCTCCGCCTGCGCGCGCCCGCGGAGCGCCCAGGCGGCGAGGGAAACTGGATCTCGCGCTCGCGGCCGCCGCGCCCACACTCCGTCCCTCGCCCCCCTCGACGACTCCAGGCCCAAGGGGCCAGCGCAACGTCGCCCCATTCAGGGACAGGGGCAGGTCTGGAGGAGCGACCTGGGGGCGAGACCCAGGCAGCCGGCGAGGAAACCCCATCCCACCTCCCAAGCCCGAGCGCGGCCTTTCCGCCAGGCGCTGCTCCCGCGCACGTTTCTCCCCCGCTTGAGCCAGGCAGGCAGCAGGTTTGCGCAGAGACCTCGGCCAGGGCGAGCAGAAGGCTACTGAAGTTGCAAAGGAGCTCGAAGGACTACCGGACTTTGAGACAGAACAAATGAGACTGGAAAAACCAATGGAAACAAAGAACTAATAAAATGAGCTTCAGTAATCACAAATGTAAGGTTCTATAATTACTCAGGAATAAGCAGCTGAACCAATATAATATGAGGGACACCTGGCTTGCCTGAAGTGGGCCTACATGTCAAAAGGATCTAGGAGTCTTAGTGGACCACAAACTGAACATGAGTCAGTTACAGGTGGGTAGCTGTGTTGGTCTGGCATAGTCAAAACAAAATAAAAAAATTCTTTCCAGTAGCACCTTAGAGACCAACTAAGTTTGTTCTTGGTATGAGCTTTCGTATGCATGCACACTTCTTCAGATACACACTGAGTCAAGTGATGCAACAGCAAAAAAGCTAATGCTATTCTAGGCTGTATCCAAGTCTAGTGTCCAGGGGAATCCTGTGTGCAGTTTTGGGCACCACAATTTAAGGAGGATATTGACAAGCTGGAATGTGTGCAGAGGAGGGCAACCAAGATGATCAAGTCTGGAAACCAAGCCTTATGAGGAATGGTTGAAGGAGCTGGGTATGTTTAGTCTGGAAAAGAGGAGATATGATAGCCAATTTCCAATATCTCAAGGGCTTTCACATGGAAGATGGAGCAAGCTTGTTTTATCTTGCTCTGGAGAAATGACTTGAACCAATGGATTCAAGTTACAAGAAACGATATTCCAACTACAGTGGTACCTCGGGTTAAGTACTTAATTCATTCCGGAGGTCCGTTCTTAACCTGAAACTGTTCTTAACCTGAAGCACCACTTTAGCTAATGGGACCTCCTGCTGCCGCTGCACCGCCAGAGCACAATTTCTGTTCTTAACTTGAAGCGTTATTTCTGGGTTAGCGGAGTTTGTAACCTGAAGCGTACTTAACCCGAGGTACCACTGTAAGCACCAGGAATAACTTTTGGGTGGTAAAAGCTGTTTAACAGTGGAATGGATTCCCTTGGGAGGTGCTGGATTCTTCTTTTAAGCAGAGGTTAGATCTTGGATGGCCCCGTTATGTATGATCTAGTTGAGATTCCTGCATTGCAGGGGGTGGGACTAGATGCTGAATATGTGCTGTGAACTTATAGCAATACCTCAAAGACTTCAAAAGTCTGTCACAAGGAGTACTTCTCCTCATATCATAAGCTCCTGAATTAATGTTCCTGTTGTCTTATCTTAAGGTTCCCTTTCACACAAGACACCTGATTTTGAAAATTGAAGTTAGCAGTTTTTTTGGGTGGGTGCAAGTAGTCTTGCCTGGACCACAAAATAGCCTTGCACTGGCAGAGAGACCATGAACTCTGAGAGCCTATTACAACCAGGAGAAACAGTTGTGGGTTTTCAGAGGCAAATTTTAACATTTGCTCCCCAGCTTCAATCTCCAGGGCAGATCAGTCCCTCCCCAAGAATTAGACTGCAAAAAAGCTTTCTACTGGAGCCAATCCAGGGTCTATGTCAAACCTTTAGGTCTGCAGCTAGCCTTAATTTCAGTTGGGGATGGGAGGGGGGGGCACTGCAGGTGCCGGGGACAGCCTACAATCAATTTATTTGTAGGACTTCCTATGCATGTAGACAGAGCAGACTTTATTTTGCAAAAAAAATATTGGCAGAAAGAAATATGAAAGCCTCCATGTGTATTTTTTTTTGGGGGGGGGGGAATTCAACCTTTATTCCTGAAGTCTATGGTGCAAGGAATGATAGGGTTGAGAGGAGAGAAGCCACAAGTTTGTCCAGGGCTCTCAGCAAGAGACACTTGGGGCTTAATAGCTTACAGTGCATGGCCAAGCAGACTTACTCAGGAGCCCATCTTCATTCCGTGGGACCTCTTCCTGTGTGCACGTGCAGGATTGCTGCCTGTTTAAGCTTCATTGTTTATCAAGGCCAGTTATTCTTACTGCTGTTTTCGGTAAAATGGGTGCTTACTCCCTTGGCTTTTAGAAGGGAAAGAAAATTATAAAGCACTTTGCTAACTATTCTAGAGACCTGCAGCAAGAGATCCCAGAGTCAAATCAAGTACAGTGGTACCTTGGGTTAAGTATATTTCAGGTTAAGTACTCTGCTTACGAACAGAAATCGTGCTCTGGCGACGCAGCAGCAGCAGCAGGTCCCATTAGCTAAAGTGGTGCTTCAGGTTAAGAATGGACCTCCGGAACGAATTAAGTACTTAACCCGAGGTACCACTGTATCTTAAAGAACAGCACCCCACCCTGCAATGCAAGTACTGTAAGTTAAACGGAAGCTCTGGGGCTATGGGAAAGGATGTAGCAATAGTTCCATTTTAGGAGAATGCAGAGGGAATTTGGCCTGTCACCTTCCATTCCCTCCCAAGTGGCTGCCCATGGAACAATTGGCTGAACAAGGCTGTAGCTCTGTGTGCATAAAACAGCTGAAGGCAGCACAGTTCTTCTATGTTGGGCACATTGCACTAAGTAACATTCCAGACATCACTCCCCACTGTGCAAGCTTCCCACACAGCTTATTATGTGGCCATGAGGTGGCAGCACAATAACACTGGATCATGGGCCAGCAAACTTTTTCAGCAGGGGTCCAGTCCACTGTCCCTCAGACCTTGTGGAGGGCCGGACTATATTTTTTTTTGGGGGGGGGGGAAATGAACGAATTCCTATGCCCCACAAATAACCCAGAGATACATTTTAAATAAAAGGACACATTCTACTCATGTAAAAACATGCTGATTTCCGGATCATCCACGGGCTGGATTGAGAAGGCGATTGGGCTGGATCCAGCCCCCTGGGCCTTAAGTTTGCCTACCCATGTACTGGACTCTGCAAACCACAGCTGCTGCCTTTAGAAAGTGCGTTTCTAGTCCAGAGGTCAGCAAACTTACCGCACCTTGGGCTGGTGTCTCCAGCGCTGATTACCCGGAGGGCAGGGGAGCACGCACCCATACATGTGCGCACACGCTATTTCCGGCGCACTTCTGGGTCGGAGGAGCACCGGAAATAGCTTGTGCGCATGTAAGAGCAGGCGGCTGGGGTCACCGGGGGCCAGATAAATGAGTCCCTCGAGCCGTATTTGGCCCTTGGGCCATAGTTTGGAGACCTCTGTTCTAGTCCTTCAAGTTAAATTTTAAGAATGTGTGGGAAATGCTTATTAAGACCAAGGGTGTGAACAGCATTTCCTGTTAGTCAAGGGCAGAGTTTCAGAGTTCTGCATTGACCCTCCTCATATTTAGCAGAAGAGTAAGAAATCTTAATGTACACTTTGCTTAATTTACATAGGAAGTGAATGGAAGATCTACTGTGAAAATGATTTTTTTTAAAGTGAGGAATATACACACTCCATCCAACCCAAAACCACTCCTCATCACAGGCAAATGGTTCAGAAAAGATGAAACAAAGTAGAAGAGGGAAAGTTTGGGAGCCAAAACCCCACCTCTGATCCTGCACCCCCCCCTTTTCTGACAAATAAACCTACCAGGAACAGGTTTCACACTGAACTTTATTAAAGGTACAAAATTTGACTTACGAGCTACAAACACCTACCCTCCCATTAGCACCTCCTGTCCCCTTGCCAAGAGACAGGATACTTCCCTCCCAGCCCCTCCCCACAGTACCCCATACCTTCCATGGATGCCAGCAAAAATCACCCTCACAAAAACCCAGCAGTGGGGAAAAGGTAAACCTCAAACACTTCAGAACACCTGTCGCTCAGACCAGTCCTGCAAGGGTTGGGGACTGAGTAGTTTTGTGAGTTGGAGCAAAAATAACATTTCACCCCCACCCCCACGCAGATGCTGAGTGAGTTTGCCTGTGAAATGCATCCACCCCAGGGCAGGGCAGAGAGGAATGCAAGACCATTCCGAGGTGCTCCACCAGCAGACAAGCAATAGACAGGCTTCCAAGCTTCCTAGAGCACGTGCAGGAAGAAGGCAAACCAAAACTCTGCTGTTGGGCTCCTGGCCAATTTTGAGATAGGCCCAAGAACCTACTTGGCTGCTGGGAATCCTGCAAAGAATTCTGGACTAGTTGGACCTTGGTCTCAGCCAGCAAGGCACTTCTGACACCTGCAGGCAAGGCTGGATACTGAAGACCACTTGGCAAAGAAGAATTAGGCCTTAACAATTAAGACATTCCTATAAAGCACTCATGCTTTGTAAATTTGGACAAATAACCTGCAGGGACTCTAATTCAAGAAGTCAGCCCTCACTGCTGCACTTGTGGGTCTGGAGCAGAGTCGTAAGCCTCTGCAGCTTTGCCTGCGCAGGTCCCTAGCGGATATGAGCCATCTCTTCCAAAAAGGGAGTCTTCATGCAGCCAGTGCACAGCTGATCCATCCAGAGGGGAGCCTCATGCTGCAGGGGAGTGCGCCTTGGGTAAAAGGTGTAGTTGAGGTCATAGTTGAGCAAGCAGCTGAGCGAGGCCATGTAGACGTCCGAGAAGCGGCACAGGCGGCGTGAGAAATAGGTGGGGTTGTGGCAGGTGCGAAAGATGCTGCCAAACTGAGGATTGAAGAGGTTTTTGGTGAGAGCCCTGCAGCAAGTTTGGGGGGGACACAGAGACGAGAAAGAGAAAGAGTTATTAGACAACAGCATACAAAATTAAATCTTTGGCTTCCTAGGTTCTGTACCTAGCAAGGTGATCAGGTCAACTGCAACAGGACAATATGTTTTCATGGAAACTGCAGCATGCAGTGCTAGCTGAAGAATGCACCTCTCCAAGAATCTCAGCTTTCTGTTGGGTAGAATTTTGGTCATAAAAATGAACGTGTTACCGAAAAAGTTATTTTTATTTCAAATTGCCCCAATAATTAATAACCTAAGCTGTTTTAAAGAAGGATATTTCTTGGCAGAAGGATATTTCTAGATTTATCTGGCAGGGGAAGAAACCAAGAAGTAAATATAAGATATTGATTGATACTTGGGAAAAATGATCTGCATTTATATTACAAAGCAGCATGCCTGTGTTGGTTAAAAGAATGGATAGAGTTAGAGAACACTCAGTTGCTCAATTTGGAGGGGTATGGTGTTAAATTTGATTGGCATGCATGTCTATGGTATGGCAAAGCAAGAATACATAAGAATTTTATGAATTATGGAATTAGGAGAAATATCTATAGAGTCTGGGAAAAATATAAAAACCTGCTACAAAGGAAAACTTTGACCCATCAAAGCAACTGCAGTGAAAAAGCTTAATATTGAAAAAGATGGCCAACATATAGAGAATTACTGGACTTTACAGATACTAGTGTAAGCCTGAAGAAGATGGAAGAAGTCGGCAACAAGTGACAGATTGGTTGCAATACTGTCAAGTGAATGAAACATTTAAAGTCAATTAAAAATATGGTTTCATGGAACATACCTCAGAAAGAGCTGATAGAAAATAATGATTTCTAAAATGTATGTTATTACAAGAATGAGACACAGGTTGAAATGGTGAAATTGGCAATGTTTAGTTGGGCAGGAGATGTGGGCCACAATATAGTTAGATTTGTGTGAAAGGCTGTGGAAAACAGGACTGAAATTTACAACCTGCTATGCTCTTAAGAAAAACTATTTTCTTAAATGGAGTTCCCCCCTCTTTTTTCCTTTTCTTTTTTCCCCTTTTGTATTTGTTGTATTTTTGTGTAACTGTGCAATTTTTAAGATGAATAAAGTTTAATTAAAAAAAAGAAAGAAAAAGAAAAAAAACTATTTGAAAATGATTTATAGATGGTACCTGACGCCAAACAGATTAGCAAAAATGTCTAAGTCAGAGTTGGGTAAATGTTGGAAGTGTAAAGTTATGGATGGGACTTTCAATCATATGTGGTGGAGCTGTAGAGCTGCCAAAGAATATTGGGCAATGATATATAATGAATTGAAAAAATATTTTGGAAGACCTTTCCAAAGAGAGCTGAGGCATTTCTTTTAGGTATAGTGAGAGCTGAGGTAACAAGTAAATAAGTTAGTCTGTTTATGTATGCTACTACAGTGGTGAGAATTTTATATGCAGAAAGATGGAGATAGTACCCACAAAGGAGGAACGGCAGACAAAATTAATGGAATATGCAGAATTAACAAGTTTAACCAGCAAAATTAGAGAGCAAGAAGAGAAAGGTTTTAGAGGAATGGAAACCATTTATAGACTAAAATTTCACTGTAAAAAGGTTAGAACCTTAGCTGGTCTGGAATAAGCTCAGCAGTTAAAATTTATAAGGAGAGAAATTAGAATGTTTAATGGGTTAAGAAAAATAGAATATATAACAGGAATGGGTAGTTTGAGGGAGCCATGGAAGGATGGATGGGAAACTGGTAGTGGCAGCAGCGGGGGAGGTTGCGATGGCTAGCCAGAAGCCGGAGAGTCAGCAGCAGCAGGGCGAGCTGGATTTAGGACCCTGGCAGGCCTGATCCGGCCCGTGGGCCATAAATTGAAGACCCTGGGTTAGGGCAATTAATAGCAGCTCATGGCATCTATAGATGCAAGTAGGGGAGTCATTGGAGAGCTATCCAGTTGCATAGCCCAGACCATTGTTTTCTATAGAAATGAAATCCAAGCCCACAAGATGAGACAGAACCCAGTAGCTGCAAAAGCCTCAATTTGTAAATTCTTTCATGGAATTTTCACAGAAAGAGTATTTACCCATATGTATCTATCCAAAGAGGGACCTGGGTGGTGCTGTGGGTTAAACCACAGAGCCTAAGGCTTGCCGATCAGAAGGTCAGCGGTTCGAATCCTCGCGATGGGGTGAGCTCCTGTTGCTTGGTCCTAGCTCCTGCCCACCTAGCAGTTCGAAAGCATGTCAAAGTGCAAGTAGATAAATAGGTACTGCTCTGGCGGGAAGGTAAACAGCGTTTCCATGTGCTGCTCTGGTTCACCAGAAGCGGCTTAGTCATGCTGGCCACATGACCCGGAAGCTGTACGCCAGCTCCCTCGGCCATTAACGTGAGATGAGCGCCGCAAACCCAGAGTCGGATGCGACTGGACCTAATGGTGAGGGGTCCCTTTACCTTTACCTATCTATCCAAAAGGAAAGGTTGTTCAGGCTGCTCAACATGACTATTAGCATTGGGAGGGGGCAGGAGGGAATGAAGGGGCTGTGAAGAGCTCAAAAAGTGAGCAAGTGTAAAGGAATGCATACTGGGACAACACACACATTTGTGATCTGACCAAGAAAGAGTTCTTGGAGCGATGGGAGTCAGCTCAATAAAAATGTCGACCAGGTGTGCAGCAGTGGTGTAAAAAGTGAATTTTGTGCTAGGGATCAAAACGAGAGACATCACAAATAAGACTGCCACCGGGAGGACTTTCTACAGATGTCTGGAGTGGCTGCACTTGGAATACTGCAAAGAGTTCTGCTTGCTGCACCTCAGAGGAAGGCAGTGCAGAGCTGTGAAAGGTACAGAAAAGAGTAAACAAAATCAACTCTCCTATACGAAAGAGTTACAACGTTTGGGGCATCTCAGTTTAGGGGAAAAAGCAAGTAAGAGAAAAGACATGCTGCAATTTATTAAATTATGCATTAGAAGGAGAAAACAGAGAGAAAAATGTTCCCCCTTCTATCCAGGGTCACTGAAAGAAATGGAATGTTAGGAGATTCAGGAAAGACAAAAAGAAGCACTAATATTTCAGAACAAATAGTTCAAGCCATGGAATCTGATACAACAAGATGTGGTTGTGACTGTCAACTTAGGTGTCTTTAAAAGACAAATTCACAGAGGAAGACTATCCAGGGTTACTAGTCACGGGAGGCCCTGTTGGTGGTATTGCTGTTGGGTGCTGTCTAACTTGACAGCTGTGCTAACATGCAAAAGGACCTTCTTGACATCTGTTCCCTGTTTATGAAATGTCCTCTCTGGTGAGATGCAACTGGTTTCCCTCACTCTGGGGGAATTTAGAAAGATTCCTATCCACCCTGGTATTTTATGGCTAGTACACATTGACCCTGGCAACCTTGAAATTAGCAGGACTTTATTGTTTTCAAATGATTTTTTTAAAGCACTCAGATCCCCAGACTAGATGGGTGGGAGATTGCCTGCTCTTGATGGGGTTGAGCTCCCTCTGAAGGAGCAGGCATGTAGCCTGGGGGTACTGCCATATCCTTAGTTGTTGCTTGAGGCTCTGATGGCCTCGGTGGCACAGAGTGCCTTCTATCAGCTTCAGCTGGTGGCCCAGCTGCACCCCTATCTGGACAGGGATAGTCCAACTTCTGTTGTCTATGCTCTGGTAACATCTAGACTGGATTAAAGCAATGTGTTGTATGTAGTGCTGCCTCTGAAGACAGTTTGGAAGCTTCAGCTTGTGCAAAATTTGGTGGCCAGGTTGCTCACCAGAACAAGACAGATTGAGCATATTACACGCATCCTGGCCTGACTGCGCTGGTTGCCAATTAGTTTCTGGTCCCAATTCAAAGTGCTGGTTTTGACCTATAAAGCTTTAAATGGTTCAGGATCGTAATACGTCAAGGACCGCTTCTCCCCATATAAACCGTCCCAGACTGACTCTGCGTTCATCATCTGACGCCCTTCTTCGTGTTCCTCCTCCATGTGAGGTCCAAAGGATGGCAACACGAGAACGAGCCTTTTCGGCAGTGGCTCTGTTTGTGGGATGCTCTCCCCAGGGAGGTTCATCTGGTGCCTTCATTGTGTATCTTTAGGTGTCAGGCAAAAATGTTCAACCTCTTCAACCAGGCCTTGGACTGATTAATATTCTACAGCCTTTTAAATGTGTTTGTGTGAAAGTGGGGTTATTGCTTTGTTGTTTTGGTTTATTTACTTGTGTTTTATCTATTCTGTGAACCACCCTGAGATATTTTGATGAGGGGCAGTATATAAATTTAATAAATAAAATAATAAATAAATAAAATATTGTTCAGCAGGTTTCTTGCCTTCCACCTCTCTTTGGAGGAAGGGCAGGATAGAAATTCAATAAATAAGGAACATAGTCACAGTAGCCTCTATACCACCTACATGACAGAGCCAAAATGCTTCAGAGTACCATTTGCTAGGGGGCTGCTGCATTCATATTTTGTGGTCTTCACAGACAGGCATCTGGTTGGCCACTATGAGAAAGGACATCTTACACTTTCACACTATGTTTCAAGTTTTAAACTGATGCCTGATTACACAAGGCCCAGCATGTCCTTCCCTGTGTCCTTCTAGTTCTCCCATGGAATGCTGTTGTGTTTACCCAGCAAATAAGAGGTTACATATGGCTTCCTGAAAGCAGAGGCCCTGCAAAGGAGGGGACCACCTCACAGAGACCAAACTGCACTGCTGGGGAAACTCTTCCATGCCACATTCTCATAAACAGCTATTACTTCTATTTAATTAAATGCTAAATTCAGCTCAGTTCAACTTCTCTCGCCAAGAGTCAGCTGAAAACCACCACTGGAGTGTTCAGAGGTCACTGGAAATCCTCTTGAAATTGCTGTGCATGTAGGATCCATACCCACAATAAATGGATTGTAACAACAACAACAACAACAACAACAACATGTGCTCTGCCCATCTGACTGGGTTGCCACAGCCACTCAGGGTGGCTTCCTACAAATTATAAAACCACAGTAAAACATCAAACATTAAAAACTTTCCTATACTTTACAGGGTTGCCTTCAGATGACTTCTATCAATCAGATAATTATTTATCTCCTAGATATCTGATGGAAGAGAATTCAAGAGGGAGCAGGAGCAGATTCCCATTCTTAATCTGTTTAGCTGGAGGGGCCTCTTTAACTTTTTCCTACTAATCACTACCTACAGACACAATATTATTTGCCTTTCTTCCAAATGGGCACACCTTCAGAGAGGGAAAATTCTGATTTATGTAGACCCACCATTAGTTTGTAGAGGCGGCTCTCCACTTCAAAGTGTTTACAAATTCAAAAATAGAGCATGGGGTAGAGAAGAATGCAAATACAGTAGTTACAATTACCTGGGCTTTGTTTCAACAGGGAAACCTAGTTCCCAATGAAATAAATGAGAGTGAACTTGTCATGAAGCTGATCTGCTGAAGTCAATGGGACCATAGTTCAGCTACCTCAGTCCAGATTCAACACCTTGTGTACAAGTATAATGAGGCTAAAGGGGTGTGGAAGTCATGAATTTAGGACAACAGAGGGGAGATCCAGATGAGTATGGAATTTTCTGTGGGACAGAATAATCTGATGAGGAGCTAGAATTCAGAAGGAAAAGCAACTACTAGTAGATCAGCCTTGTATTACATATTTTGTTGTTGTACATTGTATTTTTGTTTTGCATTGTAACCTACTTTGAGTATTATTTTAACAGGAAAAACGGGGTATAAATTGTAAACTCATCTCCTCTATTCAAGCATACAAAGAAGATATGACCCTGCAAGTTGACATTAATAGTACAGACTGAAAAAGCAAATCACCACATGTACCCCCAGTTCCCCAAAACAGCCATGGCTAGTTGTCCTGGATAAAACTCTGATTTGCCACAGACACTCAGGCAGGTGGCTATTTGTAACCCTGGATCCAGCACACTGAAGCCCATGGGAAGGCAGAGATAAAACGCTACCTGAGCTCTTGCCGCTCCTTCATCCAGTCCTGGAACACCTGCTGAGCTTCTGGATCCTTGAACATCTTTTGGAGAAACAAACCAAGTGGTTAGACATGCATTTGATGATCCCACCCCATCCTGTCTTAAAACTCACTAAACCAACTTCTGCAGAAGAAATCTGCCTGTTTACCTACCGGTACTGATTAATGTCCACAGCCCATAAGCTAGCTAGAATGTCATTTCTTCTATATTAACTGGTCTTTAGAATCTTATTGATTCTATAACCAATGGATTGATTCTATAACCAATGGCTTCAAGTTACAAGAAAGGAGATTCCGACTAAACATCAGGAAAAACTTTCTGACAGAAGAGCTGTTTGGCAGTGGAAGGGACTCTCTCAGAAGGTGGTGGACTCTCCTTCCTTGGAGGTTTGCAAGCACAGGTTGGATGGCCACCTGCCAAGTATGCTTTAGTTGAGATTGCAGGGGGTTTGGCCTAGTTGACCTTCTAACTCTAGAATTCTAGGATTCTTGCTATACTATTTTAGGATCCTTTGCCATCTCTCAAGAGCAACCTGCCATAAAGAGCTCTGTGCCCTTTCCCCATTCCATTCTCAGCCACCAAGCGGACTCTCCCCTACCTGCATGCGCTCCAGCAAGCCGGTCAAGGCCTGCAGCCAGGTGAGTGCTTGTGAGTACTGTTCTGTGTTCACCATTTTGGTCTCTGTTTCCAGTTCGGGAACTATGGCCCCTGTTCGCCAGCCATGGCGCAGCATCAGGTCCTGTGGGGAGGAAGAAGGAAGGCATAGGGAAGTCCAAAGCAACTTCACCCACCCTCCCCTCCCTTCAACTCAGTCAGGTCACAGCTCCCACAGGCCACACTCCATTCCTGCCCCAGAGAAAAAGGCCCAAAGATCTCACCGCCAGGTCACTGTAGAGATGATCTCCGAAGTACAGAACTTTGGATCCGCGCCAGCCTGTAAGCTGCAGGAAGTCAACGAGGTTGCCCTATTTTTTTATTTTTTGACAGTGGAATGAGAAAGGTGCATTAAAATCACCAGACAGGTGATGTCAGTTAAAGGAGTTCTATAAATACAGGAACAAAATGGCTACACAATTTTTACATTAATATAGGATGAGGTTAAACATAAGGGGCTGAATTTGGAGCTAGAATTGACAAAAGATATGGAATTACTTGCTGGTATGGAGAAGGCAGCCTGGTGCCAACCTCCAGAAACAGAGAGCACTGGGCAAGAAGCCCTCAGTGGGCTTGTCTCCTCTCCCTTGCTTGCCCACTGTGCCATGGTGAGGGTGAGCCCAGACTAGGCCATGTCCTCACCTCCACATAGAGAAAGAGAGAGAGAGAGAGAGAGCACAAATTAGCAAAGGGTGGCTGTTAAAAGCTCAACACCATTCCCCACTCCTTCCTCCCAGCCTACTTGAAACTGTAGGGCAGGGAGAGGCAACTCTGTGATCTTCCAGGTGCTGCTAGACTACAATTCCCATCATCTTTGATCAGTGGACATACCGGCTGAGGTTGATGGGAGTTGTGGTTCAATAGCATCTGAAGGGCCACACAGGCTCCTATCATAGGGTGGAACTGGATTAGACCTGCGAGAGAGGAGATTACTTCCCTCACCCCTTAGGTATCTGATTTGACATCCCTCCAAAGCTGCCTCAAGAATATCCAAGTGGAGAAAAGACAAAGTAAGTGTGTGTGTGTGTGTGTGTGTGTGTGTGTGTGTGTGTGTGTGTGTGTGTTCAGAAGATGATATACTGAAGGACTGACATGCCCAAGTTACAAGCATGGAAAGATCTGGTATATTAATTCCATTCTTCCAGAAGACAGACAATCCCACCACCATGACATTTTTATCGTCCACAATCCATTTCCTCACCTGCTTATATACCTGCCCCTTCTCCAGCTTAGTTATTTTGTCCCACTGCAGATCCCCGTTAGCATCCAGGCGCCGGAAAGGTCTGAGGAGAGAAGCAAGTGGTGGGTGATGGGGGTGCCAACAAGACCCTCTGCTCTTCCAGAGCTGGGAGGGCAAAAGGACAGCATGAGCACCTGGCCTCCAAACCCACAAAATCATTCTCACTTGCCCACCGTCATACTGTTTCTGTGGGGAACCTCACATAAGATTCTGTAGATGTTTTCTGCAAACTCTTGTGTGAAGTGGCTCTTGGTTGGAGCCAAGGAAAACCAGAAGCCTTGACTTTGTATTGCATTTTGACAATATTATAAAAAGTGCAATTTAAGACGCACCTCCTTAAAGACTTGTTTGAATTATTTTATTTATTTAACAGAAATATATGTACCTCTTGATTTTACAAAACCTCCATGTGGTTTTATTGCAGTTTAAATATCAGTAAGACACAAAAAGGGAAGGAGAAGAAAGTATACAAGATATAGGAAAGAAGGGGAAGAACGACAGGAAGTGAAAACAGAATATTCAGAAGTCATGTATAATTCACAAAGCACCCCTATCTTCATAAAAGCAGACAATCATTTTTGCCCCAAGCCAGTGTAAATGTGTAGCCTCTGCCCCCCCTTATTTTTTCTGTCTCACAGAAAAGCAAGCAGAGAAATATTCAGAGCAATCAAGCAAGTCAGTAGTAAGTCACTTTAAAGAACAAAGAAAGAAAGACAGACAGAAAGAAAGAAAACGAAAGAAAATGGTGCAGATGGGAGGATAGCAGGATTTCAAATTTACAAAGAACGCCCCTACCAAATGAATATTTGGGCCTCTGCAAAGTGGCCAGAGGCAACCTACCAGGTTCTTAAGGCTCAAGTGTCCATGCTGACTGGTATAATCTATAAGACAGTGCATGTGTGGGAGGGCCAGCACCGCTTCCCAGACTTCAGGCTGCGCGCTCTGCCCCCCAACCGCCCAAGGTGGATGCACTAGAACTCATCGCTCAATGTGGCATACAGGATCTGGAACCCACAGCAGGAGCTTTAGAGAGGGCCACACTTACTTGACACAATCATTGAAGAAATGAGGCTTGTCTGCCTGGACTATGACCACGTCAAAGAAGTCCCGCCAGTCTTTGCCAACCATGTACCGCATCCCTTTATTGCTGGAAAAGAGGAAAAAGGCACATCAGGAACAGGAGAGGGGATGTCACCAGTAGCAGACAGCAAGGGGAGCTTCCATGGGCTCTTGCAACAGAGACCAAGGAAGCCTGAGAAGGGCAGGAGATATTCCAGCAGAAGAATCGGCAGAGTGCAGGTGCTAATAATAATAATAATAATAATAATAATAATAATAATAATAATAATAATTTATTTTATTTGTATCCTGCTCTCCCTGGCCAAAGCCAGGCTCAGAGCGGCTACAATTCACTCCTTTCTCACAGCCCACAGTAGGCGCTCCCTGTTCATCTTCCTCCTTTATTCTCTTATCTACCATGAGGATGTCAAATTAGTGTAAGCTGTCTGCCTTAGCCGGCTAGAGGTGTAACACTTTAGGTCAAACCTGAAAAAATCTTCAAATAGCTCAAGGGCCAGCACAGAGAAGATGGAGCAAGCTTAGTTTCTCCTGCTCCAGGGGGAAGGACCCAAACCAATGGCTTCAAGTTACAAGAAAGGAGATTCTGACCAAACAAGAAGAACTTTCTGATAGTAAAAACAAAATCGAAAATTCTTTCTAGTAGCACCTTAGAGACCAACTGAGTTTGTTCCTGGTATGAGCTTTCTGATAGTAAGAGCTGCTTGATAGGCTCTCCTTCATTGGAAGTGTTTAAGCAGAGGTTGGATGGCCACCTGTCATGGATGCTTTAGCTATGATTCCTACACCCTCAGGCTCCCTTCCAACTCTACAATTCTATGAAAATGCAGGGAGCCGTTGATGCAGGAGAGCCCTAGAGATTCCAAAAGATTGGTTCAATGTCAGCATTTAAGCAGGGTTTAAATGAAGTCTATTGTAGATCTAGCGTTTTGGACCAGGACAAAGTAGGACCCAGCCTGCTTCTAGCTTGCAGCCCTGGCATGTTCAGACTCACACAAAGCTGAAAGGGCTGTTGGTGATGAGGAAGAGTTTCTTGCCACACTTGGCCAGGCGGTGCAGCACGGCGTACGTCTCATCTCCACGCAGGATGTACTTCTCTGCAGAGGGAAGATGGGCATTAAAAACTTCTCCATGCAGACAGAACCAAGAGACAAACTGAAACGAGGTTCACTGGCTGGGAAGGAGCAGTGCTGGCAGGATTATTGTTCTCGTTTTCTGACATAGGCTGGGCTTTGTGTATATGCCTACCATGTGGAAGTGAACAAAAAGCACACAATGTGGCACAATTCAACTTCCTCCCCCCCCCTTAAAGCAAGTTTCTGTTGCTTGTTGCTGTACAGATGCACATGAAAGCACCTGGCCAACCCCTCTCTGATTTCTGAGACTAAGGGCTTCTCCTGTGACTGTAGAATTTACCTTTCTTGGTGTGGAATGTGCTTGGTCCAGGCACAGAGAATGTACAGACTAAGAGACTTCAGCCAGGCCTGATCTTTGGCTTTCCCTTCCCTTAAGCAGTCCACTGCTTGGTTCACTTGCTTAAGCCTCTGTACCATTCTGCTAAATCACTTCATGCAGAAAAACAGCCCATTGTGGAACATTTCACTTCTGACACACTAGGCTAGCCAACCAGCGTGTTTTGTTCTACAGCTTAGCTAGTGGGTGTACACTCTTCCCTTAGGAAAGGCAGCAGGTCTGGAAAGGCCTTTAGCATCCCTTGCAGCCCTCTGCTTGTGTGGCTGCCCTGCCTTCAGCCCCTTGGCAGATGGATACTCACCCAGATCCTGCATAATCCACTTGTACATAAAGCCTTTAATATGGACATCCCGGATGGCATCCTATTGAAAAACGTTTTTTTTAAAAAAAAAATTAAAAAAACACCTCAGAAATACACAAACAAGTTTAACAATGTGCACACTGGTGTAGCTCCCCCTGATCTGCATTTCCAATGCTTCACCAACACCATGAAAGTTGCTTTCAAGAGATGGTGCTTTGGGAAGGAAGGCTATACAGCTCCCTTGCTCTGCACCCCTTCCAAGCTGGCTTCTGGGCTAAAGGGGACCCCACTTGCCCCTCTATCACAAGCTAGGTTACCTAGTTGGGTGGGGAGGCACTGCAAACTTTAGCAAACTGTCCCCAGCCTCCCACAAATCACTTGCCTCTGTCGCTCCATTGCTTTACACCAGGCATGTCCAACTCCCAAGAGACTGTGATCTACTCCCAGTATTAAAAAAAAACTGACAGTGATCTACCCATTGTCATTGGAGGGAGGAGGAGCGTGCGTGTGTGGGGTGGGTGGATTGCCCAGAGTTGTTGAGCTTTTTGGGGGGAGGATTGCACAGAGTTTTTTAGCTTTCCCTCTGTAACTTTTTGTACACGATAAGGATCCTGCAATCTACCAGGATCAGCCAGGGATCTACCAGTAGATCTACTGGTTGGACATCCCTGCTTTACATATTCCGATGTCAAAACCAGTTTAGAGATCCATGTCTGGATCACTTGCTTTAAAAAGAAAAAAAAGTAACAGTAACAAGAATCCAGCTGGGACTCCACCACTGTAGGAAGAGGGTTAACCCTTTCCTTTTCGGCCGATGTGGGTGGAGGGAGAACAGGGACAGTGATACTTGTTTGTTTTCCTCCACAGGGCAAATAGCAGCTTCAGTGTGTTTGTGTGTGTGTGGGGGGGTGCTTTTACAAGGGGGAAACCTCTCCGTTTGAACCCAAGGGTGTTTTTACCTGCTTAAATAAATGCAGCAGACTTTGCTACAGTGACAACTAGCTTGGTCCTTGCCTGTTTCTGCCTTTCTTCCTCTTTCAAACATAGAGAAATTCCCAGCTACTTTCAAAAAAAGTGGTGTGCACACAGTGGTTTAAAATGGTTTCTAACCACTCCACTTTTGGCACTGACAACATCCCATTGGCAGCTTGCACTCTAAAATGGATGCTGCAGGAAGGGTTTTTGTTTTGTTTTGTTTTTTACATTTGTGGTGACATTTTGCTGCATGCCATCTATCACCACACCCCTGCCTGACGACACTCCTCAGTGGTCTTTTAAAAAAATAAATCTGTTTTTTGTGGAAATCTGGCATAACAGAAAAGTTGTATCCAAAAATTTTTGGGCTGCCTCCATAGGAAAATGAATACATGTGTGCATACTGCATACCCACAATTGGTCTCAGGTTTCTGGAACTTAGGGAAAGTGGGGCAGTACTGAGAGGAGGGGACAATAAGACACAGTGTGAATACATCCCATCAACTACTAGCCACTAGTGTGGACAGGAAATAATGTGACAGTACTTTCCATTGTTCATGTGGATAGGTGTGCACACAAGAACGTATGGGGGAACTGGATCTGTGCCTTAACAGCCTGGTATGTATCTAGCCAAAGAAAGCCGCTAGGATTCCTTAGCTGGGAGTCATGATAATTGTTTTAAAACACACTCACAAATGTGGTACAGGTACAGAACTGGAAGGGACCAGAAGGTCTTGAGCCCTTGAGCATCCATATATAATCCACATCACAAGTAGGCAGGAGGAGGAAGGACAAGCCACAGGAATTGCTTGGAGAACCATATGGCTCAAAACAAGCAGAACCCATGCTCGCTTCGGCAGCATATATACTAAAACAAGCAGAACCCCAAACTCCATTCAAGAAGGCCAAGCAAATCAGAGAGCCAGTCTGACCCAGAAGGAAAGTCTCAAGACTTGTGCATTCCAAGATCCTGCACAGTCTGAGGAAGAAAAACCTGTAACCCTGAAGGTGTCATGACATACTAGAACAGGCTTCCTCAACCTCGGCCCTCCAGATGTTTTGAGATTACAATTCCCATCATCCCTGACCACTGGTCCTGCTAGCTAGGGATCATGGGAGTTGTAGGCCAAAAACATCTGGAGGGCTGAGGTTGAGGAAGCCTGGACTAGAAGCTATGAGGGGAGGGTGCTCAGTTGTGGCATCTTGGCAAAGCTCTCTGCCCCCTTTTGCATGATCAGCCAGTGAAAAATAATGCAACAAATGTGCAAATGTGACTTGATTTCTGTAATTTAGGCAAGCTGAAGAATTCTGCTTTTGGGTGCAGATTTCTGAGATACCTGAAATATCTTTCTCATATGAACAAATAGAATACAAGCATGAGAACCCACTAAGCATGTCCCTATTTTCAGGTGGAATTCAATCAGATACAGGCAAATTCACATTCCTGGATGAGGCTTGTAGAATTCCACAATTATCATTGATTGGGAGGTCTTGTGCAGCAATCCTGCTCCCCCCCCCCAAGATCAAACTTCTTGTGATAAGCAAAGTGATGGACAAATGCACTGGAAAGTGTGGGGTAACACTGTGTCATCTAAGCTCCCCACAAACCAATCAGAAATTTGGCTTGCCAATGAGCATTTGCCATCTAATCTTCCTGCAAACAAATTGGAATGAACGCTCAATAAAGAGGTCTCTTGGGAGAGTCAAAGGGGCCTACGTGCATCGAGGCAGCAATGGAGCAATGTTATTTATGACAATGCCTGTTCTGACCTCTTGCCCTGGATCAAGGAGACAGATGTCTCAAGTTTCCAAAGATACAACTAAGGAGGAGACTTGCCTTTTCAAAACACAGGCAAAGGAGGAGAAAGAGGCCCACGCAGTGTGCCTTCAGGCAGCTGGGCTCCTTGATAAGCCTCCCTGGCAGCTAAGCAGGCAGCCCCTCCCCAACTCTCTCCTTGGTTCAGGACAGCCTGTTCTGCTGTGGCAAGATACGTCACTCCCTTCCACAACAAAGTAGTAAAAAAGAAAGAACTGAACAGAGCCCCTGAGAGCACTCAAGTAAACCACAGAGAACACAAAGTCCCCCCCCAAAAAAAGACACCTAGCAAGCAACAATCCTCCCGCCAATTCTCAACACAGAAGCCTACATCTCATCACTCAGCAACAATATGCAGGAGAGTGGAGGGAAACACACCGTTACGTCTTTGTAGAGATGGATGGGATCGTAATCAATGTTGTTGGTGATGAAGAAGTCATTGGCTACGGCCAGGAGGGTCATTTCAGGGAGAGAGAAGATGTCCATAAACTGCTTTATGGCTGGACCCTGGGAAGACCAAGGGAGGGAAGGATTGAACAGCAACTCTCAATCAGAACTGCCTGCACTCTTCCACCCATTTCTTGCTAGGGCAAGAACTGTAAGTGTCCAGCTTTGCAGAATTCCTGGTTCGTCCAGTCCAGCTACACATCAGAGCCCTACATTCACCAACCACCTTCAAATCCACAATTAAGTGAGAGTGAGCATATTTACTTCTGCTTCCAACATTTGATTTATCAGATACATAGATCCAGACTGGAGAGAAATGGGGAAGGCAAGAGACATCAAGATTAGATATAGGCAGTTAGGAGGTACAGAGCACCCTCCATGAGCAGGGGAAAGAAAGGGGCTGCCGTGAGACTATTTCGCCTGGAAGTTCTTGCCTACCCACACTGGATTCTGAGTGTCAAACAACACACTATGTTAAATGCGTAGTTTCATGTTCATTCATTCATTTAAACAACATAAAATAGCACCTATGGAATGTTCCAATCAGGACCAGGACGGTGGTACCTTAGAAAGTGAAAGGGGTGCATGGAGGGTGGGAGGAGGCGGCCATTGGTTTGGTTTGTTCTTGTTTTTATTATTTCTTTTGTGTTTTTATCTTCTATTCTTATGCTGTGAACTGTCCTTAGATCTTTGAATGAAGGGTGGCGTACAAGCTTTTTAAATAAAATAAAGTAACTATTTCCTCTCATGTTGAGCCAAAAACACACAAATTGGGGACGAGGTTAGATTCATCAGAAAGGTGCAAAAAGGCAAGGCATGTTCTGTTTTAAGAGATGGCCTCAGCTGTATTGAGGAAAGGCTTTGGTTGTACCCTGGATGGCTTTGCGGAGAGATCCGGCTATCTGCACTGTAAGAGCAGAGCTCAGGTGTTCCTTCAGCAACAGTCATCCTCAGACTGAGCCTTAACAGGAGCTGCAGCTGTATCTCAGTTGCTGGCTCTGCGCCCATCAAGTGAAAAACTGGACACAAAAGTTGAGCTCTTTTTTGGGGGGGGGGCAAAGTTGTTAAACTATTTTTAATGAAATTCACCAAAACTGACACTTCTGACATGGGCTGCCACACACCTGGATTTTCCCGGACGTTCAGCGATTTCCACCCAGACACTGTTTACAAGGGCTGAATACCAGACGTATGGCAACCCTATTTAAAGGGGCCAAGCCTGCTTTATCTGCCATTGACTTGGGGAGTGGGATGGCGCTTGAGTCCTCTGAGTCAGGGCAACATCACACCTTCGGCTAGAGGTAGTGGCACAACAGGCTCACACCTCTTCAACAATTAACTTCTGGTTAGTTATGTACATCTAGGACTGGCTCCAAGGGCAATGTCGGTACTGGCATGTGGGGTGCTCTGCCAACATGACAAAAACTTCACTATGGATGCCCCTTTTCAAAGAAGACCACCTCATCCTTACTCCAGCATCTCAGATTGCCAGTATTCCCTGCAAAAAACTCCTGAGACAATGCAATGCCCTACCAAATACCTGGTAGGGAAACCATGGGAATATGGGGAGGTCCAGCCTAGGAAGTAGATGCAACTGCAGGCCGACTAAGCTCCCTTTAATAACTTGGTGGACCCTGGATAGCAGAGATACATAGGAAGGCAAATAAAAGGAGCTACAATCTGCTGGCACCTGTTCCCCTCTTGCCACATCTCAGCCAGGAACAGAAACTGAGCAATGAGAGACACTGGCCAATAGCCTTCAAACCAACTCCAGGGCTAGCAAGGGAACCGACCTTTCCATAGAAGCCACTAGCCTGGTGGAGGGGGATATGAAGGGTACCGTCATACATCGCCAGCACCTCATCATCTGGAACAGGTTTCAAGCCCCTGGAGAATGCCAAAAAGGAGAAAGGTTTAGGAGCTTGGAAGTGTCGCCAGGAGAGCATCATTTAGCAGCTGCATGTGAGTAATGTGGCTACAAAGTTATGAATTCCAGTTTGACTGGTGCAGACATAATGCTGTCTCCTTACAAACTAGTTTGCAAATTTTGAGCCAGAGCAAGGGATGGATGCTCCTTCCCCTCTTCCTTGCTTGGTTTGACTTAACCATGGTTTAATATTCCATGTGCACCACCATGGCTAACACAAATTTAACCAGTTTTCAAAGGAGATTCCTTTGGGACTGCTTCCCAACTTGCAAATTCTATTTTCTGGGAGTCAGGGTTATATCTTAGGCATGACCACACAGAAGAATTTTAAAAATTAGGTCTAGGAACAGCCTCAATTCCAATATCTCAGCTATGAAATTCTTCTCCATCTCAGCCATTGGGGGCCAATGTGAGCAACACTTACCGGTAAACGGTGCCCAACTGAATGTAATGAAAGGCATCTATCTTCATGAGCAAGCCCTGTATGGCAGACAGAAGAGAAATGTGGAGTCAGCACACAGGAAACCTATATTGAAAATCAGTTCATGAAATTTATTTATTGAATCTGTTTAACACCCTTCATCTGAAGATCACAGGGCAGTTCACCACATAAAAATACAAAATATAAACAAAATACATAATAAAAACAAGAGCAATAACAAAAAGGACACAGAACAGCGTGGTCCAATGCATGGCCAAAGGGCTCCATGTGGCCCCCAAAGCCTTTTATGGTGGCCCTTTACAACATTTGATGCCCCATCCCTTGCACTGCCTTCCCAAAGCTGGATAAGCAAGGCACTGGGCTTTGGGAAGTAGGTGTGAGGGCATTGACAGGGTCCTAGAGTCCTCTTGCCTTCTTCCCAAAGCCTAGTTAGAGCTTTTCCAACTTTGGGAAGGAGGTGTGAGGGCTCTAGGACCCCGCCAGAGCCAAGTCCCTTCATCCCAAAGCAGGGCTGGGTGTGTGAGTCAAATCTTGGCGATCCCACCCCCCCCCCATGAGACAAGGCAGTGTGCAGTCCACTTGGTATGAGAAGCTGGACCGCCCTGATCAGCCAAAGCCAAATGACTACCGGTAGTTAAAAGAGAAATGTTTTTGCCTGGCACCTAAAGATATGTAATGAAGGTACCAGGTGAGCCTCCCTGTGGAGAGCATCCCACAAGTGGGGAGCCATCACAGAAAAGGACCCTCTGGACCTCACATGGAGAATGCACACAAAGAAGGGCCTCAGATGATGACTGCAGGGTCTGAGTAGGTTCATATGGGGGCAGGCAGTCCTTGAGGTATTGTGGTCCTGAGCCATTTAAGTCTTTATAGGTCTAAACCAGCACTTTGAATTGGGCCCAGAAACTAATTGGCAGCATGTGCAGTTGGGCCAGGATTAGTGTAATATGTTCAAACCGTCTTGCCCTGGTGAGCAACCTGGCCACCAAATTCTGCACCAGCTGAAGCTTCCGAACCGTCTTCAGAGGCAGCCCTATGTATAACGCATTGCCTGCCCACATTAGTGCTACATGGATGACCACAACGGGGGGGGGGGGGATAAACTCTTCCCTTGGCTTACAATTAACCCCCTGCTGGAAGTGACCCTTATTTGCACAGGTGACAAGTAATAATACTTAGCATTTATATAAGAAGACTTTTAAAATGTTCCAAGTTGATTACACTACTGCATTAGGCCATTGCAGTTTGGCTAAAAACACCTGGTGACTTCATGGCTAAAGTGAGATTTGACACATGCACACACAGCTCTGCTCTTCCGGCCTCTGCTGTCCTGCCAAAGCCACAACTGGAACAGGGCAAGCCACCTGTCTCTGTCTCACCTTGGCAATGTCGTAGTGTAAGCCCCGGATGGCAAAGTTCGGCCAATATTCATACTTCAGGATGCCCTTTGGATACTGATGGGACAGAACAAAACAAAACATACAATTTGCAATATAGACTGGAAAGAGAAGTTGCTGAGTTGCAACTCATTACCAAACTCAAAACCATAGAGAGACCTGGTCTGAACAAAGACATTGGATTCTTATCTCATTATACATGACAAAGCTATCTTTAGCCATCTCACCCCTTGCTTTTTCCTTTAGGACTAATTGCAGTCGTTAACAGTCATCAACAGGTTTTCCACACCTATCATCCAATCACCCATTCCCACCACCCTTCTGAGTAATACCCCTCCCCACTCTCTCACTATATATAAGGGCCTGGTGACTTCTGTTTCAGTGTATCTGAAGAAGTGTGCATGCACACGAAAGCTCATACCAAGAACAAACTTAGCTGGTCTCTAAGGTGCTACTGGAAGGATTTTTATTTTTATTTTTTATTTTGTTTCAATTTGCAAGGTGGTCAATCAGTTTAAAAAGCATTTCAAGTGTCATTTGGAAGTGGATTTCAAATATAATACTTTTTCTCAATGAAGTCAATGCAGGGAATTGCTTGGAGCCATGCTATTCATATTTATCAGCTACAATTGGGATCCTAGCAGCAAGCACAGAGAGCAGGGACAAGGAACCTCTGTGGCCCTCCAGATGTTGATGGACTTTAGCTCCCATCAGCCCCAATCCATTGGCCATGCTGCTTTCTGGGGATGATGGGAGTTGAGAGTCCAACAACATCTGGAGGCCCATATAGGTTCCCAAGCAGATGCACATTCTGCCCATTAAGAGGCAAAGGAGGCATGAAAGGATCAGCCCTCTTGGTCTGTCTGCCCTGTTCACATAGAAGACAAGAGGGAAAGCTAACTTTTTAGCACTTGAATGAGGAGTGCTAAACCCTTTCCTTTCCCCACTGCTTCAAGTGTCTTTTCCAGCCTGGGCCACTTTGGATAACTGAGCTGCCAGAAAAGTGCCTGCAGGGAGGTAAAGACAGCAGAGGGTTCAGCTTCGTTCACCTGAATGCTCCTTTTGATGCAAAAACCAAACACATACAGTTTACACAGAACAGGACAAGCATACAAACACACACGGCTGCCTCCTCCTCTCATGTCTCGCTTGGCCTAAGGCTGGGCTGCGGAACCTTTCTAGCTCCACTGGTCAGATCCTGGCCTTGGCTGCCAACCACCTGGTGTCACCATGATAGCAAGTGCCTTTGACTTCAAGGTACAGTACAAGAGTCCTGCGTTGTGCTTTAAAATGCCTGCAGCTCCAGTTTTACTGCCCACCAGCTGATGGGTGGTAGAGCCACAGCCTTCTTTCTGCAGACATCCGGTATGTGAGGAAGTTCCACACAGGGAGCACTTGCGCAGCCAATCCAGCGCTGCTCAGCTGATGGGCGGTTTATCCGAAGCCTGATTTCCCTTGCCAATACACATGTGAACATGGTTTACCGTATTTTTCGCTCCATAAGATGCACTTTTTTCTCCTAAAAAGTAAGGGGAAATACCTGTGCGTCTTATGGAGCGAATGGTGGTCCCTGGAGCTGAATTGCCCAGGGACCAAAAGCAGATATGCTTTTTCTTTTTACAAAGAGAAAAGGGGGTGTTGAAAGGACCCCGCTCAGCAGCTGATCAGCAAGAGATAAGAGTCCCGGCTCCCTTTCAGCCCCGCCCTCCTTTGTTGAATGTGCTGCAGAGGGAGGTTGTTTGTTTCCCCAGGACATTTGACTGGCTGATTAGATTATCTGTCTACAAACAGTAGAAATGGCTCCCTTTCCTTAAGATTTTTTCAGAAATGTGAGTTAAACCCCATAAAAATGGGGCTTTTCCGCTTTGCTTTTCCCCCTTTGCAAAAGGAGCTTTGCTTTCCCCCCTTTGCAAAATAAGCTGCAAAACCTTTAGCTGATCCTAAAAAAAAACCGAAAAACAAAACAAAACAGGGCTTTTCCCTTTGCAAAAAAAGCTGCAAAACCTTTAGCTGATCCTAAAAAAAAACCCAAAAACAAAACAAAACAGGGCTTTCCCTTTTGCAAAAAAGCTGCAAAACCTTTAGCTGATCCTTAAAAAAGGCCTTTTGCCTTTGCAAAAACAGCTGCAAAACCTTTAGCTGATCCTAAAAAAAACAAAACCCAGGGCTTTCCCCTTGGCAAAAAAGCTGCAAAACCTTTAGCTGATCCTTTAAAAAAAGGCCTTTTGCCTTTGCAAAAACAGCTGCAAAACTTTTAGCTGATCCTCAAAAAAAAACAACAACAACAAAACCAGGGCTTTTAGAGGAAGAAAACCAGAAAAATATTTTTTTTCTTGTTTCCTCCTCTAAAAATGAGGTGTGCCCTATGATCCGGTGCGTCCTATGGAGCGAAAATACGGTAAGTGTACACATGATGTCAGGTGTGGGGGCAGGTGGGCAAGGTTTGGGGAAAACGGGCTCATGGGCCAAGCAGGTACCCTTGTTGGGCCAGCTTTGGCTTGTGGACCACAGGCTCCCCACCCCCACCCAAAGGTTTCCAAACCTTCAGTCACCACCATTTGTCCAAGCCAAGGACCCTCCAATTCTGCCAATTACTTTTCTCATGTTCTAGTCAGCAGGACACGCAAGCTCCAGAGATACCTTATACTGCTCCACAAGGATGTCCCGAGCAGTGTTGTAGATGCAAGAGTGGAGAGCAGGTGAGTATAACGCCAGTGTGTAGTCATAGTCAAATCCATAAACTTCGATAGTACTCAGGGAAATCTCATTGTTGGAGTAGATTGTTGAAGGGTTCAGAAGATTGCAGACCCCTGGGGGAAGCAAATCTGGAGGAAGATGGAAGCACAAGCAATTACCGCACACTTCCAAATGGATACCTCTTACGGTCAAAAGTAGGGGTCCCCAACACATCAGAAATGTTGGCTTCCTGAGATTGCGTGCTACGCTATAATGACTTGACACCAGCAAAGCTCCAGAGCAAAGGAGCTCGCTCTGCTGCACAGCATTACATGCACACACATCACCACTGATTTCTATACATTTCTCTCCATTCGACAACCTATACTGCACTCCCAGTGCCATAATAAGGCAAGGAAATCCCATTTTTTGAAACAGAGATTCACCAAAAATAGCCAAATATATGGTTTTATTTAGTTGCAAAAGATAATAAAATTGTGATCCAGGGATGGAGGGGAGGGCAAAGATTAAATCCCCCATAACAGCCTTTGCCACCCCTTCACTCTTCCAGATTAGTTCTTCTCTAAGCGCTATTATGCCTTCACATTTGTGGATCTTGGCCATTCTTAACTAGAACGTCTGCTTTGCATGCAGGTCCCAGGCTTGATCCCCAGTAGCATGTCCTGGCAGGGCTGGGCAGAGCCCTGTGTGAAATCCAGGATAGCCCCTGCCTGTCCACATGGACGATCCTGAGCCAGAGGGACCAAGGGATCAAGGGTCAGACGCAGTAGAAGGCAAGGAGGAGCTTGAACAAGTGGCAGAACTGGTTCACAGCCAAAATATAAAGCAGACAGTTGCCCACACAGCTCCCAAGCTTATAAGAATACACTTTGCTGCGTGAAACACGTAGCACTTGTGCAACAGCAGACACCCTGCATTAGTTAACCCTGTCAAGTGCAAGCAGGCACACTAATGAAGAATTTGCCTTATGCCAAGTGATGAGTCAGCTCATCTCGGAGCACGGAATACACGTTGCCTTCTGTCACCCCCCTCCTTAAACTGGTTGAGCTGGAAATAAAAATCACTGTATTCAGCAAATGCTGAAATGGGTAAGATTATTTGTGGTCAACAGGCAAAGCACAGAGGGAACTGCTGGGTCAGACAGCCTGGTGGGGTCAAATAAACTTTGTGGGTAGTGATGCCACAGTTCAAGAAACTGGCAGTGCCCAGGAATGAAGGAAGCAAACTGTTAAGCTTTGTAATGCATATTTTTGTGAGGTGCAGAGGAATGGCAGTGGGAGGGGAAGAAGAGAGGAGAGACGTGGCAATTTTTGTAGCATTTAGGAGAAAGTCAGGAATTAAGAGCAGGAGTCTGATCACTTTGTGCATCCAAGTTCATCCTTATTACAAAACTGGATTAAATACCGTTAATGTTACACTAAATATACAAAAGCACACTATTTTACTCTGGTTTACTTTGAAGCTAACATCATCTCTACAAGGTTTGTTAGAATCTTCAACTCCGCAGATGAACATGTATAAAACGGGTGAGAATAGGAAGTCGTCTTAAGCTAAGTTGAGGCATATATGGTCTCTACAACGACTCTCCAAGGATTCAGGCTTGGGTCTTTCCCTGTCCCTATCTAAAGATGCTGGGGAACAGCAATGGTGGTAATGTAATGCTGGTATTGTCATACCAGGAAATTACATTAGCTTCTAATTGTTTATCACAAGTTTTAACATAAATTGCACAATTAAGTCCACTCGCCAGCCCATGCCTCCTCCCGATCTCTGTAATATTGATAAAAATCCTGACCACAGAAAAGAGGAAGAAAATAGAAGGGGCACAGCAGCAATCCCTGGCTGCAACTAGAACAGATTGATTAAATCGTGTTAAGGAGTAACTAATCTATGTTTAGTGGTGCATAAGGGGGGGCACTCTAAAATTGCACTGTTCTCCCCTGCCCCAGCAAGCTTGCTAGCTAGATGCATACTTTTGGCTGGTCCCTGACAAGGACTGTGAGAACGCCCCCGATACCTGGAGTTCATAAGGAGAATCCAAAAAGAATGCATCGTATTTTTGAGAAATCAGGATCTCCTTCTTTGGACTGGGGGTGATTAGTTACTACCATGTTCAGATGAATCATCAGTTCCAGTCAGCCTTTTAAGTGCCCCCACCACCTGTAATAATCAGGCAGATTTAAAAATAATAATACTTTTTTAAAATATGAAAATATTTACAAAAATCAAGGGGGGCAGGCATCATTTTAGAAGAGGCTTCTCTCCCACACAGGAAGCAATGGCTCTTCCAGATTCATGGTGCATAATCCATAAAACAAAGAAAGGCTGGCACTTTCTTCCAAAGGTTTTACCTTTTTTTTTTGCATGCAAATTTAAATCAATTAAAACTACTGTGATAAAACAACTACAATTCTTTAAAATTCACTGTGTTTGGTGTTCTTGCTGCAGAAGACTCCCGTGGCACCTTAAAGACTTCACAGATACACGCCACAGTAAATGTTAGCCTTTCCCTATTGTTTCAGCCTTCGTGTTGATCTTGCTCACTTCTTCCCACCCTCCAAAGCCCTGTCTGAAAAACCAGACACAAAGCAGACCCTTCTCCCGCTTTCCCTGCCCGGACATGCCTCCAAAACAAAGGGGAGGGGATCCCACGACCCAGCTTGAATGGCAACAGAAAGCATGAAGGCTCCGGAGCAGATTCATCACAACATAAGCAGCAAAAGAGATGCGCGGGTCCTCACTTAAAAATGAGTGACTAAATTGTGTCATGAACCGGATTACCTTGGGGACGGCAAAAAGGTACCACAGGAAGGGAACTGCTACAAAGTATATGGAAAGGGAAAAGAAACTGGGAGACTGGAGAGGCAGGCGGAGAAAGAATTTCGACGCGCACAAGCAGGGCGGCGCGGGGGATCCACAGCCTGGACAATGCAAAGCAGAACCTGGGGGCGGAGGTATAACCGCTAAGAAGGCCTCCAAGTAGAGAAGCTGCCCCAGCAAACGGGGGTCCTGCGGGAGGAGAGAAGGGAGAGACGCAAAAGGGGGCGGCAGCAACACCAAGGGGCAGGGAGCTAGGACGTCGCCGCGCGTCCTCCTCCCCGAGATGCGGGCTCTCCCGGGAGGAGGCGGGCGCGGACTCCCCAACTGCCCAACCGAAGCCCCTCCGGCGCCGCGGCTCACCATGCACCAGCCGCTTCAGCTCTCCGTAGCGCTCCCACAGGAAGGTCCGCCGGTCCGGCCCGGGAGCCGGCGCGCTGCCGGCCAAAGCTCGCGCGGCCGCCTCTTCGTCGGCGCTGGGGGCTACAGCGGCGCCCCGCCGTGCTTGCGGCTGCCTGCTCCCATACGGAGGCCTGGGCTGGGGGCTCTGCGCCGCGGTGACGGCCGCGGGCGCCTCCGTCGCGAAGCGGCTGCAGGGGGAAAGCGAAGCGGCCGCCCGACGCAGCAGCCAGCCAGCGCATCCCACGGCGGCTCCAGCCATGGCGCGAGAAGTGTGTGGTGCCGCGACCGAAGGACGCGGAGCCGAGGCGCCCAAGAGGGCGGGCGGCAAGAGGCGGCTCCGCCCCGGCAGGGGAGGGCCTGGCCGGTTGCTCGCTGGCAGCTCACCCGACTCACTCGCGTGCCCTTGGAAGAAAAAGGTGGCCTATAAATTAAGGTTACCAGATTTTTTTCCAATGAATCCGAGGACACAATGAATGAATGAATGTTGAGGACATTGATGCTGCAGCGACGGCGGTGGCAGAGGGGAGGCCGCTGCCTTGACCTCAAGCAGTTCCCCCTTCCTCCGAGCATTCTGTCGCCTTTCTCCATGAGCCTGGGCAGCCCCCGAGTTGTTGGTTCTTCAGTGGTGGTGGTGGGGAAGCGGTGTGCGGTGGGTCAGGCATGGAAGGCGGGCAGGGGGCAGAGATCTCTCGGGCAGCGCGATGCCTCCCTTCCCATTGGAGCAGCCCCAATCCCATTCTACTTGCGTGCAAGCGGGAGGGGGCAGGGAGGCTTCCCGTTGCCTAACTCACAGATCCCTGGCCCGCTCCTGCTTGCACGCAAGTAGGCATTGGGAGGCTGATCCGATAGGCAGCATGAAGCCTCCCTTCACAGCTTAGTTGCTGGGGTCAGGGAAGGTGGGGGCAGCCCGGAAGCTGCATCTTCTCAAGCCCCTGCACCACCATCATATGGGGACTTCTGAGCAGCTCCTGAAGCCAGCCAGGGACATCTGGTAACCCTACTATAAATGTAATAAATACAACTATCTGTCATCCTGCAGATCCCCACGCCACAGGGTAAGGTAGAAGTGGCAGCTGTGGTGAGATGTCATTGGATCTCCCCCCCCCCCCCCGTTTCTCCAGCAGCAGCAGGGGTGGGCAGGGCACCCGTGAGGAAGCCACACTACGTGATTCTGCCGCTTGAGGCACCACCTCATTGGTGGGCTGGTCCTGAAAACCTTATTTAGGATTGCAGCCTTACAGCCCGCAGCCCATCTGTGTGTGTACAGGGAAGTATTTCGTGGGGCCTACTTCAAGATAAGAGAGTGGACTGGCAACTAAAATGTGTATGGCTGTGCACACACTATACTTTTAAAGCACATTCAAGGAACTCTTGGCACTGTGGTTTACCCCCTCACAGTTAACAGTTCTTAGCAACCCTTAACAAACTACAGCACCCAGAATTATTTGAGGCAAAGGTTGTGCTTTGCATGCTTTTTATGGTATATTGTTTGCAATAACCCCCTTCACACATCCGTTGCATGAAGGGAAGTCCGACCTAGAACCGGGCTAAAGGCATGCCACTGGCTCTATCTCTGACATCCATACACTATGCATTGACATCAACCAGGAAAAGCCTACAGGTATGGGCTTCCCCGCACATTCTGGAACTATACACTTAATAATAATGCATCTTTTTAAACAAAAAAATCCATGTGTTCCAGGGCTAGAAAGCAGTAAGCACAATCGCAGTATTGGGAGAAACAAAAGTTGGCAGCTGATAGATCAGACATAGAAAAAGGCTAGAAGGAATGAAACAGTATCCTAGAACAGATAATTAAGCAGTCTGGGAGCACTTAGAAATGGAGGCTGTGATGGGTTTCTCTAAAGCAAGTCATGCCAAACGAATCTCATTTCTTTGAGAAGTTACAAGCTTGATGAATCAGGAATGCTGTGGATGTAGCATACCGGTATATTGATTTCAGTAAGGCTTTTGACAAACTCCCCCATGATATTCTTGCAGAGAAGCTGGTAAAATGGTCTGGATGAGGCAACTGTTAGGTAGATTTGTTCCAGTTACAGGTGGGTAGCCGTGTTGGTCTGCCATAGTCAAAACAAAATCGAAAATTCTTTCTAGTAGCACCTTAGAGACCAACTGAGTTTGTTCCTGGTATGAGCTTTCGTGTGCATGCAGGGGGTTGGACTAGATGACCCTCTATTTATATAGAATGATAGAATTATAATCTCCATTGCAGGAAGTCATTTTATCTGCCTGCACTTTATACCAACTACAGCTGATGGGATTCAATTGTAATACCAGCTTTCTCTTTCTTTAGGCTTTCCCCCATTGTCTTTTTTCCTTTCTGCCTTTGTTCTTTTTTGGACTAGGTAGCTGTTTTATATCAGTGTATTATTAAAGAGTAATACATGGGTATGTATTATTGTGTATCTTTGAGTATCAATAAATTCTAAAAACCAGCAGATGCAGGTCATACAATTAAACTCACTCCCCACTTTCAATTTATTTGTGTGTGTGTGTGAGAGAGAGAGAGAGAGACATCCTCTTCATCCAAGTGGCAGACCAAACTTTCCCCCCATTAAATTTAGATTTTCCCAATCAACAGGTCATCCAGTAAGGGAATATCATATATAAAAATGAATGGTCCCTGACTGTGGGTGTACTGAAGCGCATTGCTGGCACTTTCCCCCCACGTGGTAAAATGTCACTAAGCACTATCTCTCACTGTACCCCCTACTTCTATTTTGTTTCCATCAACCCAGAGGAAAGAATGCAGCCTGCCCTTTTCCACTGGTTGCTGTTGAAGGCATGTCCATAATATTTTAGTTTTTAATTAGTTCTTTCTGCAGAAGCTCTTGCACAAAACAGCCGTATTAAATATAAGTAAAAAATGCTCTTGCACATACAGGAGTCAGGAAAGGAAAAAGCTGAGAAAAGGAAGTATCAGCCTTGCACATAAACAATCCTTGGCTGGAGTGGAACAGCACAAATATTTTAGACTCCTCTTTTATGCACAAATCTGAAATATTGAAAACACTTTTCTTTCAAAGGTTGGCGTTTGGCTGTAGTGGAAAAGTTAACTGAAAAAAGTAGACATTTGTGGGGAGTCAACCTGAAAAGTATTAGCTTGAGTCAACAGTGTGATGCAGCAGCAAGAAAAACAAATGGCTAGAAGTGACATTAGCTAGCTTTCAGCACCAGGGGAAAGTATTTGTTTTCTACCAGACCTTTTGAAAGGCAGCATTGGCCACAGTAGTAGAGGTGACTGATGGAGGGCAAGTATATGCTGAACTTTATATTATGATCAGCTGTCTTGGGATTGTTCTATTGGTATGTGTATATATATATTTATGTATGTATATGTATGTCTTGGGATAGATTTATGGCAAATTGGGTACTGATGAGGGAGCACTACTATGGTGAACCTCTCCATGCTGGAAACCTAACAGAAGTATGATCTAGTTACAGGTGGGTAGCCGTGTTGGTCTGCCATAGTCGAAACAAAATAGAAAATTCTTTCCAGTAGCACCTTAGAGACCAACTGAGTTTGTTCTTGGTATGAGCTTTCGTGTGCATGCATACTTCTTCAGATACTACACTGAAACAGAGGTCACCAGATCCTTAAATATAGTGAGGGAGTGGGGAGGGGTATTACTCAGAAGGGTGGTGGGAATGGGTGATCAGCTGATAGGTGTGGAAAACCTGTTGACGACTCTTAACGTCTCAACAGTATGATCTGTTTTACACACTAGGTGTCTCACTCCAGTGTACAAAGGAAGAATGCTTCTTCTGCACAACAACATTTATGACTCAGCTTCTCTTCCTCCCTCTTTGTAGAACACTCCCACACCCTTAGCCCAGAGGATGAAGGGCTGAGACCCATTTGACACAAAGCACAGCAACAAAAACCAGCTTTGCTCTAAGTACCTGAGCAGGGGGTGGTGGTTAGCCAAGCCTCCAAGCTTTTATCTGTTACTAGAACACTATACACCTACTTTCCATTTTTGCCAGAAGGGGGCATCAACCACCTACAGATCTGACCTCTTGACACTGCTTCCTCGTCTTCAAGCTGTGGTCAATTTGCTTTTTGTTTAAATGCACAGAGGCCCAAACAGACACACACACCCCGTGCCTGGCACAATCTATTTGACGCACAAAGTACTTTTTGAAAGCTATGCAAGCAAGCCAGATGGGCTACAGTCTTCTTGGCTGAACTCATGGACACGGTTTCCCCTGCACAGAGAAAGCCATCTCCACCCAGCCATGATGCCTTCACAGCAAGATTCTAAAAAAACAACATCCTGAGTGAGAAGCACCATAGAAAAAGAAGTTGCATTACTTTGTAGCATGGTGGCAACAAAAGCTTGGGTAAAGGAATTGAGTTAAGGACAGGGTCTGCCCCAATAGGTCTAGCAATGTTTGTCATCCTTTAGATGTCAATTCGGTAAAAAGACAAAAGTGGAAGCAAAGTATTATACAACCACCAAAACCAGGATGTTATTTACTAAACAGAAAAGTGTAACCAAGGATAGCAGAATGGTTAGAGAAGCTGTAAGGATATGTAAGGTGAAACTCAAAAAATTAGAATATTGTGGAAAAGTTCATTTATTTCAGTAATTCAACTTAAAAGATGAAACTAATATATGAGATAGACTCATGACATGCAAAGCGAGATATGTCAAGCCTTTATTTGTTATAATTGTGATGATTATGGCATACAGCTGATGAAAACCCCAAATTCACAATCTCAGAAAATTAGAATATTAAATGAAATCAACAAAACAAGGATTGCAAATAGAACAATATTGGACCTCTGAAAAGTAGAAGCATGCATATGTACTCAGTACTTGGTTTGGGCCCCTTTTGCATCAATTACTGCTGCAATGCAGCGTGGCATGGATGCTATCAGCCTGTGGCACTGCTGAGGTGTTATGGAAGACCAGGATGCTTCAATAGCGGCCTTCAGCTCTTCTGCATTGCTCAGTCTCATGTCTCTCATCTTTCTCTTGGCAATGCCCCATAGATTCTCTATGCGGTTCAGGTCAGGCGAGTTTGCTGGCCAATCAAACACAGTAATCCCATGGGCATTGAACCAGGTTTTGGTACTTTTGGCAGTGTGGGCAGGTGCCAAGTCCTGCTGGAAAATGAAGTCAGCATCCCCATAAAGCTTATCTGCAGAAGGAGGCATGAAGTGCTCCAAAATCTCCTGGTAGACGGCTGCGTTGACCCTGGACTTAATGAAGCACAGTGGACCAACACCAGCAGATGACATGGCTCCCCAAATCAACACAGACCATGGAAACCTCACACAGGACTTCAAGCATCTGGCACTGTGTGCCTCCCCATTCTTCCTCCAGACTCTGGGTCCTTGGTTTCCAAATGAGATGCAAAAGTTGCTCTCATTAGAGAAGAGGGCTTGGGACCACTGAGCAACAGACCAGTTCTTTTTTTTCTTTAGCTCAGGTAAGACACTTCTGACATTGTTTCTTGATCAGGAGTGGCTTGACAAGAGGAATATGACATTTGAAGCCCATCTCCAGGATCCGTCTGTGTGGTGGATGCACTAACTCCAGCCTCAGTCCACTCCTTGTGAAAGTCCCCAACACGTTTGAATGGTCTTTTCCTGACAATCCTCTCCAGGCTGCAGTCATCCCTGCTGCTTGTGCACCTTTTTCTTCTACACTTTCCCCTTCCGCATAACTTTCCATTAATGTGCTTTGATACAGCACTTTGGAAACATCCCAACTTCTTCTGCAATTACCTTTTGAGGCTTTCCCTCCTTATGGAGGGTCTCAAAGATGGTTTTCTGCACAACTGTCAGGTCAGCAGCCTTTCCCATGATTGTGATTCTACTGAACCAGACTGAGAGACCATTTAAAGGCTCAGGAACCCTTTGCAGATGTTATGGATTGAGTACTGCACCTCTTTCACAATATTCTAATTTTCTAAGATTGTCAATTTGGGGTTTTCATCAGCTGTACGCCATAATCATCACAATTATAACAAATAAAGGCTTGACATATCTCGCTTTGCATGTCATGAGCCTATCTCATATATTAGTTTCACCTTTTAAGTTAAATTACTGAAATAAATGATTTTTTCCATGATATTCTAATTTTTCGAGTTTCACCTGTAGGTAAAAAGTAAAGGTAAAGAACCCCTTGACAGTTAAGTCCAGTCAAAGGCAACTATGGGGTTGCAGCACTCATCTCGCTGGTCGAGGGAGCCGGTGTTTGTCCACAGACAGTTTTCCAGGTCATGTGGCCAGCATGATTAAACCACTACTGGTGCACGGAGGACCGTGACGAGTGCCAGAACACACAAAAACACCGTTTACCTTCCTTCTGCAGTAGTATCTACTTGCACTGGCATGCTTTCGAACGCTAGGTTGGCAGGAGCTGGGACAGAGCAACAGGAGCTCACCCTGTTGCGGGGATTCAAATCGCCGACCTTCCAATCAGCAAGCCCAAGAAGCTCAGTGGTTTAGACCACACTGCCACCCACGTCATATGTGGATATGAAGATCACTAAGTGGGAGTGGGTGGCATTCATGTTTTATTCTAGCTTGATCCTTTAAAATAAAAAAACTTAACTTAGTCATGTTCATTAATTTAAATGGGTCCCCTCTGAACAAAATGTAGTTAAATATTGTCCAAAGCTTATGGAATTTAGAAGGCAAACGGACAATATATTTAAAAACATGGCTTCCATTTGGGCCAGAGATTGGAACCTGTAGCCCTTCAGGATTCCCATCCTCCCTGACCACCAGTCATGCTGACTGAAGTTGGAGTTGGAGTCAAAGACAAACACTGAAAGAGCCACAAAACCCCAACTTAGATGATCCTTTCTTGCTACTGTAAGTAAATGAATGGGAACACTGTTACAGTAGCATTTTAAGTGGTACAGTCTAAAATCAAAGAGTGGTTTTCTAGTACAGTAATAATCTTACGTTTTTATCATATTTTGTAATAACTATGAATTAATGCTCTGAATTAATTAAGGGAAAAGGCTAGGGATGCAGGGAAATCAATTATTTATTTGAGGCAAACAACCAGGGGCTCATCTTGCCCCACACCACAAAGAAAACTGCTTCTGCCGGTGTCAGGATGGTGAGGTTAACAGGAGACACTGCTGGGCCCATCTCACAACATGCCTCATGGCTGCATGGGGCTACTTTTCCTTCTCCCCACAATCCATGCAGTCATTAACTATGTGCAAAACCTCATGGGAAGACAGGTGGAGAAGTGATGGGCCTGGGAGAGTACAGCAGGGCAAGGAAATTCAAGGGAAGGGAGGAACCCATCTTTTCACAGCCGGACCCAAAGCAGGCAGCCCTGGTCATTAAGGCAGACATCAGTGTCACCAACATTACAGTTCACAAAAAGGCACAGTGTTAGAGGCGCTTAGGAAAGTCATCACTGAGGCAAACAGAGAAAAGGTGTGTGTATCTTCACATAACTCTTAAGGCACGAGGGCAGGAAGCAAACACTGGCTGGAGGCGTGCTGCTGGCACAGGGCTCCTCTTGCAGGTGCCAGGCTTCCCCATGTTATGCAAATAATAAATGGGGTTCTGTGACCACAATGGAAGTCACTGAATGAGAAGTGCCTGGAAATCCTGCACTGGATACTGGCTGTCTCATCTCTGAAAGAAGAACCAGGACCAGGGAGAGAAGAAAGGCAGTTAGAAAGATACATTTAAAAGTACCGCTTGTTTTCCTATAGCTCTCCTGTGCTGGCCCTGGCATAATTTACTCACATTACAGCTAAGCATTCACACAGCACTTGAACTGCTTAAGGTGCCACCATATTGACCGATATTGCTGACCGGGGTGGGAGGGAGGACACTGAGGCTGGCATAAGGCCACCTAATGGGTTCACAAAGGTGACATTTTGTGCTCCAGGCTTCAGTGCCACACTAGCTAGCTCTCTGTTATAAGGCTGCGTGGAAGGTGGGGCAGGGGATTGCTATTGGTCCATGGACAATAGAGGCTTGGCTCCCACGTGTGTCATCATTTATTTTATTTTCATTTTTCTCTATTTTATTTTCTCTATTTTTCTCATATAATCCTTAAAACAGAGTCTCCCGAGAGGCAGTGACTGGTGGTGAGCTTCATGGACAAGTGGGGATTTGAACCCTGGTCTCTCAGGTCCTAGTCTGACATTCTAACCACATTACCACACTGGCTCTCCTGGTTTATCATCTCCAGAGATAATTGCTTGGATAAGTAAGTGGATAAGTAAGATGAACAAGTACACTGGTTATACATCACTCAAGGCTACATCTTAGGGCTATTACCCTGCCACAGTTCTATGTGAAATCTGCACTGATAAATTTGAAGAAGCTGTGTATCACTCCCAAAGGCAGCTGGGAAGCATTACATCTTAACCAGGTGAACGGCTTCAGGGGCTTTTGCTTCACCTCCCACCCATACTGGTAGCAGAACTCATTGCTCCAACTGTTCTTACCGCACTACCCTTGGATGGCCTGAGTGCCCTCCTGCTACTGCCCCGTGGCATCTCAGTCGGGCTCTCCAGAGACTCCAACCTTTGTGTGAGTGCCAGCTTCTGCTGGATGGCCATGCGCAACAGGGAACTCAGTGTCTTCTTCTCATCCTCAGCAGCTGCCAGCTGCCGCTGCATCTCATCTAGCTGACTCACATACTGGTCACACCTGGAGACAGACGGAGGTGGTGAGTTCAAGGCGAGTGTCAAGAAGGATCAATACCACAGAACCCTGGGCAGGCCTTACAGCAGCTCTCAGTTCCTTGCATATACTCAGGTTCCCATCAAATGCCAGAAAAAGAATGGAATATCCCACTGGACACTCATCATTGCTTGCTGAAATCTTGGCTCCCTTTAAATTAAGAGTGGTTTCTAGTTCTTATGGGCAATGCCTGGCAATATCTCAGAAGCTATAGGAATAGGGCATCAATAGCACCCCCTCAAAGAGCATTGCCGTATTTTTCGCTCCATAGGGCGCACCAGACCATAGGGCGCACCTCATTTTTAGAGGAGGAAGCAAGAAAAAAAAATATTTTTCTGGTTTTCCTCCTCTACAAGCCCTGGTTTTTTTGAGGATCAGCTAAAAGTTTTGCAGCTTTTTTGCAAAGGGAAAAACCTTGGTTTTTTGAGGATCAGCTAAAAGTTTTGCAGCTTTTTTGCAAAGGGGGAAAAGCAAAGAGGAAAAGCCCTGTTTTTATGGGGTTCAACTCACATTTCTGCAGCTTCTAAAGGAAAGGGAGCCTTTTCTACAGTTTCCAGACAGATAATCTAATCAGCCAGTCACATGTCACTGGGGAAACAAACAACCTCCCTCTGCAGCACATTCAACAATGGAGGGCGAGGCAAGAGGGTGGGGCTGAAAGGGAGCCGGGACTCTTCTCTCTCTCCTGATCTCTTGCTGATCAGCTGCTGAGCGGGGTCCTTTCAACACCCCCCCTTCTCTTTGTAAAATAAAAAGCACGATCCTCTTTTGGCCCCTGGGCAATTCAGCTCCAGGGACCACCAGTTGCTCCATAAGACGCACAGATATTTCCCCTTAATTTTTAGGAGGAAAAAAGTGCATCTTATGGAGCGAAAAATACGGTAACTCACTCCCCCCCGCAGCTTCCTTCTCTTGTGTGACTTCTGAGGTTTAAGCAGCTTTCCATGTCTCTCTAGGCCTTGTGTGAAACCAGCCTTCCTAGACCACAACCAGTCAATATCACAATTACTTGATTCTCCCAATCTACATGGCAAGTCCTCAGTTTCAGCACTTGTGTGAGGATAGTGGCACAATTCCAACATGAAATAGGAGCAGCAGTAGATCAAAGGCTCAATGCCAACCTACCCCCACTTCAAGAGGTGGCTTACCTCCAACCTCTGTCCCACTGCCCCTTCTCTACTATAGACACAGCTCCCTGGGATGCCCCTGTTCCTAACCTGCTGGCAAACATGGCACGTAGGGAGCAGAAAGTAGCAGCATCCTCCTTCAAGGCTTTCAGCTCATGACGCAGCTTGGCCATGGTCTCCGACACCAGCACCTTCTCGCCTTCAAACTGGCCTTTAAGGTTTGAGAGGGCGGCCTCTGCCGTCTAAAAGGGAAGGTTGCCAAAGGTCAGATGATGCACTAACAAAATGAATTTCAATAGGGACAAATGTAATGTTCTACATTTAGGCAGGAATAACCAGATGCACAAATAAAAGATGGGGTACATCTGAATTGCCAGTAGTAGCTGTGAAAAGGATCTAGTGGTCTTTGTAGACCACAAGCTGATCCTCAGTCAACAGTGTGATGCAGCAGCAAAAAAGCAAATGCTATGCTGCATCAACAGAAGTCTAGTTTCCTGATCAATGGAAGTAATACTACCACTCTATTCTTCCTTAGATAGACTATGCCTGGAGTTCTGGGCTTCACAATTTAAGGAGGATATTGACAAGCTGGAAGGTATGCAGAGGAGGGATGACCAAGGGTCTGGAAACCAAGCCTTATGAGCAATGGTTGAAAGAGCTGGGTGTGTTTAGCCTGGAAAAGAAGAGATATGATAGCCATCTTCCAATATCTCAAGGGATGTTACATGGAGGATGGAGCATGCTTGTTTTCTCCTGCTTTGGAGGCTAGGACTCGAACCAAGAAAGGAGATTCCAACTAAACACCAGGAAGAACTTTCTGACAGTAAGAGCAGTTCGACAGTAGAAGGGATTCTCTTGGGATGTGGTGGACTCTCTTTCCTTGGAGGTTTTAAAGCAGAGGTTGGATGGCCATCTGTCACGGATGCTTAGTTGAGATTCCTGCATTGTAGGGGGTTGGACTAGATGACCAATGAGGTCCCTTCCAAGTCTTTGACCTATAGTTTCTCCCCCATGGAAACACCCTCCACAGTATGCAGAAAGTATAATCATTAAAGCACTGGCACACAAACATAGCAAACACACCATTCTATGCTGTTCTGCATATGTGACTCAAACAGGCAGCTGGAACCACTCCACCCACAAGAACAATCTTGGAAGAGCCAGGCACATGGGGCTACCAGCCTGCTGATAAGGAAATACCCTCAAGAGGCTACTTCACTTTCAGGTCAGCAACAGGGAACACATCAACAGGGCACCTTTTTTCAGAGATCAAACAAGCTTATTTGTCTCTAGGATTACACTCATGGGTGGCCCCATTCTTGCTTCAGTCCTTTTTTTAAAAGCAAGAGAAGATGCTCCAGCAAGGAGCCTCCAGAACACAGCCTAGGGTGCTTGAAAGATCCCAGGACTGCTCAATCCTGCTCAATCCAAGGAGTATTCCCAATATCCAGTCTTACACATGCAAGCTCCGAGGACACATGCAAGCTGTGTCAGAAATTCGTCATGTGCATTTTTCAACAGTTACAGGTCCAATTGCAACCACGTGGAGATCTCTGGATGCCAGGTTGGCGACTGACATCTCCATCTGACTAGCCCCTCCAGTTTTTTTAAGCAGGTAAGCGGAAGAGTTTATTTATTGCATTTATCTCCTGCCTTTTTCTCCAAGGAGTACATGGTTAACTCCTCTCCTCAGTTCATCCCTACAATGACCCTGTGAGGTAAGTTAAGAGGCTGTGACTGGCTCAAGGCATTGCTGTCAACTTTTCCCTTTTCTTGCAAGGAATCCTATTAGGAATAAGGGAATTTCTAAGTGAGCTTCATGGGGATTTGAACCCTGATCTTGTAGGCCCACGTCCAACACTCTAACCACTACACCAAATTGGCTTCCTACAGTACTTATGCTATGGAGTAGTTTATATAAGTTAAGTAGGTAAATAAATATGGGGAAAGAAAAATGTCACTTAGAGTAGGATCTGAAGTGTTTTCCTTGAAGCTTGAATTTGTTTTATTCTGGATTGTTTGTTTTACTTGATGTTTTAATGTGTTGTAAACCACCAATATTTTTTCTTTAAAATGTAAAGTGGTATAGAAACAAAATTAACAACAAGCTTCATTTTTTTTAATAAAAAGGTGCCTAAACATTCTGTTGTGGTGACCATAACATAGGTTTAAGGTGCCATTTGGTGATTAGATTAAATATCTGAGTTTCTAACACTGAATGCAAGCCCTTTCTGCCTTCTTTCCCAGGCCTGGAAAGTTGGAGAAAACCTATCAACAGCATAAGCACAGGGTTCATGCTGCAAACATTGAGGAAAGCAGCAGCAGTTGCTAGGAATGCAGGGCTGTGAAAAGAACAGGAGGAGCAGGGAGGAGGAGCAGAACAGGAAAAGGACAGGAAGGTAAGAGTGCCCCAGGACTGCAGCCAAAGGAAGTGGGGTGGATAAACCCCTCCCAGACAATTGGAAATACTATTAACAGGGTTGCTATAAGCCGCCACCCCCTCCAAGTGCATTTTCTTGGTGTGCACTGGATGCTGTCAGTCCATCCACAGAGCTTAAATATGGCACTGGTATTTAGAAGGCAGGGCCTGCTGTCTGTGCACCTAGACAAAGTGCCCTGCTCTGCATTCTCCACCATCTAAGGTGCAGCTAGTGGTTAAATGTGTCAAGGTTTTTTTTCAGCTGTTGTGCCCAAACTCTGGAACCCAGGAGGCCCACTTAGCCCCATACCCATCAGCTTTCCAAAGACTAGTGAAAACTACCTTATTATTTAGGCAGACCTGTAGCCTGCCTCCCCAGTCTGCTGCTCTTTGATTGTTATTATTTAATTGTTTCTTGGTGGCTTTCCAAAAAGCAGCTTATGGAACATTAAAACAAATGGTATGCAAGGGCCTATGTTCACAGGCCATGCCACATCACACCCAGGCCTATTTATGGGCCAAAATCATGTGGGAGCACTGAATGAGAGGTTGGGAATACAATTCCACTCCAGAGAATCTCAGTTTTAGAACACATTTCTAGCCTTCATTGTTGTAAGCCACCATCAAAGTATTTCTGTTGTGGGAGGAGGAAATGCAGCTAATAACAATCCACAGTTAACCTGACATGATGGAAGCCACAAAGAGGATTAATTAAAGAGAAAGACATATGCACTGGAAAAGATGTTTTTAAGGCATTGCAGTGATGGAATCCAACGGCTGGGGTGCTCCTAGAATGCTCTCTCTGCAAACTGTTTTCGTGAGCTAATTTATGCTACAGCTTGACTATGTTATCAGTAGGAAGGAATGTGAGTTTGAGTAAGGTGAGCACAGATGGAGGAAACAGGTGAACTGCAATAAATCAGCTAACCAGGGAAAGAACTCTGATTTGAACATGTGAAAATATTCAAGCTAGAAAACAATGCTGAAATCTGGAAATAAGAACTTACTGAAATACTACACATGCTGTAATCAAATATATACACTAAGTTTTTTAAAAAATATATTTGCTGTTTGCAGGGTTGTAAAGGGGCAGCTGATGGAAATTATAATTGGAATTATGGGGTGATTTCAACTAGAAATTGAGAACTAACAGCAATGGGGGTCTATCATGGACAAGAAGAGTGGGAAATCAGTTTTGGAAATTGTATTGAATTAATTCAGTAATGATTTGTAATAATTTGGAAAATCAATAAAAGTAATTGGAATAATCCCTTGCCCCTCCCCTGATATACAGAAGAAACCTGTGCAAAATAAATGTTGTATAATTCTGCATTTTGCAAGATCGCAAAATATTGCCTAGGCAAAGATTCATTGACTTTTAGACACAACATACTCGCAGCCTGATCATACCTGTTTTGTGACTTCTTGACACCTTCAGTTTTGCAGTCAGTGTAAGAAAATTCCCGTAACTCTCACTGATGAGCCCATTTGGCAGCAGAAGCCTAGCAGAACCCCATTCTTCTTCCTCTACCTGCACTGTTTGGCAGGAGAAGCAGCAGGAAGACGAAAAAGGTGCTACTGGCAGTGGGCAACCCCCAAAAGTGCTCATTGCACTAGCTGAGGGTGCTCCCAGACCCGGCTGCAGGCCCACACCTTTCTCACCCTCCCCATCCTATTCACTCGGGCTGACTAGCACCACAGCCAGGCTACTCCTGCACCCACCTGCTTGTTGGCCTTGAGTACTGTGCGCAGGGTGGCGATCTGCTCCCGCTTAGTGCTCAGCAGGGACTTCAGCTTCAGCACCTCCTCCACCAGCACCTCCTTGTCACGTTCCAGTTCGGCACTGTGCCCCATCAGGCCCTGCTGATGCACCAGGGAGAGCACCACCTGCAGGTGCCCTAGTTGTTCTCGCAAGACGGCAGTCAGGTTGGCCACATTGAGGGGCTCCAACCCACAGGGGGAACTGGGGCTGCTGGCTGGGGACTGGTCCCCACTGCTGCTTGTCTCCATTTCTGTGAGTAGGAGTTTTCGGGAGGACCGTCTTCTGCACATGCTCCGGGCTCCACGGCCTTCCCGGTAATAGTCCAACACAACACGCTGAGGGGTGATGCTGTGGCAGGCACAAACATGATGATACAGAGCAGCCATCTCCTCAGAAAAACCCAGGAGCTCCTCCTGGGCCTGAGCCAGCCGTGACTGACTCTCCCGTGCCATCCTTCGGGCAACCCGCAGCTCCGTTTCTAACTGAGCAGCTGCCTCCCTCTCCTGCTGGGCTGCCAGCTGGGCCTTTTCTAACTCTTCATGGCAGCGCTCCCTCTCACAGGGTGATGGGTGGTCCCCGCCATTGCTAGGGCCAGCATCCAAGGTCTGAAACTGCTCCACCTCATGGTTGTTGCACAGCTGTTGCTGAGCTAGAGCCTCCTGAGTGCTGCTCAGCTGTTTCTTAAGGTCCTGCAGGTCTGAGGCAAGCGAGGCCTTCTCATTTTCTGCCTAATAATGCAAACAGGTAATTAGAAAGGGGGTAGGGAGAATTTGGTGTTTATGTTTCCCAACCCAAGGCATGGAGATAAACTGAGCCATAACCTAAATCCAGATCCAAGGAGGCCAACAGAACTCTAAGTTGTTGGGACATGCTCAAGAGCACTTTATGTCAATACCAGGCTATGCATTTTGCAGAGCTACGTCCTGGCATGGAAAACAGGAACTAAACTGGGAGTAGTTGGCAAGGACACTCTTAATAGGCAAGTGCTCTGAGTGAGCAAGGACAGCCCTGGTTTTGCAGCCTTACCCCAGAGATTAAGGCTGCTCAGTTCTATTCCGAAACCGTGACCCTTTTGGAGGGATCAATACAGAAGGGACAGGCTTCTCTCTTTATAGAGCTTGCCACTCCCAGGTCTCAAGTTTCCATCTGGGCTTTAAAGAGCCATACAAAAAGAAGCTGAGCTTCAGGGCTTTTGATTCGCAGCCAGGTATTTCCTTTGGCCAATGGCTGCCAGAATGAGGCTAGCCGGAAGTGACCCAGAATCAACTATCATAGCATTCACCTTTCGGAGGCTCTCCAAACAGGGTGATCTCTAATACACAGGATAAGCTGTTAAAAATAGAAGATGGAAGAGAGCTGCATTCTAGACAAAAATTGGACAAAGTGGACAAATGTCTCCAATACCTTGCAAGAGTAGCACAGCATTCAAACCTTCACCAAGACAACTGGCTTGGCAGGAGGGAGAGAAAATCTACAGACAAGCAGCCTGAAGGGGGTGGGGAAAGTGCAACAGGGTCAGGCCAGAGCATGACGCCAGCTGGGCAGGATGTGCAGCTGCTCGGAATAACTTTAGTGGCTTCCTGCCACTCACTCTACAGGCGACTGAGAAGTTTACAGCTCAATCGGAGTGGGGAGACAGACAGACAGACAGAAACAGCAGACTCCATAGACAAGATTATTGCCAGAGCAGACACCTGAAAGCAATGCCTCTGGCATCCGAGCAACTTGCAGCCAGAATAGCTTCTTTGAGTTCACTGTGGAGCAATACTATCAAGCCATAATTTTTATCTCTAAATCCTTGTTTAGAAAATCACTTCCAGCCTAGCATTTTCTTAGCTTTTGCTACACCCATGCTCCCCGCACTGCAGAAAGAGGAAATAGTCCCATTACAGTACATTTTAAGCTTTGAAGAACAGGGACCCACTTTTTGACATCGCAGCCTGATTGCTCATATTGCAACGGTGGCCATTATTTGTGCTGTAATACATGCATCCTCTGTGCCTGAGGCAAAACTGAATGGCAAGTAGTTCTAGGGGATGCCATCCAATGCTGCACTGGACCACTTCAGGATTACAGATGGAGAAATCAAGGGTCTACAAATCTGGCTGGAGTTGCCCTTGCCAGATAGTCAACACCAATATATCCCACTCCTGCATCCTCTGTGAATGGGGAGGGAATAATATTTCTCCCTCTTGATTTTTTAAATTTTTTTCTTAAAGTAAAACTAATACAAATAGAAATGTGCACCCCACCACGAGACTATCATTTATCATAATTATCCAACTTTCCAAAAATTTAACACTTCTTGAGATGGTTTGACTCCTTTCTGTTTTAACAATATGAACTCCAGAAATAGTCTCCGTATTTCCTCAAAAGTCATTTCTCTTCCATATTGCCCTTCTTACTTTAATAGCACACATTAATTTATCATTAATCGCTATATCCCACACTTCTTTGTACCATTCTTCTATTCGATATCCACCTTGCCTTTTCCATTTCCTAGCTATGATAACTCTTGCCGCTGTCAACAAGTTTGTAAGTTCTTCATAGCTTGTGTACAAGGAGGGAATAATTCTGCCGGGCACAAGAGACCACTCACTCTCCCCAGGTTCTCTGACAATTGTGTGATTGGATGAAAGCAAGGGATAGTTACGTGGCAGCAAATTGTTACTCTTTCCTTCATTAAAGACAAACATGAAGTGAAAATGTCTTCCCCTTCCCAAGTTCTTTGCAGGTACAAGAGGGCTATGGGCTGGAGGGGAAGAGGAAGAGAAAAACAAGGGGTCTTGCCTCACCTCAGCACACTGGGCTTTGCACAGCTAGTGCTGTTTATTCCCCAAGCACAGCATAAAATGAGAACTGAAGCATATCCCTCCTAACAAGTTCCTCACATGCACCAGAGGACTCTTGTGTGGGAGATCAATGACAACTGCCTATTAGCCAAAGTAAGGGATGGACTGTCCAAGGAAGAAGAATTTGGTTTAAAAGACACCCTCCTGTAAAAAACAAGTCTCTGCACATACAAACATAAATTACTGGGGCAAAGACTAAACTAGAATCTTCTTGCCAATACTAGCTTTGTTTTTCTACAATGGAGCATTCAACAATTTGATTCCCTCCCTTGAAGTGTTCCACAGTAACTACAGAGACAGGGGCAAGGACTTTTTCAGAAGTTGGATACATAGTACATGGCAGTGGACTGAATCTCTAACAGAGCTGCAAACCCCAAGTTAGCCAGCTGGGGTAGAGTGGGGGGGGGGATAGCCAACCATTCAAATTGGCCCAAAACATAGCACATCTTGCTCCGCTGTGCAACAGGAATGCAATTCACGTTGTTAGTCATCTCATATCGAAACCGAACTTTTCCCTGATCCACAAGGCTCAACCTGCTTACCTGGAGCAGCTGTTGCTGCAGTTTGTGAATCTCTGCCAAGTTAAGCTCACTGAAGAGGTCAGCCACAAGACCAGGTGCAGGCCGGAAGCTGTGGGGTGTGGAAGCCATGCTCCCAATGCTACTGGCATTGGCAAAGCCACTATCCTGCTCCTCTGCACGGCTGTGGTTAAGGTCTTCCAGGTTGGCTTGCAAGCTGCTTAGGGAGTCATGGCGCCCTCCTGTGCAGATGGCCAGCTCTCGCCGCAATTCCTGCTTCTGCTCACGCTCTGCCTGCAGAGCCTCTAGTGCCTCCTGAAGCTGGTGTTCTGCCAGGTCCCGGAGACGACCCAGCTCCAGCAGCTGAGTCCCAGCAAGCACCAGCTCTTCCTCTCGGCAGCTAAGGGCATGCTTGATGCTCTCAAACTCCACCTGAGGCAGGAAAAAAGGGCACAAAACTAGGTGGTTGGCTGCTGCTCATCATGCCATGCCTCCCCCAGTATTTCATCTGAATTACTGACATCCAGATCTCTTTCAGTTTCAACATCACTTGGACCAGTTTGGCATGATTGAATATGGCACATGCTTACACTTTCTTTTTGCACCAACAGATGGAAAACAATCCCCACCTTCCTTTAAGATCCACCAGCAAGCCGTCTTCCATGTCCTCTTATTTAAGTGTGAGACAGATATGTGGAATTGTGGACAGGCACCTGCCTTGTGGAACTTCCTATCACCACCATTCCAGCCACCAAAACAAGAAAACCTGATACAGGTAGGTAGCCGTGTTGGTCTGCCATAGTCAAAACAAAACAAAACAAATCCTTCCAGTAGCACCTTAGAGACCAACTAAGTTTGTTCTTGGTATGAGCTTTCGTGCGCATGCACACTTCTTCAGAGTGAAACCTGAGTGAGCTTTCATTGGCCTATTCATGACGTAGATAACCTGGACAGGCATTTAAGAGCTATTAAACAATTGTGTTTTATTCATCTTGCACATTATTCTGCAACAAGCTGAAAATAACTTTAAAATGCAAATCCTATATCTTAGTAGCAAAGGTGGTGGTCCTGTACTTTTTAGTGAAACAAGGCCATCAGCAAAGTCAATATGTCTGCATAATTGTGGAACTATAAAAATATTAGTTTAACTCAACACAGAAAGAGACATAGCAACAGGTATTTGAATCCAGAAATTGGACTATGAGAGCAATTAAACATCAGTAAAAAGCAAGGGGAAAGGAACTTAAGAGATGGAAGAAGAGGAGGAGGAGTTTGGATTTGATATCCCGCTTTATCACTACCCAAAGGAGTCTCAAAGCAGCTAACATTCTCCTTTCCCTTCCTCCCCCACAACAAACACTCTGTGGGGTGAGTGAGGCTGAGAGACTTCAAAGAAGTGTGACTAGCCCAAGGTCACCCAGCAGCTGCATGTGGAGGAGCAGAGACACAAACCCGGTTCACCAGATTACGATACTACCGCTCTTAACCACTACACCACACTGGAAGTTTGTTGAGAACTGGCCTGCTCCAGTCCCCAACTATTAACACCACTGCAGAGCAATCAATATTGTGGGATGCACACATGAGTATAGCAATTACACACACACCCTTCAGAGCTTTTAAAAGCTCTAATCCCTTTGAAGTTAAGAGCCTTGGAAAAATATATTCATTTTCATAAAAAAGACTTCCTCCAAACCCAAATTTCAAGTGTCATTCCATATCAAGTGATCCAATGTACACTTGTTGAATGATCAAAACTAAGTTTAAGTTTTGATCATTCAACAAGTGTACAAAATATTGGGGAAAAAACTGGATGACATGAAGTAAAAAAAAATTGGATCACTTGATATGGAATGACCCTTAACTCAGTTGGTTAGAGCATTATGCTGATAATGCCAAGGCTGCAGGTTCAATCCCTGTAAGGGACAGCTGCATATTCTTGCATTGCAGGGGATTGGACTAGATGATCCTCAAGGTCCCATCCGGCTCTATGATTCTATAAGAGGCTTGCTTCACGTTCCTAATAGTGGTAACTCGGAAATCAAACGGAATCTGTACTGGAAGTCCGTTCAACTTCCAAAACGTTCAAAAAACAAGGGGCAGGAAGCTCCTGCAGCCAATCAGAAGCTGCAGAAATTGTGCTGGACGTTCAGGTTGCAAAAAGGAACACTCACTTCCGAGTTTGCGGCGTTGGGGAACCAAAACGTTTGACTCACAAGGCGTTCAGGATCCAAGGTATGACTGTACTACTGTCTTTCTAGCATCAGGCAAATATTTTCTTTTTTTAATTCTTCAAGACAATTAAAAGGTTTTAAGATTTTAAATGGCTAACACTTTAAAATAGGGCTACATTCAACTAATAAGTTGCGCTAGCAGGAGCTGGCACAAGTCCTGGTAGCACAATGTGGCTTCCCTGCCTCCTCTTGCACCCCCATATCAGCTTGGGACGGTCGGGAGAACCTTCAGAACAGTGCAAATGGGGAAGAGGAGAGGAGATTTCTACCCGGCAAGCAGAATGCTTGCACTGGCAGAATGTTCATATTAGCATGACATTGAATTCCACCCTTAACATTTTGAACTACAGCTTTAAATATTTTTAGACTGTTTATGATGGTTGGTTGCATGTTTTAAGTCCTATAAGATTGCTCCTCCAATACAGCAAGACTGCTGAGGTTCAGACTCAACTAATCAAGGCTCAGAATTCAGTCATCTCAGAAGTGTCTCTATAGCAGCTATTTTAGTATCACCCTGCCTCCATCCACAAGCCAGCCAAGGTCCATTGGGACATGGTTGTGGGTGAAAGCAAACATACATTTGCAAATTCAGGTGTACACAAATGAAGCAGTATTCCTATAAAGTATTATAGCATTCCTATAAAGTATAAAGCAGTATTCCTATAAAGCAGATGCTATACAATGGCATGGTTGACATCTGGTCCACACGACTGTATGAAAGGCACACATTCAAGCAGTCAGTGACAGGCCCACTATAGTATGTGAAAGATACCAATACCTGACTGCCCTTGAGCACGGAGACCTGCTTCTGCAGGGAGATGTTCTCCTCTTCAAGTTCAGCACAGTCCTGCAACTGACGCAGCTCCCGTGTCTTGACCTGTTTCATCTCCTCACATAGCCGGGCCTTCTCGGATTCTAGGATCTGGCGTTCCTGGGAAGAGAGGGGGAAATAGGAACCAAGTCAGACATGCCACAAACCACCCATCATATTGTATTACATCAAGGCAGGATTAGATAAGGAAGAACTTGATATAGGATATCTTAATGGCAAGATCCAATACCCAAAGCAACTTCATCCCACAAACATTTTTTAAAGCTTTCTTGCTCCATGTTAATTCATGGAGGCTCCTCATTAGCTTTAAAACCCTGCTTTTCTGGGGGTCAAAGCTGCATGGGGAGCCTCCACCAGAAGAAAGTACTTCTTCATGCAGCTCATGCAACTTGCTCCCAAAGGAGTCCATGAGGACCAGCAACTTGGATGGCTTTAAAAGAAGACTGGACAAATTCATGGAGGATAAGGCTACTAGCCATGATGGTGGCACTCTGCCTCCATAGTTGGGAGACAGCTTTGCTTCTGAACACCAGTTGCTAGAAACCAAAGGAGGGGAGGGTGCTCTTGTGCTTGGGTCCTGCTTGAGGGTTGCCCACAGTCATCAAGTTAACCACTGTGAGGACAGAGAGTTGGTCTAGATGGCCTACTCCAGCAGGATTCTTCTTACATTCTTGAGCACAGAGACCCCACCCAACCCCATTTCAAAGCTTTGTCCTCCAACTTGGAGGATAACCAGCATGGCAACGGGAGGCAGAGCTAGCATGATTGTCCCTGTGGTCCCCTTCATCTTTTTAACATGGCCCAAGGACTTTTTAATATGCCTGAGGACTTGATTATTAAATCAAAGTGAGGGAGAAGTGTCCACATGGTTTCACACTTAAAAATATATCTACCACTTACACCAAGCTGCAAGTACAAGCTGCTATTGGTGGTCAACCACAGCAGAACATTTGTCATGGCATGACGGTGAATTTCACCCACAGAGTACACTGTAGAAATAACAAAATGCAGGGAACAACGTCTCACATTCTCACTACCACTTTTCCCATTTCACAGCTAACCAATTTTGCATTCTGGTTTGTTAGGGCCATTGTTAAATTCCCTTTTTTGCTACTCTGCTTTTCTACGTTACACACTACAACAGAGGCCCACACATTTTGGTTGGCTGGCTACCAAGGCTAAATTCTATGGTTGCCAAGTTCTTGTTCCTCTCAATAGCAGAAGGGCAAAACCTTATTCCTGATTTTGCACTGTGAGCACTTGAAGCAGCTCAGAAACATACCACAGCTGTGAAAATGATCCCCCAAGTCAAAGTCTGGGGGAATTGCCACACTATCATTCTGAGGCATTAGAAACACCTTCCAAGCTGCAAAACCAAACAACCACTGCAGACCTCCCCTGAAACTTGGAGATGGAAGTAGAACATGCTTGAGGTACTTCAAAAAGCTTGGAAGCAATGAGACACAGACAAGCCCCAGCCCTCCTCCCATTATGAGGGTTACCACAGTTGTGTTGTGCTTTAGAAGACCTCCAAAGCACAGCATCATTTCTGAGATGATTCCCGAAAGCACCTCCCCAGCTTCAAGTTTCGGATGACCTCTAGGGTTCAACAAGCTCACCAGAATGGGTGGGATACTCTAGCTTTATAAACTCTAAACCCATAAGCACTGAGTTAGTATTCTATGTAGCTGGCTTTCATTAGTTTAAAGAACAAAAAATAGAACTTCCAGTCTTGATGGCTGCAGAAATAATCTCGAATACACATGGGCAGTGGCTGATGAGATCTTCTGAATGGAAACAAACAGGACTTACAGTAGCCAGATACTGGGGTATCTGCAGTGCTTTATACAACTTGAGGTCCTCATCTGCCCCTTCCTATCTTAGAAACTATTATGGATATAGGTGGCACATCAATCAATAAAACAGTGGAAACAGAATTGTGCAAAATGCAGCCAACAGCTTACTACAAATATTTCACCCCTTTATCAATTTAGCAACTAACCTAATACACTTTAGAAAATACATATGTACAGACTGGACCACCCCCACCCCAGTTTCTTAACTTGATCACATTACCTTCCTCAAGTCCCGCAGAGCCACACCAATACGTTCATTTTCTACCCCATTGTTGTCCAGCTGGGATCTCAGATGCTTTACATTGTTCTGAAGCTCCTCAATGGTCTGAGTCAGGCAGGCTTCTTTGGAAGCAGTTTCTCTGAGCAGACATTCTTCTCGGCTCTCGCCATCAGCTGCTGCCCGTTTGTGACTGCTGTGGGACTCTGCCAAAGCCTAGGCAAGATAGAAAGAGGCAGGAGATTATGGTTAAGAGCACACTGCCCAAGCTGGGCGCATGCTAAGGGCAACCTTGCCCAAGGCAGAACAGGGGAAACTTTCACTCACCTCCTTCATGTGGACCAGCTCCATGCGTAGCACCTCCAACTGGCCTTCCAGCTCACCACAGCGCTGCTTAAGCTCGCCATTTTCCTCCAGCACAGCCAGCCCATATTGTGCAGCCTGGACTTTTTCTCGGGTTGCCTCCTGCAGCTCAGCCACCAGTCGCTCCACCTCTGCTTGAAGCTTTTCTGGATCTTGAGCCATGGAGGCTGCTGGCATGCTCCCCCTGGCCAATGACAGATAAATATTTGCTAGGAGGTAGGAAAGCATAGGTGGAAGCACAGAAGATAAAACTATCAGGCTTCTCTATCCAATAGACAGAGCTGCCGGTCAATCCTCTTTTAAATCCCATTATGGAGATCCCCTTCACACCCAGATTTCATCTCCTCTGCTCATTCAAAACTCAAATATGCCACTGGTGCTCCAGTCCAACTAAAATCTGGGGTGTTCTTAGGCCACCACTCAGCATGGATGAGTAACATCTCCAGGCAAGTCTCATCTATTCATCAATTTGACCTATACTACAGAAAAAGGCATATAGGTATATTTTACTCATTTTTATTTAACAATATATACCACTTGGTTGTAGTGAAGCCTCTAAAACAGTTATAGGCAATTAACTGAATAGACATGTATGTGGTAAGGCAACTGCACAAGTAAGGTTTAATTTGTGGCTACATACAGTAACATTTACAAGTCTGCCTTGACCTAACCCCCGCCATAGACAAAACAGGCCAAAGATGGCTCAGTTGTTCATTAGCTAGGCGTTAACCAGGATCTTGAGAAAACACAAACAGCAAATAAACAAAGATACAAAATCAGAGTACTAGCCTCCGCCAATCTGATTACTGCACCCCAACACATTTTGAACTTTTATGGAGCTAATGATTCAAAGCCAGGCAAAGAGTTATTGTTCTGGGAGACATCTGAGAAAGAATAGTTTAGATGTTAGCCTCAGACACCAAGGCATAAAATATTTACTGGGAGTTTTAATCCACTATATCAGCATGCAGGCACAACTACTTAAAAATCAATTAACATGTGTATGATTCATCATGCAACAGTCGCAGCTAGACCATTACTGTGCCAAACATTGGTGCCTATTTGGTCAGAAACATCACAGTCCTCAGCCCGGCAATTGCATCCCACCCTTTCTTTCTCCAAGGACTTCAGCATGGCATAATTAATGACCAAGACAGAATCAGATGAAAAGATAATAGTACCACTGGGAGAGGCAAATTCAACCTGCCCTCAAATTACGTTTAATGAGATCTCCCCTGCTCACAATATATGTGGCTGAATATAAATGTATTGCATTGCTTCTAGAGGAGACCTTGGCTTTGATAGACCCTCTGGACGCGTGGAACTCAAAAGAGCGTCCAGTGAAAACACCTCCATGCAAAACCTTGCCTATGGAACATGCTCCTTGAAGCATATATTGTAAGAATTTCAAGGTCTTTCATATATATATACATTTTTTTTTTAAACAGAATTTATTAACATTTTCATAATATAACATAAACCCAACCCCACACCTACAAATAGAAAAACAACTACAAATACACATAAAGTCAGGATTCTTCTTCTTACTTGTAACCTTACAAAAAAAAAAATTCTAGTTCTGAATCTTGACGTTTGACTTCCCCCGCCTTTTCACCTTCGGTTTTAATTCAATATACTATTTCCTTAACAACTTTTCTCTATAAAAACAATTTAACTTTACTTAAAAAAAGAAAACATACTTATCTCCAACTTTGCATTATACCTTAAATCTTAACCAAATATTCTTATAACTAAACTTATTTCTTCTGTCCTTTATCATGCTGCTTTTGACTTAAAATTCAATATCTCCTTACTTATTTAAAATAAACTTATCATTAACCGACTTCACACTCCGACTTCGGATACCATGGCAGACCATTTAGATTATACATTTAGTTCTTCAACCCACTCCTCCTCTGTCCATTGTCTTTTCCTGTCTTTCTCCAGCGCCAAATCTCCCATTGTCTTGCTCCAAGTGTCCACAGGTCCAGGCTGCATCCACAGCAAACCCCGCATCGAGCCTCAAGGCGTTACTCATCTGCGTTCTGGGCTCCTCCGTTTCTTTTGCTTCTTCTTCTTGTCAAAATTCTAATTCCATGTCCCTCGCCCCCGAGCTGCCACCTCGGGGTCTGGGTGTTGTAAGTTTTCCCATTTCCCGTTGCTTTTCCCGGTTTTGCCCAGCCATCTCAGACCATCTTTCAAACGCCTCTCCCAGCTCTTTGCCAAGGCATGATTCCATTGTATAGAACTTTTGAAAAGCCTCCTCTGTGGAAAGTAGATCTTTTTTATAAATGATTCCACTCAAGACTTGTAGTTTCCGATCAAGCAATTCCATCTGTAAAATAGTGAGCTTTTCCTCATCCTTTAAATATGAGTTCGATACCAGTGTGAGCGCGAAGTCCAGCATTTTGAGAGAGAGGGTGAGTGTCAGATTTCAGTTCCTGTCTCTTCCTTCCTTTGTTTCAAATTTTTCCTACGACACTCCAAGTCGCCGCCATTTCTCCGAGGCAGGAGTATAAAGACCAAAATTTCAAACGGAGATATTTTTCCCCCAGTTAACCCCCAAAGGGAGGTCTCAACAGACTCAGTTTTCAAATTCCAAATACTTTCTAATGATTGTTGTGGCAGCAGTCACTTAAAGAGTTAATTTCTTTCAGCAGCCGAAGGGAGGGAGGCGGGCTGCCTTTCTTCTTCCCCCAGAGCATTCCAGGAATACAAAGAGTCAATCAATTACTCACAGCCTCCGGGTTCTTATCAGCTCCTTAATGACAGGTAGAACTTAGACGCTCATCACAGGCTTTGCCGCCGCAATTTCATCCCGGTTGGGGCTTCTCCCCTATGGCCCGGCTCCGTAGTCCCTTCACCCCCACTCCCCCTTTACAGGGGGTGCGGGGGAAGGGTTCGGAGCCACAACGGGCACAGCCGGGGAGCCCAGGGCACGGGACGCTCTTCCCGCACCCCAACCGGAGCCCTGCTATGCGGTTGCAGGGCTCCTGACCCCCGGGATGAACTGGGTGCTTCGCAGCCGAAGCGACCCACGACCACCCATAATGGCGTCGCAAGCGGAAGTCCCTTTCATATATATATACATATATATATATATACACACACACACACACACACACACATATAATTATTAATTTACCAAACAAAAGGCCACATGTCTGAAAACAGTACAGAAAGACAGGCCTCACTCCATTTTGACTCCTAGCTGGTCAAGTGTTTTCATCTGCAGGGAGGAGGTGAGAAGTCTCTGCCTGAGGATGGGCCATTTCCCTCACAAAGGACAGCCATTAGCCCTACCTGCCAGGGAGGAAACCTTTTGTTTTGCAGAAATGTGTGTCTGGGAGTGGTCAAGGAGAGATGGCATAGGTGTGGAAAATTCCCGTTACCTCCTCTGACCCCCCCCCCCCCCCAATTTGTGATGTAGCTCTGATGTATCTGGGGTGGTGGTGGTCTTGGGATAACCTCTTCTGTGATTGGATGCTGTTTCTGGGGGTGGGCTAGACTCCAGGAGGGATTTTGAAATGTATTTTCCCTCCAGGAGGGATTTTGAAATGCCTGCTTTGTTCTGGGTCTTTTCCCTGAAAATCATTGCTGTTGCAACAGCTTCAATAAAGATCAAGCTTACTAGCTGCTTTGCTTCTCAATCTTCTCTGGTTGGCCTCTGTTTTTTACTCCTACCAATGGAGAACCTGCAAAGGACTTTGCAAGGGCTCTTGTGTACCCCATAAGGGAATAAGGGCAGATTTTTTTCTTATTACACATACTAAGAGAGGCTGCTACAACATGACACATGGAAGGAGTTGCTTTTTAGGGATATAGGGGACAACATTGTTTTATGTTTTATAATTTAGATAGAACTAGCATCTTCCCCATGAGAAGAACTAATTTATAGGAAAAGACCAAGAGATGTCTGGGAACCGGAGAGATGCCTTTCAGAAACTCAGAAGCCCAGAGTGAAGGCAACTGTCATTCTTTACACAGCATCCAGTACCACCTCTGTGCATAGAATTATCATTTAGGAATATGCAAGGTTCCATAAGGAATATGGAAAATATAAGCATTTTTGGTGGGGATACAGAGAAAGCATGCAGCCATGCTTAGGGAGGTCAGGAGTGAGGTTTGTTTTCCTTGTAATAGGGAGGGGGCAAACTTAGCAGCAGAACAAAGCTTCTCACACTGGCTAAACACTGTAACTGCAAGCTTCTCTATAAATAAAAACAAAACAAAAAACAAGCAGTAATCAGAAGAAAATACCACTGTCTAATGGGTGGAATATCAGATTAGAGTTCATGTCACTGTTCACAACAGCTATAACTTGCTTTTTGTTATTATCTGCTGTTCACCAAGTGTTAATGCTTTGACAATTACCACAAATTACGCAGTCAGGTTTACATTTAGGGAAATCGCAGGGCTTAGCACACCCAGCGTGCAACGGATGAGCCTCCAATCAGGAAAATTCCTTCAGGATCAATATATCTTCTACTACCAGGCATTTGGTGAAATAAATGTTTTTTGATTGGCCAGACATCCAAAACCAAGCTATATGCTGACCTGGAAGATATGTGCCTTGATTTCCATTGCTTCCCATTACAAAATGTAACAAAATGTTGTCATCCACTCCTTAACATTAAGCATTTTAAAGGATGTAACAAAGCAACTCTATCAAAGAATGGTCCACCACAGACTTGTAAATAGTTACTTGCCTAGAAAGTAAATAATGTAATTTGCATCAGTCTATCTTGAGACAATGGAGCATGCCTCTGCCTTCCCTAACACCCCAGAAAAAAGATGTTACTAGCTGGAGAAGTACTGGATAGCAAAGGTGGAGAAGGGTGCCAGTCTTCCCTTCACAACCCAGAACACCTTATTTGCACCCGTCCAGCTCTAGAACCCACGGAACCAAATACTATACTGTAGTTTTCAATCACAGGAAATGAAGCAGACAGGAATAGAAATACAAGGTTGTCCAGAGAAGACTGCAAAAGAGAAAAATGTGAGACTGCCACTTGGTTTTCTGAAGCAAGTTGTATCTTCTCCAGATCATTTTGCTAAGAAAACAAAGAGCCTTATGACACCTTAAGGCTAGTAAGATTACCACAGTTCCTACAGTGGGTACTAGAGGAAAGGAGGATATAGCTTAAAAAACTAGAACTAAACTCTGCTTTCACAACAGTCTTCAGACAGGCTTGAGAGACTTCTGCTTTGATGACACAAACTGATCAACCACCACTTGACTTCCCTCCACGCCAATGCAATGAGTTACAGACTACAGCGCTACCTTTATGAGTCTGTCAAAGACTGAGTGCAGGGCAATATTAGTACTGTAATAAATGCAGAGGCCTACTTGCCACCAAGGTGAAATAGATTTGTCAGGGCTGTTCCAATTTAAGACCACAGGCAAGGGCTCACAAGAGAATGGATTGTATGAAAGAACACTACATCACACAAGCTTTCACCTGGAGGTTCAGTTGGTATAGCCCTGAGGCAAACTGGCCATTTTGAAGAGAAGTAGGCCAGAGCTGAATGTATGAGCTGGTAAGAAAGAGGACACAGTCAAACAGCTGAAACCCAAAGTTAACAAGGCAGTAAGCAACAGGAGTCAAAACTGTGGCATTCAAGATACCACAAGTATCAAATTAATGCTCCCATAAGCAGTAAGAAATCAGCCCTGAGTGCTCACTAGAAGGACAGATCCTGAAGTTGAGGCTCCAGTACTTTGGCCACCTCATGAGAAGAGAAGACTCCCTGGAAAAGACCCTGATGTTGGAAAAGATGGAGGGCACAAGGAGAAAGGGACGACAGAGGATGAGATGGTTGGACAGTGTTCTCGAAGCTACTAGCATGAGTTTGGCCAAACTGCGGGAGGCAGTGAAGGATAGGCGTGCCTGGCGTGCTCTGGTCCATGGGGTCACGAAGAGTCGGACACGACTGAACAACAACAACAAAAGCAGTAAGAACAATTGCAGAAAAATGCTGTAATATCCTGTCTTGGAGAAACAACACATGCATACCTACCATCCTTGCACTCCAGAAGAATGACCACCTCCTGCCATTAATCCCATTTTACCCATGAACACATGCTAGGGCAGTAGCCAAAGTAACTAATCTAGATTAAGCAGTCTAGGAATGTGTAACTTGACTTCACATCATAGTGCAGAAGATTGTTGCTTCACATTCTTTATCAAGTAATGGAAACAGCACCCACCTTTAGCTGTGCTTCCAGCCACAGAATCAAATCGGATCCTGTGCTCCAGCCACAAAACCCCACACTTTCTCCTCCACCCGGTGCTTTGTGTGACACCTTGCCAGTTTCCGAGATCTCAAAACCTCACTGTTCTGCGACATTTTGGTTGGTCCCAATAAAAAAGTACTGCCCTGCTGTGGATTTCTGAACGCTTATTTCGCTTTTTTCACGCATCTCAAAACAAGGTGGGAAACACCACCCTACTGCGTGACTGGCCAACAAGTCAGAAGATTGCCGAGAAAGCTGCTTTGGAAGCTCAAGTAAGAAAAAAACTGTTGGCCTCTCTCTGCGCGAATCCGTTTTGAGAATAATGCTGCTTCCCCTCCCCCCTCAAAAAAACCCCGAACCCCCAACACACACCGCAACGTTATAACGCCCTTGCGTTACAGAGGCGCTAATTTCGGGTGTCACTTTCGGATTTGACCGCGGGTTGACGCGAAAGGACGCCACTCCCGCGGGGCAAAGGCCGTGCTCGACACGCGCAGTCCCGCAAGCGCTTCCCACTCAGAGGAAGGCGCGCAAACTCACCTGCGCCCTCACCTCGTAGGGAAGGGGCGTGGCCTCCGCCTCAGCGTCCTCCAATAGCAGAGCGGCAGCGCGGCTGGGCGCGAAGATAACTCATCCGGTACCCGGCAGAGGCCGACGTTTGGGATTTCCGCCTCAGGCGGGAGGGCGGGACGCTTCCCTCTTCTCCGCACACGGCGTTCCCAGGTGCCGCTCCGCGCGGAAGGCGTCAAGCAGTGACACTCCGGGGGCCAGCCGCGCCAGGCGGCGCCGCCGCCATCAGCAGACTATTCATCCTCCTCCCTCTCCTCCCCCTTATAAGCCCCACTCCTCCTCCCTCCTCCTCCCCTCGAACGTTTGAAATTCCTTGCGCGCCATTATGTCTGACAGAGCGAAGGACAGATAACGTTGATTGGTCTCTCCGGGCAACCGACTCGGCGCGCCGTAGTTCTAATTGGCCGGTTCTTTCACATAACGCTCTTCCTCTGATATGATAGGCTGAGCAGCAGGCGGGGTGGAAGTGGGCTGTGCTATATGGGATACGCTTTGCTATCGGCTTCTCAAAACTGCGCCCCTCTTGCCTTCTGTTTGGCTAGATCCTCCGGGAGCCACGCCCCATATTCTATTACCAGGTCCCGCCTGTCCAACGGAAGCCTTTTGCTCCTCCCCTCTTTTGGCGGCCAACGCTCTTTCCTGGTCCCCACGTGCTTTCCCTTTTATAACGGTCAACGACAGAGGGCCCGGACGCACGCTGATTGACGTGTGTGTAGGCCAATGAGAATGCAGCTTCGGCAGATTTAATTTGTAGGAACCTCCCTAATGCTCCCGCCCTCCGAAATCTGCGTGAGGTGAGGGAGGGTCGGGAGGTTTAGGATACTTACAGGTATTGCTTTCTCAGAGGAAGAAAGAGCCTTCAAAGGGAACGTGGATGAGCGATAAGGGGTCATTTTTTCCAAGAGGGCCAAGTGCTCTCTGTAGAAAGTATAATAATAATAACAATAATTAATAATTAATAGCAATAAAGGAGAAATCGACAAACAAAAAGATAGGCATGGTGTCTGTCTGCTCCTTGATATTTTTTATTATTATTATTATTATTATTATATTATTATTATTATTAAATATTTGTACCCCACCTTTCTCCCTCACAAGGTTTTAAGGTGGCTTACAGATAAAATATACACCCCAAAAGACACAGACTTATGAAGGGGAAGAGAGAGTGATTTTAAAGAAACCCAATACTGGTGAGGATGATTAATAAGAACACTGCTAATTTATATGGCTCCATCCATGTGTCATTTTCCAGAAGGACAGCCTTATCAGCCTGTTGCAGCAAAAACACAACCTACAGCCTTGCAGAGCTGTCAAGATCCACAAATTTTCCACAGCTTTCAAGTGGAAACACAGGGAGCTGCCTTGCACCAGTTCAGCTACCTAACACTAATCAATCTAGCTCAAGGCCGTCCACTCTGACTGGCAGCGCCTCTCCAGGGTTTCAGGCAGGGATTTCCCTGGCCCAACCTGGAGGTGCCTTTGGGAATTGAAGCTGAGATGTTTTGTATACAAGGCAGATGCTCTGTTACTGAGCCAGGACCTCTTCTCTTTTACACACACATGCACACACACACACACACACAAATATTCACCACATTGTTTGTTCTTGCTTAAATCTGTTTCCTGTAAAATGCTGCAAAGTATTGTTTTCAACCCTCTGGGTCTTTTCAACAATATTGTGAAACTATGTTTTGCAAGAGATGACGTATGCTACTACAGCACAGTAGTACAGGGCATCTTGCAAAATCCTACTTCCAATATAAAAAATATAAATTTGCAAAATTACAAATAAAAGCAAGGCTCTTGTCCAGGGGAAATGTAGTCAATAGAACTTAAGTTTGTCCCGGCAAAATCATGCTTCCGTTTCCCTCCCAGCAGCGGACAGTAATGAAAAGGACAGGGCAGCAAGTTGTTGTCTGGCCATGGCTAATTTTCACTACACATTACTGAGGGGGTGGAGAGAAACTCAATGTGGGGCTCTAGTTTCCTGTCTTAACATCTAGTTCTGCTCTAAAAATCTCACTCTCTTTCCCCCTGCCTTCCATGCATATGCTCAAACCTTCCTCAGTCTTTCTTTCTGTCCTTTCACTACCTCTTACTGTTATGATACAAATTATCCAGAAAGGTAACAGTTGAGAACTTGCTGTTTTTTATTTACTTGCTGGATGTGCATTGTGGATAGCAGATATAGTACATATAAAACAGGAAGATGGTTGCAATCTATTTCTGATGGGTGAGAGTAGAATTAATATCACAACAGGAACTTTAGGCAAAAGCATTTATGTGACATCCCGTTGCATTTCTGCAGGCAAAACTAATTCTATGTCAATAACTTCTGGTAGGAAACAGTCAGGAAACATCTACTACGCAACAGGGCCCTGGAATGTCAGGTAGCAGCCAGGTACAGGAGTAGGTGTCAACAGGTTCAGGTAAGATAAGCACTATTTGGTCCACATATAATTTCCAGGAAGCTTTTGAGCCTAGTTAATACAAGAGTAGTTTAAAAATCAAGTACCATGGCTTAGGGGTGGAGAAAAGGGTATATTGAACAGGTCAAAGCCTGTGAATGATAGCAGCATTTCTGTCAAAACTGGAAACAATAAGTCAAAAAGTTAATGTTCGTGAGACACCTTTGCTCTTTTAAACCCTCACTTTTTATAATTCTATTATCCCTTCCACCAATCAAAAGGCAGAAAGTAGTATTTGTTGGCAAAAGTACCTTTCACAGCTCACAGGGGACCTACTACTTAACTACTAGATTTATCTATGCCACTTTTCCTGGGAGAAGGAGCCTGCAAGCACAGACAACATGGTCATTGATTTTTAACCCAGTGCACCCATATTTGGCTTAAGAAAGGAGAGATAAGCAAGTTATGAGGAACTATCCTGGGATAGCGCAGTCAGTAGAGCATGAGACACTAAAACTCAGGGTCGTGGTTTTGAGCCCCACATTGAGCAAAAGATTCAAGCATTCAAGCATTGCAGAGGGCTGGACTAGATGGCCCTCATGGTCCCTTCCAAGCCTATGATTCTAAAAAGTTTTTTATAAGTGCAGATATGACTGGCAAGCCAACTGGGCCAGATTTAACCTGCATATCATTTGTTCTGTGTTCCCAAAGTACACTTTCCCCCTTACAGTGGAAGAAGACTTTTACAATGATTTTTTCTTCCTACTTGCTCCAGTAGGCAGGGCTATGCAAGTTAGACTTGGGATAACCTTCCAGTGTGGGAGTGTGCCTCTGCTCAGTTCTGGTCTTCCTGAGCTCAAAGTGACAAAGTGTTGACAGAGCTCTACCAAACTTTCTATTTAAAAAACCCTCTCTTTCAATTGGCAGGAGGCTAGGGTGGGAAGAGAGAGGTGGGAAAGAGGAAGCTTAGATGTTCACAAACAGGCTACTGCAAAGCTGTCAATCATATAACAAGTGCAGCAGCAGCATTGTTCTCCCCACAAGTAGAAGACAATCCTGTGCTGTCAATAAATTGTTTGGGGAAACTCTTGGAGAGAGACATCAGGTAGATACAAGTGGGGACTTGCCTCCTAGGCATCATGTGCACAGAGCAAACTTTGTGGTGATGGCACTGTCTCCCCAATAACCAGGGACCTAGCCAAACCCAAAGATGAACACCCAGATGGTAATAAGCCCAAGCTTGTGCAAGTACAGTACTTATCCACCCTGCCTGCAAAACACAAAGCTCCTGCGATCAAGTCAGAAGGATGGGGGCAGGCTAGCATCAGTCAGTGGGGATTGCTGCCACCCAGCCTGTTGATGGGAAATCCCTACAACCCAAGTTTTGCTGATCTGGCAGATTCTTATTAAGATCCTAGCACAGGGGTAGGCATACAGCCTTCCACCAAGAGAGTCCATGGTGGACAACTGAAAAAACAGTTTAAGACAACCTTCTAAAACAGTTTTAAATTCCTAAAAGCAATTACCTACACTCAAACTAATCATAACAGAGTTGCTAGAGACAGAATTTTCAGCCATCAATTGCCCAAGTAAACAGGAATCATTTTAAATATATCCTAAAAGTTCACGGTGAAGGGGACTGATGCACCTCCTTTGGGAGGGCATTCCACTTTTATTTTTTAAATTGCAGGGCACTTGGAAGAATGGTGATATTCCAGTGCTAACATGTAGCCACACTTGTACAACTGGCAATTGCAGACACAACATGTCATCAAAAAAGCAAGTTGAACCAGAATTTTCTTGGATAGTTTCTCTTCACAAGCATCCTGTGCCATGGCTCCACAGTCACAACCTTCATTCCCCAGTCATTCTGAAGCAATCATGATGAGTAAGCTGCTTATTCTCTAGTGATCCTCAGCAGTGGTGATTTGGCCTCTGATGGCTATGGCATCGGAGGTTGTGGTGGCAGCATCCAAGTGTTTGATTATAAAGGGATATAGATGCCTAGGAGGAAGCAAAAGATCAGAGAATTCCACAAGGGGGGTGGAAAGATCCCAGCATTCCATTACCTTGTTTGGCCAGCTCAGCAGCAGCTGCAAGGGCTTCATGGACTGTAACACATGCTTCAATAACTGTAACCTTGTCACCATTGCTCTTATGCACAACCTATAAAAGACACAGACAAGAAGCACCCCGTATGCAGAAAATGACTGGCCAGCTAACATAAAACAATAACCTATCGCAACCTTTGGCCCTCCAGATATTGCTTGACTACAACTTCCATCATGTCTAACAATTGGCCATGCTGGTCAGGAAGCTGGAGTCCAAAATACAAATGGCTCATTCAGGCTACTGCTGTTCTCTAGTGGAAAGTAAGAGGCCCATGTGAACTAAGACAATGGAGCCCAGTGGCGTACCCAGGATCAAAACTAGGGGGGGGGAGGGGAAGCCATGGTTGTTCAGGTTGTGAAATTTCAGCACGGAAAAGGGGAATGAAACCAAAAATTTAAGAAAATTATATATAATTATAGCAGTGCTTTATTACGGTAGTTATAATTATTGGCTTGACAAAAATTAATTTTTATTCTAGTTACATGTTTTATACTAATATCATTTTTCTTGGGTTTGAAGAAAACCTGTTCAAAACTTTCTTTTCAATCCAGTCCTGATTTTCCTTGAAGAATATCCGATGGACGCTCATCAAACACAACCCAGTCAGTCTGTCCTCTCTCATTGTACTTCTGAGCTAGGTCTTTACCCTTCAAAGGGTACTGAAAGATCGTTCAACAGTAGCCGTGGTGGACGGAAAGCACTTAAAATACTGATCAACTAGCGGCGGGCGGCTCAGTTTATATAGTGACGCGGAACTCACTAGACCCCTCTAGAAGATTCCCTCTTCTCTCTGCTAGAGCCCGCTAGAGACCTCTCCCTCCCTTGAATCCCACTGGCTGGCTGACATAGATTCCTCTACCTGTCACTAGGTGGCTCTAGATACTTCTCGGTTTTTACACCATTTCAGTGTGGTAAACTACTGATTATTCACCATCGCCCTACCTAATTTCGTTTCGTTTCATCACTTTATAACCATTTAATTTTTTTTTTGCTTCCGCCCCTCGCTGGGTACGCCCATGTGGAGGCCTGTTCAGCATCAGACATCACCCTCAAAAACTGGGCTGTAAGTGGAGAGCAATCTGCACTTTATTCTTATACTACAGTAGATACTGTAGATGCTACTATCCAGTAGATACTGAACAAAAAAAATGAATTATGCACACATGTGCACAAAGCTGGGTTACTAAGATGATAAATCATAAGTGGTTATCAATATAAACCTTTTCACTTGCTTCAATAGCAAAATGTCATGGTGCTGGAAATCTCTGCTTCCTAGGGAGATTTTGAGCAGAAACCCAAGGCAACATTTGAGAATGCAAAACATGTAATTGAACTTAATGAACTCAAGTCACATATTTTTTGTTTCTCCCCACCACTACCACCAAACCTTCATTTATGATACCTACTTCAATATCAGCCTGAAGTCTCTCTATTAATCTGGTGGAGCTAGACTTTACGTCTGCAGCTGGAAACTGGTGAAACATGACTTCTAGGCAGCTTACTTGGGAACAGCTTATAGCTGTGCAATACCTCAGGCCTATTTTAGCAACTTTGTGGCTATATGGCCAGCTAATATCAGTCCTCTGCCATCTAGTGGTAGATACATGTATGACTCAATGATGCAAGTACTTATGTACTTTTTTTGGCATGACATATCAGAAATTTTGGCCTTTGTCCAAAGACACTGATTTATGTTATAGCCTTGGCTCTAGTATATAGGTCATAATGACAACCAATTAGTCTGGGCCTAGCATTCACCAAGTTTTTTGGCACTTCATAATATCTGTTAACATTCCAAAACTGTCACATTCCAAGTATTTTATGTAATCAGAGTGATGTACAAGCATTGTTGTGTCAAAGATTCAGTGAGAGCAAACTCACCATGTGTTGGTTCAATTCACAATCTTTTCCAACCTCCATGAGTGTAATTAATTAAAAAGTCTAGTTTTGTTCCAGGAGTGCCTCCTCCTTAAATTGAATCTCTGTGTGGGGGAATAAGTGAATGCACAGCATCCTTCACATAAGTAAAACACCTGGCTGTAGTATAATAAAGAAACACTACCACAAACAGGCCTACCTAGTGTTGTCAACAGGGAGAGATGAAACTTTTAAACACGGAGAAAATAAGTCACATTACCTCAAAGCTACCAACATGAGTTTGGCCAAACTGCGGGAGGCAGTGAAGGATAGGCGTGCCTGGCGTGCTCTGGTCCATGGGGTCACAAAGAGTCGGACACGACTGAACAACTGAACAACAACAACACCTAGTTCACATCTTCACTGAGGGAGTATGTCACAGGTGGAATAAGCAATACAGCCCCCTCTGCCTTTCTTAACACCTGAGGGGGCAGACGTTAAGATATTTGGGGTCTCTGTTAATTAGGATGGAGCCTTATTTGCCCCAATGGGGTTCCTCAAGTTGCGCCCAGTGAGAAAATGGAAGCAGTCAATAGACACTGAAGCTGCTGGCTTCAGAGAGAGAAAGATTTATTTCTGCATGCAGAGGCACTTGCGGTGCTCAGACATCCAAGCAAGTACAAAAAAGTAAATTTTCAGACAGTTCTTATAGACAGTTCCCTGGCTCATCTTCCCACCCCAGGAATCTTGTCCTTGTCCATCCTTGCCCATATAAGGAACATTTCCTGTTGTACATATAAGGCAAAAGGACATTTAGCCCTGAGTTGGTTCATGCGCTAACATGCTCACTCCAGCAAGGCCATCCTGTCTGTCTCTGACCTAAACAATTCCTCTCTGTGCAAGGCTGATCTTCTACTGTTATCTCCAGACTCTGTGTCATAGCTTACACAGTAAGGAGTGCAATGCAGATCAAAGTTCACAGCAAAAGCCTCCATAAGAAAGAGTTCTTTTATACTTCTGGATTAACAATACATTCAGGTAAATATATACAGGTTAGCTAATTAACCCCTTCAAGGACTTTATCCTTCTATCCCTAGTGGCCTAGGGCTTGTCGGTCAGCGGTTTGAATCCCCATGACTGGGTGAGCTCCCCTTGCTTGGTACCTGCTCCTGCCAACCTAGCAGTTCGAAAGCACATCAAAGTGCAAGTAGATAAATAGGTACCGCTTCAGCAGTGTGCTGCTCTGGTTCGCCAGAAGCAGCTTAGTCATGCTGGCCACATGACCCAGAAACTGTATGCTGGCTCCCTTGGCCAATAAAGCGAGATGAGCGCTGCAACCCCAGAGTCTTCCGCGACTGGACCTAATGGTCATAGGTCCCTTTACCTTTACCTAATGGAGAGGAAGGTGGAAAGCAAAATCATTGTGGTAAACCTTTTGCATAGTGCCCCTTGCATACTGTCTCATGGGGCCCTTAGCTTGGGTCCTGGAAGAGATGATAGAATCATAGAATCGTAGAGTTGGAAGGGACCCCAAGGATCATCTAGTCCAACCCCCTGCAATGCAGGAATCTCAGCTAATGCATCTGTGACAGATGACCATCCAACCTCTGCTTTAAAACCTCCAAGGAAGGAGAGTCCACAAGGGAGATCATTCCACTGTGGAACAGTTTTTCCGCATGTTTAGTTGGAATTTCATTTCTTGTATGAATTGCTCTTTGATGCACATGCATGTCTCCATACAGCACCCATGGTGGATCTCTGTAATTCAACCAAGGGAGAATCCTTTCAGCAAGCAGAAGACTCTGCCAGTTCAGTGAGTGACCAAAAGATACAGCCTGATTTCCCCCGGGGCATGTGGCTCTCTTGGGGAGTCTCTTAATAGCCCCAGCACATGTTCCAAACATTAACTGCCCACTATCTGTGGTTATTGGTTGCAGGAGCTACACCTGCCATGGCTTTAGGGGAGAAAACATTATGATGTCACTGTGTGATAATTTGATGTCAGGGAACTCTCTTTGTGAAGGACCTTTGCACAGAGACCCATGACAAGAGAAGTCAGGAAACATCCTCTCTCATGCCTTTGCCCCTCAAGTCCTGCTCACTCACTAAACCTGGGTCACTCCCCAATGCCAATGATGAACCAGTGCCTAATCCTCTTGTGGGGAGAGGCAGGTAGTGAGGGTGGAAGATGGTTAACAGGGCTCAAGGCTATAATTTCAATAGGAACTGTGATGTTAGTCCTGCTTAGCTTGAATCAAGGAGTCAGCAAGTGTTGGTGGTGAACATCCTGAGTGACAGTTTAGCCTACAAAGAGTGCTTGCAAAGTCAACTGTCTCTTGCTCAGAACCCCAGTCCTTCATCCCAAGTGACTGGAGCAGTATCATGTACATTCAAATATTATTGCCCGATTTATTTTTAATTGTATTGTTAAATAAATTTATGATTAAAATTGTAAATGGTAGCAGTCCTTAGAGGAAGCACAGCAGAGTGCTTTGTGGGATAGACAAAAAGATCAGTAATGGCCATGGCAGAATGCATTCTAGGAGAAGTATAATTCAGTGTCTTGTGATGTAGCTAGTGGGATAGCTGATGTCATTGGCTCTTTCTCTGATCATCTTCCCACCTAATCCCTGTGGTAGGTGGAGCCCCCTCGGCCCCGCAGTGTCTCTGTTGTTTCTACCACTTCCCAATTAAGCAGCCGCAACCCAAAGGATGTCCTACGCCATCGCATATTCCACTTATCTGAGATGCTGCGAGTGGAGAAAGCCAATCGGGATGACAATACCTCATGCTATGTGGAGCTGGTGGGCAAAGCTGACCGGGAGAAAGCACCTTCCATCCGGCAGGCCTTTGAACGTATCAACCAGCGCTCCTCAGCCAATATTGCCCAACTAGAACAGCGTCTGCAGGATTCCTGGGCTCAGCTGAAGAAGTTGGAACAGAGGATTTTTACAAGCCAGGACAGCAGCAGCAGCAGTGCCACTCCTGCCCAGCAGCAGCTCACCACTCCCAGGAACAGCATGTCCCACCAGCCATCCTTCAGCATACCCAGAAACCGCACTCCAGAAACTTGCATTGTTGAGGAACTCCTTCCTTCCATCTCAGAGAACAAAGAAGAGGCTTCCTCAAAGCAAATACTTGAGGAAGAGATCAAGCAGAGGGTTCAAGAGTTGAAAGCTCAACTGCTTGATCTTAGAGAAGACCACAAGGTCCTGGAGGATGAGTGGCACAAGCTGGATGACTCATGGAAGGCTGACAAACAACAGATGATGGAACTGCTGCAGGAGGAGAAGAAGAGGTGGGCATCCACATTACTGAGGGCAGTTGGCTCCAGTATCCCATCTCCTGACACCCCATTCTCAGGTTTGATGTTTCCTGGTCTCCTGTCTCCTTGTCCCCCTGCTCAGTCTCACAGGTTCAGAGCCTGTGGCTCAAGATCTTCAATGCTCTGCTGTCAGTGCCAGAATCTTGTGTTGTGTGCCAAGGCCCCATGACCCCACAGTTCCCTAGGGAAATGACACAGGACAACAACATATTGGGTTTTTGCCTTGAATATGGCCACAACTTTATTGGTTACAGTAAAGAATGGTTTGGCATAAGCATTTGGTAAAGCCGTTGCTATTCCACTCCACTGCATCTGCTGGAAGTGCATCAAAGGATAAAAAACCTCTTGGGGGGGTAATGCCCTATGACCTATATCAAATAGGGGTACCCCCCACAGGGCCCCCTTTGGAAGAGTGGTGAGGCCCCCACCCCTGCCTGGGTGTCAGACAGAACCATTCCTCCTGGATCCTTTTAACAGGATACCCTTTCCCAAAGGGGGCAGGCAGAGGCTACAACCTCCGCTCCAGCCAAGATCTAGGCTTACCCAATGCCTAACCGCCTTACAAAGTTGTGATTTGCTATGAGATAGGTGAAATCCAGATGACAAGTGCCAATTTGCCAAATGGAAAAATTCCTGCCCGGCCCTGAATATGGCGGCCAGCTTGGTCCATAGCAAGGTGAAAGCACAAGTAAAAACAATCAAATTAAGGGGCAGGGATCCAATGAAAAAGGCAGGGGAGACTCCTGGGCAGACCACAATTTAACGCCCCCTGGGAGTGGGCCCAAGCATCCCCATTAGCTGGTTGAGCCCACCACCAGGGGAACGCCCATCCAAGGACTGCTGGTATGGTCCAATAGTTGGGAGCCGGGTGATCGAGCCTGCCATTCACTGGATCATTTGCATGGTCTATGGTCTGGCCGCAACATTGCCCACCAAGGAATGTGATCATACTTCTATTACTGGATACAATGGGTTTTTGAACTGTGTGCCACGCTCCCTCTTCCATCTTTATTAACACCAGGGCCAGCACATTGTTGGGCACCTGCAGAGGTCCACACTCCTGTAGGTGGCCCACTGCCCACTCTCTGGAGCACCCTGCTCATGCTCCTCCTTTTTTTTTTTTTTATAAGAATTTATTGACATTTTTCTTATTACAACAAAAACCCACACCCACACCAACATTAAAAAAGAAAATACAAATCACTTACTCACTAAAACAAACACAAACATTGCCAAGTTTTCTCCTTCTTCCTTAAGCTTCTTCTCAGAAAAAAAAAAATTTCTATTTCCGTATCTTGACACGACTTCCCCTGCCTTTTCACCATTGGTTTTACATCCAATCTATTTTTCTTAACCCCTTCTTTTAAAAATTAAACATACTTTTATATATAAAATGCAAAAATCATCTTACTTAACATGATCTACTATTCATCTTAAACTAGTCTTCTTGGTATTACCCCCATATGATCATACCTCATCCTAAATCCTCATCCATTATTCTTATCTTATTCTTAAACATTACTTATTCTTCTGTCCTGCAATCTGTTGCTAATCACATAAAACTTCAGATATCTCATTTAAAAAGCAAAAAATCTAATCAAGCTGCCGATCTTCACATTCCAATTTCAGATTACCATATCCAACCGTTTTAAATTTAATTTGTTACTTCACCCCACACCCCTTCTGTCCATTGTTTTCCTCCTAGTAATGCCAGAGCCCAGTTTCCAATTGTCTATTCTTTCCAAAAAGTCACAGAGGCAGACACAATTCAGCGCGCTCCTTGCGACGAACTTCAGAGTATCCATCTCACAAACTCCCGGCTGTTCCATTCCTCCAGACCATTCTTCTTGAAAATAGCTCAATTCTTTGTCCCATGCCCTCGAGCTCACACCTCGGGGGCTGGATATTGCAGAACTTATTACCGTCTTGGGTCTGCCACCCCCAAAGACGGAATCTTTTTTCTTTTGGAGCAGCCCTGTCTCTTCTTTCCATCTTCCTATCCACCCTCTCAGTTCGCAGCAGACGCATTCTTCCAAAGTGTCAAAATATTCAGTAGCCTCCTCTGCGGGAAATTCCTTTCTTATCAGGCCCCCACACAAGGCTTTTACTTTCCAGTAGAGAATCTCCAACCTCAGTTCCAGGAGTCTTTGTTCGTCCGTCAAAGTGGAATTCAAAACAAGCCTCCAAACAAAGCCCAACACGGTAGAAGGAGGGGTAGGAGTGAGTGTCATATTGCAGTTTCTGTCTTTATGTCCGGTTAGAACTTTTCGTCGCCATTTTCCATGAAATCAGTATGTAAGGACCGAGATTTTCAAATCGGGATATCTTTCACCCCTTTACTCCCCGAAGGGAAATTGTAACAGTCTCACTCTCCACAATTCCGATACTTTATATCCAATTAGTAGCAACAGTCATTCAAGCTGGTTAGCTTCTTCCGCCCAAAGGGAAAAGAACAGGCTGCCTTTCTTCTTCCCCCGGATCGTTCCATACAGTAAAGTATTTAGTCCAATCTCATACTTACGACCTCCGGGTTCTTCAGAACCTATCATCACAGGTAGAACCACAACGCTCATCTCGGGATTTGTCGCCGCATTTACATCCCGGTTGGGGCATATCCCCTATGGCCCGGCTCCGTGGTCCCTTCACCCCCACCCCCCCTTTACAGGGGGAGCGGGGGAAGGGTTCGGAACACAACGGGCACCGCCGGGGAGCCCAGGGCGCGGGACGCTCTTCCCGCGCCCCAACCGGAGCCCCGCTTTGCGGTTGCGGGGCTCCTAACCCCCGGGATGGATCGGGCGCCTCGCAGCCGAAGCAGCCCCGACCACCCGCTATGGCGTCGCCAGCCGGAAGTCTGCTCATGCTCCTCCTAGTTATTTCTGCTTGTGCATCTTGTCCTTTCCAAACATGCCAGCACTGACAAGAGTGAGGTGATGGAGAAGCAACCTCCATTTCCCTTGTGCTCTTCCTCTGGGTAGTTGTGTGGATTGGAAACAGAGGGAGAGGGCAAAGAACTGGACAGTGATGCTTTGGAGAGGGGTGCATTGAGTGTGAATTGGCCCCCACAATAAACCTGGAACTAGCACTGATTCACACAGAGGCACAGAAGCAAACCCCTTTCCCCCCATAGCTTATACCTATACCATGGTACAGGATCTAGCTTGCTTATTCCTTCTGATCTCCATGCTTTTTCTGCTGCATTTACATTACATGGGAACCAAGGTCCCAATTTTCTTGTAATGAGGAAAAGGGAAGTGCTATCATGTCCTTAGAAATGAAGGAATTCTGAATGTCTTCAGTTCAAAGACCTAGCCTCCACACAAGGGCACGCAAAATTGGCACATTTTTAGAGCAATGGACATTTTGAAAGCACATTAATGGCAGTTGATGCAAATGTGCCTATTTTCCTTCAAGGTTAAGCTCTGGGTGGGGAAAATGTTCTGCAAGTCTGAAGCAGAAACGCAATACTGTTTGGCTGTGCCAGTGATGTCTCAAAAAAGTTTAAAAAATAAGGAAATGAACGAACTGCTTATGCAACACTTTTTAAAAATAGAAAAGTAGACAAGCCATCTAAAGCAAAGGATGAGGGGCAAGGCTGATGGCTGAGCTGGCATTTGATTTTCTAGTAAAACACATCTGTCATTTCAAATACAATGGCAGTGTTATAGAAGAGTTTGCTTTGATAACCCCCCACCGACAATTCCACTTCAGCAGTGAGCAACCTGCCTGGTAATTTTTCTATACTCTATAGAATACTTAGCACATGGATAGGTAAACTAAGGCCCATGGGCCGCATGCGGCCCAATTGCCTTCTAAATCTGGCCCACGAATGGTCCGGGAATCAGCCTGTTTTTACATTAGTAGAATGTGTGCTTTTATTTAAAATGCATCTCTGGGTTATTTGTGTGGCATAGGAATTCGTTCATTTTTTTCTTCAAAATATAGTCTGGCCCCGCACAAGGTCTGAGGGACAGTGGACCGGCCCCCTGCTGAAAAAGTTTGCTGACCCCTGACTTAGCATAACAGCAAATTCAACACAGCCAGGATCACATTTCCCCCAGTATCAGTCCTTGGGGTCAAACTATTCTGGTAACATGCTCACGTGGGGCCTGATCTTCAAGGACACCCAGACGTGTTTCTTCTCACTCTTCTTTGATTCAGCGCCCTAATATTTACCCCACACTACTTGGTGCCCTTGAGTCTACTGGGTAATCATGGCTGTCTCTCTTTCACTGCTCACCTGTGTCTTGTCACTGGAAGTGTCAAATGAGGGAACAGAGCCAACTCAATCATAATCCATTTACCAGCAGTGCTTTAAGCTCAGGCTGTAATAAGATCAGCCAGCTGGCGGGGGGGGGGGTGCAAAGAGGGAAGTGAGGGATAAAGGACCAGACTGCAGAATCTCACTCCACCCACCTTGACTGTGCCACCCTTCTCCAGGTACTACCATCTCGAAGTGCAGGTAAATGATGTGATACAGATAAATCTCAATGAGATCACCAACCTCAAACATGACCTGGCATGCACCGAGGAGAAAATGGTCTATCAGTCTTATGAAAGGTCCCGGGACATCTGGGTAAGGAGCCCAAGATGTATGCATGGTACTATTATGAAGGGCAGCAAGTAGGACAGTGGAGTGATCCTCATGTTACTGGCCATGACAAAATGTGTGGATGCAGAGGCAATGAGGAATATGGCATTTATCACATTATGGGATAGGCCATAACAGTCAGCTTTAGATGCAGCAGTGTGTTTCCAGAGGGATATCATGTTGTATTGCCTATGTCAAAGTAGAATGCTAGAAAGTTCAGAGGATTCAGGTCAATATTAATTATATAGCTTAGCCAACTCCTAGGGGCTATGGGGACTTTGGCTCCCACAATAAAATATTTGAGGGGGCTGGCCCCCACAGAGTTGATGGGCATTCCCATTCAAATGGTGTGCATGCACTGTGTAATGTGATTGATTATGCAGGGTGGTGATTACCTGGGCCCCCACAATATTTTATTCAAGTTGGCACCCCTGTTCCCAATGATTTTTCTGTTTCCCATCTCTCAGTAAGCACTCTATTGCTACAGAATGTGCTTGAACTCCATTGGGCTGTTTTGACCCCCTACCCAATTTATGTCCACCAAATATTTTTGTGTGCTACTTCTGCACACCTTGGGGTCTCTCTGAGCTTGCTGATGCCTCCCTTTTGTATGACTATAGTGCCCTTTGCCTACCTAAGAACTGGCACTTGGCAAACTGAGATTGCTAATAGGATATAAGATAGGACCATCAAAGAACAGCATTATAATTTAAGAATTGCACATTCCAGGTGAGAAACAAGGGTGTGGGAACTCAAACAGGTTTAGCTGAGGGAAAGACCAGCCATTGTGGGGACAGGTAGTCTAGAACCTGATCTGATCTGGACCTCATACCTTCTCCTTGTACCCCTGCCAGGAGGTGCTGGACTCCTACCAGACCCGGCTGGCCAAACTCGAAATGCAGCAGCAAGCCCAGCAACAGGAGGCAATGGAGCTACCCCAGGCCAGTGTGTATAAACTCTATGGACAGCTCATGAACCTGCTGCTGACCATTGCCACCATTCTCTTGGTGTGTGTTTCCACTATTTCAGCCTGTTCCCTTCCTCTCCTGCGCACTCGCTGGCGTGCCCTGGCCACTCTGCTTGTGATCGTCATAATAAGCGCTGCCTGGAAGTACTTCCCTGTCATTCGTCAACAGGAATGGAGAACATGGCTTCCCTCCGCTTGGTAGCCAGAGAACAAAATGGCACACAAATTTCCTTTTCCATCCTGATGCTCTCCAACACTCCCTGCTCCCAATGCTTATTTAACTACTTGTTTGTTTATTAATTAAAAATTAAGAGCCTTTCCCACATGCCTATTTCTCCCTGTGGCTATGCCTAGCTATATGTGATAGTTAATTGAAAAGTCATTCCAGGTGACAAGCCTAACTCTAGGTTGCAACATCCAAGATGGGTCAACAATCTATAAGGAGCTTGGGTGGTGGGATCCATGCTAAGCAATGTGATTCAGTAGGAAGTGGGCAGAGAGCTAGGACACACACAAGTTCTGGACATAGCTGTCAACTTTTCCCTTTTCTTGCGAGGAATCCTATTCGGAATATGGGAATTTCCCTTTAAAAAAAGGGAAAAGTTGACAGCTATGGTTCTGAAGGATGACTTGAGTATGAAAGAAAAACAAATGGAGCTTGTCCTGAGGTAGAAAAACCTAATTGCATCTTGTTGTTGTTTAGTCATTTAGTCGTGTCCCCATGGACCAGAGCACACCAGGCACTCCTGTCTTCCACTGCCTCCCGCAGTTTAGTCAAACTCATGTTGGTAATTGCATCTTATTGCATCCTAATTAACAAAAGGCACTCTCCATGGCAGTGCATTTCATATCCTGTTCATGTCAATAGAATTTGCACATAAGAACTTCCCAATGGATTGTGCCTGGTGGGTTAGATCTGTTCTCCCCCATTCTTCAACTCTTAATAGTACTGAAAACCCTCCTGCCAGAGGCAACTGCTTCACCTTGCCTCATGGTTGTCACTATTTATTTATTTATTTATTTATTTATTTATTTATTTATTTATTTATTTATTGCACCTGCAAGCAATGAAAACTACTCTCCTCTCTCCACAGTTATTACTCTGGCAACTATTGCATCCCCTCCCCATGCACGGATACACAGCAAACACTGTTTTGTTACATAGTTTGTAGGATAAAAACTGAGCTTTTATACAGAAGTTAAAAATCTTTATTCTCTATCTCATTATTCTTGCTGCAGTCAGTTTTTTTTTCCATTTTCCTTCATTGCATTTCTAGCTAGATGTCCCAGGGACACAATAGGCTTTAGTATCAAACACTATGTACAGAAAGGTTCCAGTTGAGCCGTGTTGGGGAGAAGCACTAAGTCCTCAGTGGTGTCCAAGGTGGCTTGTGCTGATTCTCCGTGGTTCTGTCCCACATTAGAATTACGTCAGCTCCTAGACAGAGCTAGAACTCAATACACCCAACCTTGCTGAGGCACAGACACCTTGGAGGACAAACTTTATTCATCCGTCCACCCCTGTGATGCACTCTCTGGTACCAGTGGATTTTTTATAGGAAGGACAGAGCAAAAGGGAATAAAAATAGGTGCTGCATGGTCAAATTGTGAATTATATTGGTTCACATCCACCAACTCATCCATCCACAGGAATCAGTGTGTTGAACTTGGGATGTGTGGTCTTCAGGGCAGTTTCAAGGAAGGGCCTTGCACAGAGTTGCTTTACAAAAGCTATATACTTCCCACAGGGAGCCCCCTTAGTTCTGCTCCCTTCTGGGAGACAGAGTAGCAAGTGGTAGACTACTTTAGGATTACAGCTGAGGGGAAGGAGTGTCCAGGCAACCCCTGATGTCCCAGGAAAGGTGCACAATGCTGCGATATTTGAGCATGGAATTCTGCATCCTTCACCCCCATCCAAAAACAATTCTTGGAGGAAAACAGAAACATTTCCCTCCCCCAACCACAGGAGAAACAGCAGTACCCCAGCCTGGGGCACAGTCTAAGTTCAAAGGAGAGGATCTGTGGAGATGGCAGGCCAGTATTTCATATGCTCAAAGGGAATCCATGCGGCACAGAAGGAAGGGGAGGCTCACAATCACTGGGGCTCTCCTGGGAGGCAGAGTCCTGTCACGGTGCCCATCCAGGCAGGGGTTCTTATGATGGCGATACAGAAGAATTAGAGACAGAGGAGACTTCAGTGCGGGAAGTGGAGGAGAGCTCAGAGCCATCGTCCACCTTCTTGCCAAAGAGCTGCAATATGCAGTTACGGAACTGCCGGGGAGGAAAAAAGAGGTAAGGTTCTACAAATATAAGATTCCACACTTATGAAGGAAGAACCAGCTGCACTAAGATGAGGAACACATGGCTTGCCAGTAGTACAATTGAAAAGTATTGAAGGGTCTTAGCAGACCACAAGCTTAACATGAGTCAACAGTATGATGCAGGAGCAAAAAAGGTTAACGCTAGTTTAGGCTGCATCAACAGAATTTGGTGTCCTAATCAAGGAAAGTCATAGTACCAAAGAGTGCTCATTAATGGTTCCTCATCATCCTGGAGAAAAATGACAAGTGGGGTGCCACAGGACCTGTTCTTGTTCAACATCTTTATAAACAACTTGGATAAAGGATTTGAGGGGATGCTCATCCAATTTGCAGATGACACCAAATTGGGAGGGGTAACTAATGCCACAGAAGACAGAATTGGAATTCAAAATGACCTTAACAGATTGGAGAACTGGTCCCAAGCTAACAACATGAATTTCAATAGGGACAAATGTAAGGTTCTGCACTTAGGTTAAATAAATTGGAGTTCTTGTTAGTAAATGCACCAATAAAAAACAGACCAAGAACTCAGGCCAATATAAGTTTCAATAGTGAGAATAATTGTAAACTCAAAGTCACAAGGATATACTGTATTTGTTTGATATAAAGATCTTAGTCTCAGTCATTGATCAGAAGTCAGAAGTCAGCCAGAAAAATATGGAACGCATCACGAATTTGCGTGTCATCCTTGTGCAGGGGCCATGCAAATTTGTGAAGCGTTCCATCTTTTCTGGCTTCTGATTTATGACTGACTTCTGACTTCACATCAAACACAACATGAATATATTCTGATTATGGACTAGCATGAACTTGACTCAATTTAAAGACTCTCATATCCAATGCTGTAACAGATTATTGTTTTGTATATATCCTTGTGACTTTGAGTTTACAATTTCTGTATAACTATATGTATTCTTGTTGCAATTCACATTTGACTTGCGAGTAGGGATTACTCTCACTATTGGTCCAAGTTCCAGGTTCTGCATTTAGGCAGGAAAAAATAGATGCACAAATATAAGATGGGGGATACCTGGCTTACTAGCAGGACATGTGAAAAGGATCTAGGGTCTTGTTGGACCAGAAGCTCAACATGTGTCAGCAGTGTGATGCATGCAGGGGGGGGGGGAGCTAATGCCATTCTAGGTTGTATCAACATAAGTATGGTGTCCTAATCAAGGAAAGTCATAGTACCACTCTATTCTGCTTTGGTCAGACCACAACCTGGAATACTGTGTCCAATTCTGGGCACCACTATTTAAGAATGATGTTGAGGAGCTGGAACGTGTGCAGAGGAGGGCAACAAAGATGATTAAGGGTCTGGAAATCAAGCTTTATGAAGAATGGTTGAGGGAGCTGGGTATGTTTAGCCTGGAGAAGAGGAGACTGAGAGGATATATGATAGCCATCTTCAAGTATCTCCAGTGCTGTCACATGAAAGATGGAGCAAGCTTGTTTTCTCCTGCTCTGGGGGAAACCAAAGGTTTCAAGTTACAAGAAAGGAGATTCTGACTCAACATCAGTAATAACTTTCTGATGTCAAGAGCCGTTTGACAGTGGAATGGGATCCCTCGGAAGGTGGTGGACTCTCATTCCCTGGAGATTTAAAAGCAGATGTTGGGTGGCTATCTGTCATGGATGCTTTAGCTGAGATTCCTGCATTGCAAGCAGGACCGTCATAAGCATAACCGGCGCCCTGGTGCAAGATCCCTCCGGCACCCCCCGCCCTTTCCCTGCCCAGCGGCTGAGAGGGCACCATGGCGCTTGCGTCTGCCCACTGCCTCTCCCTCAAGCTGCCGCCCTACAGCTGAGCAGGAGGCGGTGGGCGGACTCCCTGCAGGCTCTGCACCACTCGGAAAAGCAACACGGGCCTGCAGGGCGCCGGAGCAGAACACAGCTCGGGCACCGGGATTCTGGTGCGCCCTGGCCCGTCCTGCCCTGAGGGCGCAGGGTCCCGGGAGCCCAATCGGCTAGCTGCACCTCTGGGGGCAGCGGGCTCCGGTGATGCGGAGGACGAGGCCCCTTGGGAGCCGCTCCCACCACAGGCGGCGAATGAGAGGATTCCCGTGGCCAAGGGAGAGGAGGCAGTGTTGGAGGCCCGTCCTCAGCCACCACCTCACAGTCGAGGGGTGGCTCTGCGTCCACTGCAGCCCACACTGCCACGAGGTGGCTTCCCCTCGACGGCGCCCGCAGCCTGAGAAGAGGCGGGCGAGGGTGGCGCTGCCGGTGAGGGTAGCGTGCGGCGGGCAGCTGTGCTCCGCCTCCGCCTGCTCAGCCGAACGGTTGCGCAGCGCTGCCGTCCAGGGAGCCCTGGCTGCTGTGCCAACAGGAGGCTCACCGCTGGCTTCCCCGTGATGGCGCCCGCAGCCTGAGAAAAGGTGGGCGAGGGCAGTGCTGCCAGCGGGGATGGAGGGCCTGCCCTCCTGGCCATGGCACCCTGGTGCCTTGCTCCAGTGGCCTCTATGGCTAAGACACCTCTGATTGCAAGGGGGTTCTATTAGGTCACCCTTGGGGTCCCTTCCAACTCTACAATTCCATGATTCTAAGAGAGAGGGCAAGTGGGTGGAGGAAAGGGAGACAAGGTTAATCAGAACTGGCGAGCAGTTCTACATGCCTCCAGTGTGTATAGTTATACAGCATGCGTAATCTGCAATGCCATTCATCCTACATGGGGTTTTCTGTCCATAAATCCCTTCCCTTACAACTCTGGTTTTCAGTACTTTCAATATCTTGGCTAGCCTCTTAATTCTCCATTTTGCAATATGGCAGATTACCTGTCTGTTCATGAAGACGTAGATAATGGGGTTGTAGATGGTGGCGCTCTTTGCAAAGAAGGCAGGCAGGGCAGCTGCAAGGGGGTGGAAGGCATAGCCTGGGTTGGCAGCAGCAAAGCAGGCAAATATCGTATATGGTCCCCAGCAGAAGCAATAGGCAATGATCATAACCACGACCATCCTTGATACTTCCCTCTCAGC